>NC_044909.1:38822344-39162296 GCF_001633185.2 Quercus lobata
TTGGTTGCTAGAGAAAATCATGGGAGCAAAGCAATCAACATGTAATTCAAATTCAAATTGCCAATGACTTTTGTGTTTAATCCCCCATTAATTACAGATTTCATTGTAATATATTGAGAAAGTGTATGAGAAAATATAGTTATTTGTTTTTATCCCATGGACGGTGGATGTAGGTCCCAATGTCAAACCACATATTATCATATGTCTTTTCTCTTCTATTTTTTCTATCATTCAATCACAAATTTCTAGATGTTATCAGAGCGTTCATATGTTTTTGTTTTCTCTTATTGGTCAGATCTAATATAATCACATTGTCAATCATCTTTTATTGTTTACCTCATTTCTTTTTCTTTTTTTTTTTAACAGGAAATTTACCATTTCTTCATGCGTATTGGTAATTTTGCCAATGCAATTCTCACTCCTATACATTTTCATAGCAAAATATTTCATCACATAAATATCATTGTGACATCTTTATAGGAGGATTTCTCATTAAAGGGGAGTCATCATTTTAATGGAGTTGTTATTTTCTTGTGCCATTGAAGCACTATATTGGGTCATACCTAGTTTCACTTTTGTTAGCCAATTTTATTGTACTAGAAAAAGGTAGAGAGCTTTGGAAGACAAATCAAACTCTGGATTCAATGATTCTTCTTCTTTTTTTTAAAGGACATTTGGATTCAATATTTGCAAGCTGTGCATTTCATCAAAGATTAATGCCAATTTGAGAGGGATTCTTTTAAAGTATAATTTACTTTTCATATCATTGAAGACTAAATCATCAAGATATTCATTGCTAGATAAAATTATGGGATTGGTTAATAAATTAATTGATTGATTGCTAGAGAAAATCATGGGATTGAAGCCATCAATATTCAATTTAAATTAAAATTTTAATATACTTTTTTGTGTAAACCTCAATTATAATGTGAATTTCATTGTAATGTATTCTCAAATAAATTGTATGAGAAATTCTAACCCTTTGGGCTAATATCCCATGGATCTAAGCTATAAGGCTGAATTATGTAACCTCTATTCCTTTTTTCTCTACCACTCAATCACAAATTTCTACAAATAGTAGACCTAATTTGTACAATCCTAACAATTTTGCAAATGGTATAACCAAAGACGAATTATAGGGTGATGCGTAAAGATATAATATCAACTTTTTCCAAACATATTTGATGAATAATACTCTATATTTTGAATTATTTGGCCAAACAGTATTGTTTCAAACATATATTAAAAAATAGCTTTTTTTAGAAAGAGATCCACTTGAAACTTGGCTTTTCAAGAGACGAGTTTCATGCCACATTTGCTGATATGGCTACAGTTGTGACTAATGTAGCGTTTTTGGAAGGAAAAAAAAAATGATCCACTTGAAAGTTGGATTTTGACTCTTAAAGAGTAGAGATTTACTTATACATTTCACTTCACTATTTTTTTTTCTTCGGAAATCTCTCTCTCTCTCTCTCAGCGCTATCCCCATTGAACCTTGTTGCAACAAACCTAACCACCATCCACCACTTGGAGCCGCATCTCCAACAAAAATGGCTTGAGTTGAACAGCATGCAATGAAAACGAGCTCTTTATTAGCTATGAGCCTATGTCAAAAACCTCAAGGCATTGCCCAAAGTGCACATCAAGGGACTCATATGTGTTTTGAAAAACGTGGGAGCCCTTTATCTCTACGACTCTACCTGCTTTCTCCTGTGGCCTTGGATCGTACTGTTAATGGATTTCTTGTTTCAAAATGTCTGACTTGCATGTATTTATTTCAAAAACAATAATTATCTTGGGGGATTAGATTTTGGAACTTTTATGGTATAGGCCCAAAATGGCTTTAAAAAAAAGTTTAGTTTAGTTTTTTTTTTTTTTTAAATTAAATAATTATTTTCTTTTTAAAAAAAAGTTAGAAAATTTTATTAAGATAATCAAATATGAGAGAAATTATACAGTCTTCATGGTATATCACGTCATTTGTCCACCATTCCAGTAAAAGACTTCCACCTATTTAAAATTGCTAAGTCAATATTTAGTTTTTATTTAAAACTCCACAATTTTAAACAAGTGAGAGTATTTTACTGGAATGATGGACCATATCATTTGTCCACAATGAGAATCTTATAATTTCTTCAAATATGGAATACCTCATTTGCTAAAACGGCAGGAAAATAGAGGCAAGAATTTGCTGCATACTGGTGAGTAAAGTCAGCCTTCACCAATTTGTTAAGTTATTGAACTGACCATGAATTCAGCAATTTAAACTCAAAATTTTCATTAGGACAGGTGGGGTTGCCGAGCAGCCTTTGTCACTGTAGAGTCATTAATGACCACAATCACATCCTCTGTATATGAAGAACTTTCTATTGTAGAAGCGATTTTGGAATTGCTACAACATGTATGAGAATCTTCTAGAGTTATTACAGTAACTACTCCATGGAAATCCTAAAAAATTTTCCATCAATTTTTAAAATGATTGATTAGATTTTATCATATCATTAATATTTAAATAGAGGTTAATTAATAATTATCACCTATTTTATATCTATTTAAATCGTTAATGATGTAATAAAATCCAATCCAATAATTTTCTAATAGATAATTAAGATTTTAAGAATTCTACGAATATAAAAGAAATAAAATAAAAAGTAAAAAACTAACATATCCTAAAAACTTTAAAAGATCCCAACCCCCTACAACATTGCTCACATTATATGGCCATTTTAAATAATGGGTACTTGTCCTTATACTGCTTCCAGTTGTGGTGGTTGGGTTTCAGGTGAAAAGTTTAGGGCCAGACCAACAAGGTCAAACTCACACTTTATCCTTGGGCCCAACCCCTTGTCTCGTGGTCCTCTTTGTGGGAAAACAACTTCATCTCTTTCGGATTTGAATTTTAGTCACGGCCCGTTCACTTTCAAGTAAAAATTCCTGTTAATTCTATGATGATCCCACCCCCAAAAAAAAAAAAAAAAAAAACTCGAATAATATTGATTTTCTTTTTCTCTCTTCAATCTCTGTTTGGCTGGTTCTTCCTTACTAGCTCTTGCTCTTTGACCCACGTTGTTACTAACATTTATTAAGCACATGTAAAAGGATTATGAAATTTATGGAAAGGGCTTGAGACAAAAATAAATAAATAAATAAGGAAGAAGAAGAAGAAAGAAATTTATGGTATGGACAATCAATTATTTATTCAATAAGCTTAATTGCACAATATTTTTTACAATTTTGTTCACAATTATTGATATTGCATGATAAAAATAATGTCAGTAATAAACTCAATAGAGAAAGTTATTCACTCGTCTCTAATCATAACAGTTTATATTAGCAGTTGTGAAAAAGAATTCTTAGCATTACTCTTATTTATTTGGGTTAGCTGGTAAGCGCGTTGCATCATAGCTTGTTGGGAACTTGGGATTGAATTATTTATTTTATTCTCCTTGTTGTTAACATCATGACAATTAGCTACAAAGATCATATTATATACTTAAGAAAGCTCGTTTAATTAAATGTACTTTTTTTATATTATGAAAATATCTGCAAAGCAATATCATTATTACATGAAGGAAAATGATCATGCATGCATACATCGAATAGTTAAATATGTGCTGTTTTGAAGAGACTACGATCGTCATTAAATAGCGTCATGTTTTTTATTACTAGTCCTTTCTACTGTTAATCCACAATCCAATCATGATTTAATCTACCAAAAAATGATAATGATTAGTGTTGATGGTGTGTGCTTAAACTGCTAATGCATGTGCTGCCATTATATAAGAAGAAGAAAACACATTAGTGAGAATGGGAATGGGATGACCCAAAAGAGTTAGGCCTTGCATGAATTTGTAAGTCCTTTGAGGGCCTTATGTAACAAAGATCCCAGTGGACCCTTTGATTGATTGAGATGAGGACATAAAGGAATGCGTTGAATCTTTAGAGTTAAGTCTTCTTACTATTAGTTGGAGTCGGAGGTGATGTTACTAGTGAACTCGATAGAACGTAGCATGGGAGAATCAACAAAAATGAACAGGAGGGTTTGTGACAAGTTGTTGTCTGCACACATTTTATGATTTTAACCGAGAAGGACTATAACTCTACTCAATATATTTTTATTTTATCATCAATCAAATGTTCAAATTTCAAGTTTTTCTAACTTAAAATTATATAATAAAAAAAAGTTTATGAATCGAACAGTAATTAATATTCGATTAACATGAAATTTAACACGTGTTAGGAACATAAAAAAAATATGTAATTCAAACTTTAGATTTTCAAATTACATAGTAGAACTTGGTTGGATTAATTAACTTCTGAAACACAATACTGTTACTATTACGGCAATAATGGCTTGAGATTTATAGGCAACCTGTAAAGCTGCTATGACAGTAACAAGCTTTTAAACAGTGGAGAAATTTGTAAAAGGCAAATCACATCAAAACGGTGATGACAAAATGAAGTATCCTTCCTCTCTCATCTTTCTGATTGCTAGTCTTATAATCGTCCAAGAAAAGTTTCTACCGACATCTCATGATTAATGCTTTTGAATAATGGCATGCAATGTTGTTAGCTTTTACATCAAGCACTATCATAATATTACCAAAATCCTTCCTATTGCATTTGCACGAACTTCATATTGAGTAATTCGAATAAAGTAAATAATGCCATAATAGAGGCTTTTTTTTGTTTTTTGTTTTTTGACGTGACTCACTAAATCTTCAAGAACCTCCACTAAACCCGTACATCTTTATTATGTTAAGGACAATTTTCTCTTAACTTTCACAATCATTCCACGGCCACTTTGGTTCCTTTTGAGTTTTGACCTTGCGATTCTTGCTGTTTTTTCTTCTCATTTATCTTCTGTTCCGTTTAATTTTAGCTATAATCTTAAATTATACCATGAGCCTCTAGTGCACATTTTATTAATGGAGAAACCAATAATTTATCTTTAAGGGAATCAAATTAAATGTGATGATTAAAATTTGTTTACATACTATATTACAGTAAGTATTAAGAATAAATCATGCTAGTTCTTGAGAATATTAGTTAGATTTAGTAATATTATATTTAACAAATCAGGGATTAGCTTAATATATTGAAATAATAACAATATTATAAACGTACTCAAAATATGGATGAGAGAGAAAAAAAGTATATTAGGGGTTATAATTATTTTAAATTACAAATTTTTATAAACTCTTACTCAAAGTCAGTATGCACAATATCATCCAAAATTATTATTATAATTAACATATTAGTGCAATGATTAAGGTGAATATTATAAATTATTGAGAACTAATCAAATAATTTTGAATAAATGTGGCTAACTTGGACTACTAGTCTAATGAATATCTATAGCTAGTCAACTCCAAAATTTTGGGAATAAGCTCGGTTGTTGTTGTTATAGAACTAATCTAATAATTTTGACATATGCTAAGACCCTCATGGATTAATTGGCACCTTTAGGCATTTCCAATAGAGACGTTCAGTGTTTAAATCTCCTTTTCTCCACTGTCAAATAATCAAAAAAATTAGAAGAAGAAAAAAATTGACATATTAATACATGGTTCCATCCGATTGGCCTACTCATTTGTTAATTGTGACATTAATTTTGAATGGTGAAGTGACATTAAAAATTATTCTCGAATTAAGATATTAATTACAAAAAAATGTAGTTTATGATAGGCTTAAGACATGATCCCATAATTTTGGGTGGATAGTTGTAATTAGAAGAACCTTTAAAGTTTTTAGGGTAACTCCATCATGGAGTTCCTAAAATCCTATCTATTCATTTAAAAATGTGGATTAGATTATATATAAAAAAAAGTGAATTAGATTTTATCACGTAGTTAATATTTTAAATAGCATTAACTATTATTATTTTTGTATTATTTAAGTTATTAATAATGTGGCAAAATCTAATCCACTCATTTTAAAATGGATGTGTTTGTTCATTTAGACCCCTGTACACTTAGATTGTTTAACCTAATTAATTAACCAAGTTGATACTTAAGTTTATTATGAGATCTAGGTTAAATACAAATAATCATATCACAAAGTGTGGAAAAGTAAAAAAGACAACCAATATGATTACCTAGGAAAACCAATAAAACCAACAGTTTCAAAGGAAAAAACCTGGGGAGAATTTAACCTAATCTATCCTCAAGGCAACAAATTCACTATGATAGAATGGAAGATTACAGTAGATTTTTTTTTCTTCCCTAAATCTAAAGCTACCTCTTGTAGTAGTTACTCACACGACCACGTGCAGCTCAAAATTCATGGACTCTTCTATCTGAATTTGTCGCACACAAACACCCACGTTTGTGACTTTGAAATCTCACTCAAAACTTTAAATCATCAACTATGTATGATCTTGTTGCAGCAACTTCAGATTTATCGGTTCTAAAGATGTATAGATGGAATTCTGATAGTGACTTTTAAAAAAGAAGGCATAGTACATTTTAGATCTCAAAAGAGAAGCTCCAAAGTCTCTTCAAAACGTGCCTTAGAGTTTCCTTTAAATACTAGGAGAATTAGATTTGAAACCCTAATCACTTAATGGGATTAATAGATTGTTGGGCCAAAATTAAATTATGCAGAAATGCTTCTCGATCAGTCGAGCCTTCTTCTCGATTGGTCGAACCTAGCATGTTTTGAATTCTTGAACCTGCAGCTCTTTTTTTTTTTTTTTTTTCTCTGACTTGCAACATCTTGAGTATTGTCTAATCATACCTATAGATTTAGGAATCTATATCTAGACAAGTTTATGCCCATAGTTTACCAATTGTTATAAACTTTTAGAACCTAATAGGATGAATAAGATTTTAAGAACTTCATGGTAGAGTTACCTTAAGAGCTTTAGATGATCCTAATATGCTATAATTAACCGTCTTTTTTTTTTTTTTTTGTGTTTAATTTTTTCTTTATACAATTTCAGTGTTTTACCTCTCAAATTTTTATCATCCACCGGGTACTTTTTATTTATTTATTTTTATTTTTCCAATTACTCCCAACTTAAAAGAGGAATACATGAGACCAAAATTAAACATAATCCAATCCATCAATTAGAGAATACCTCCTTGTTTTTTTGAACTGATTGGGACATTGATTTGGAGACTACCTTTCCTTTTCAGAGAACATGGCACTATGGCATATCCCACTTGATTAAAGGCATTCAAATTAAATGAAAATGACTTTAATGAATAAGGACAATGCTTTCAAGATTTCCCCACCAGGCAAGGGTTTTATGTCTGTCAAAATTAGTGTGCCTATATGGGTCTATAAGATTTCCCTTTTGACATTAAATTCCATAAATGGATTTCTCTCATTGTCCAAGCTGTAGAGCAACTCACCAAGTTGTAAAGTTGTGACCTATTGATCATAGTAGCGACTAGTGAGCTTTGTATGTGCATCATAATTCTGAGAACAAATTCACAATCATGTCAATGCAAACTCTATCTACTCAATTACCTTCTTTTCATTCAAAAGCATTAAATTCACTGAAAAGCATGCTCATTTGATGAAACCTCCGTAGCTAGCTAAAAACAATGCAAAAATTAGATTATATGATTAAAAGATGTGACGTTGCTAAATCAACCAAAAATGTGTTGAAGTAATGGTGGAGTTCATGATGGAGCACTTGTCTCACTCAAAAACCATGGTTATTCTTTTGTCACGATCGTGTCCTGATCATAAGAATCAAATGCCATGGTGGATGCTCTAACTAACCACCTCATTTTCCCGCCATGTTCATTGCTCAAAATACCAAATTCAATTATGTGGTTTCATTAGCCAAAAAAAATTGTGGTTTCATGTCAGCGAGTCAAAAGAACAGTAACTATTAGTGAAAAGAAACAGTGGGTATATAAAGCATTTGCCAGCCAGTTTGTTGCCGCATTGACTATGTGCTGTTTTTAGGCAAATCTTGTTGATGGATCCTGCTCTGGATCACTTCTTTGCTCATTCTAATATTGAAATGCTATGTCCCAAATTGACAACCTTTCCTGTCCCCCAATTTTTCATAGGGTAAAAATGTACCATTAAATAAGGACGGAAATTAGGGTTAAAATACTATCAATTCTTTTCTTCTATCATTTAAGTATAAGAAATTCTCTTTTTGTTATTGATCATGTAATGAGCTTGCTCATCATTTAGTCCATTGGGTGTGTATTTCTCCAAATTAGGGACCCTAACCCAACTCTTCCATCCTTCCGTGGGTCTTTTGTAAGGAACAAGGATGGACTCAAGGGGGTCCGAGCCCCCTTGGCCCAAAATTTTTTTTCTACTTATTATATTTTTCCTTTTTACAGTTGGACCCCACTCTTCCAAAACCTTAGGCCCTCTCCTCATTAATCAGCCTAGCTAGCCTAACCCAGTAAGCCACTGTCCAACTCAAAAACTTAATAAAAATAGTAAAAACATTCACAATGGTGATTGTATTTTAGCAAAAAAGCTATTTTACCAATTGTGGGCACAATGGAAAGGGGAAGTATGCATCAGCCGAGTGGACCGGGGTGGAGAAAAGATAATTGGAGTCACCACCTAGTTTAGGTCTAGGAATCATATATATAGCGCCATTTCGTGGAAGGACTGATCTTACTACTAGAGTATGTGTTCGGAATTTAGGTACAGCTTGGGAAAGTATTGGGCACCCAAGAGCGCCTGACTCGTGGGTCGGCTTCCACTCATTGTATCATACGTCTTAATTCTATTAAAGGCATGTTCAATATTGCATCATAAACTCACACACACACTAGCATACATCTAAGCATATAACATGGCATTCTCATCCCAAACCCTAACATACATCTATCATGCTTCTCATCACATCATAAACCCTCAAGGCAGAAGCACATCATGGCAGAATCATACAAACATGTTATTGCATCTCACTATTAAGGAAAAGACAAACAAGCAAACATTATCCATGTTCATCATCGAAAACAAGAACATATTCAAATCAATGCATGTTCATGTGAACGCATATCTTACCTCACTGCATGACAGCACCTATATATTAATACGTGTTCAAATCATATGCATGTTCATGGCGAAGAAACAAAATTGGAAGATAATGATAGGCCAAAAACAAATTGACCCCTTGTGATAAATTAACCAATTAATTTAACCAAGTAAATTAATTAAGTTAATTAACATACAAACGCGTGGTAGCATAAACAAATCACTAATAAACTAAGTATGCAGCGGAAAATAAATCTGACACGGTGATTTGTTTACGAATGGGGAAAACCTAACGACAAAAACCCCACCAAGTGATTTTCAGGTCACCACTCTCGAAATTCCACTATTATCACAACAAGCGGTTACAAGTAAAGGAATCTCAGTACCTTATATCAACCTATAGTTGAACCCTTACCCCAATACCCAATTGGACTTGTTCTGTAGTAACAATTTTTCCTTTCGATGCACGGCTCCCAACTACATGACTAACCAATGTGCGGATCCCAGTATGCGACTTCAATCACCAACTAGAGAAGGTTGTTGGCTGTAAAGTTTTTCAGTTCATCTCAACAATGAAGATCAAGAAGATGCTTGGTTACAAAATTCTATGGTGCACATACACAAATTTTGCTCAACACTTATGCAACTTGTGAACACTTTGACGGCTCTTAAAATAATCATTTTATATGTCTAGGTTTATGAGAAAAGAAAGCCCAAAGACACATTCACGAATTCCAAGAAAACATATTAGAATTTCTGTTTCTTTCTTAAACCTCGACAGATAGGAGGTGTCAACCAGCTATCGAGCAAGTGTCAAGAACATGGGCTGAAATAGCTTTCTTAAGCTCAATAGATGCAGTTGTCGAGCCACCTGTCGAGTTTTAATTAATTTGCACTATTCAGCTTGTTTCTTGGACAGACTTGATGACTTCAATACTTGATCTTGAAACCTTGTTTCTTGAAGTATTAAAAACACCTAGATCTACTCAATTATAAGTAAAGTGCGTTTTGTCAAAGGATTAGCCAATTACACAAAATAGTGACATATGTTTCTAACAAGTGAATCACATATGTCCTAACAGATAAAACACTAATCTAGCATGTGAGGAACAAACAAGGCAAACGGCATGGAAGTAGAGACTCAAAAGCACAAAACCAGACAAGGGAGAAGCATGTTAAATAAAAGAAACAATGAAAGAGAAACAAGAAAAAAGTTGAATTAGGGTTTTTGGGCATGACTATGCGTGCACATACACAGGGATTATGTATGTAGCCAAGCTATATGCGTACGCATACTTCGAGTATGCGTATGCATGCAGAAAGCATGCGTACACATATACGCCTTGAAAATGCTAACCCAGAAACAACAAGAACACAAATCAGAGCAGAGACTAAAACTGTCAAATCTAACAACCTAACATAAGGATAGAAAAACTATGTAAACCTAAACTAAATAAACATATTATAGCAAAAACAAACAAAAGAAACAAGGAAATGGAGATCAAAACTGAAAAAGAAAAGAGAAAGGACTTAGAATATTACCTAAAAAACAAAAGCTCCTTAGCTTGATTTTGACTGTTCCCCTCAATCAAATCTATTCATAATCAAATACAAAAGTAATTAGTAATCTTAAAAATCGAAAATCAATGCCAGAAAAGACCCCAATAAGAAAATATTGATTTGAGGATATTTTGTTAAAAACCCCCTTTTTGATTCACTATTTCTATTTTCCCTTAGGATTTTCTGTGTTTTTTGAAAAGCTACTATGTATGGCTTTATATAGTTGAAAAATGGGGGTTTCGAATGGCTCCCAAATGATGTGAAATTCATTCTAAACCTCACACTTAATGCTGAAAAACTTATCTTTCAAAGTTTCTGGAACCCTAGCATCTGTGCGCAAGCATGTGTATGCGTACACATGCATAAGAGCTACGTACGCAGCTTGAGGACATGCATGCACATACGCATGTATGCGTACGCATACCCTAGGGTTTCTTGACCTTAATTTTTCAAAAATAGATTTATTTAGTTTATAAAAAAGTTATATTTACAATATGGTTGTATGAAACTTCACATAAAATTGATTAATTAATTATTAGTAACAATTGAAGTCTAAATTTCACAATAATCTTTGTCTTTCTCATGAAATTGTTTCTTCTAATTTTCTATTTTTATTTTGCATAAACTCACTATTTTTTCTTACACTCTCATAGAGTCAAGTCACAATAAGTATTTAGGCTTCTACTATCTCACCAATTTTCATTCATGCGGCTCATTATAGTGAAGCTAGCACATAATGAATAAATCATGAAATTAAGCCCGCCCATTTACGTGAAAGGGGCAGATCACAAATCACGTGTGAACACATCCATGGTGGAGTTTGATTGGTCATAGCAGCCCACATTAGGACATGAGAATGCTTTTTTGCCCAGCATCATTATTTAAGAGTAGGTTGGCTTTGAAAGACCTGAATGGTTTCCAACAAGCGGTACTTTTCCACAAAATGCAGACAATTCCTAGTAACCATGGGCCATGATGGGCCATGTTATCATAAATTAAACCACCAAAAGTCCTGTATGAATGCATTTCCACCACCAACTCACTTTACCCTGAACCATAAGAATGGAATATCTGTTACCTTTTGAGAAAGATTAGATAAAAAAAGGGAATATAAGCAATGATGATGTTATGAACGTGAAGAAACTATATGGTGATGAGATGAGAGAGATTATATGGTCAAAGGCTCAAAGCAAAAGATCAAATCTATGCATTGCTGGGACATAATCTGAGCGGGTTCTGTACTTAATATGATCAATAAAGCTGGACCAAATTATGGGTGTGTAGGTCATCCATCCCATATTGCTACAATCATTCCATATAGACTTCATCATAATATCTTTAAAACTTTCCCTCCACCATTTTCCTTTTTATAAAGACCTACTACATAAGATAAGACTAAAAAGATGACTTTGAATATTTTAAAATTCTTGTTCCGAAAAGAAGGCTAAACCTCCATTAAACCCAATTATCTCCACTAAGATAACCCTCATGAAACCTCTCTCTCGTTGTGTCATGCAAAAACATATGCTAGTTTTATCAACAGCCTATGTGTCTGACCAAGCAGCAAAAACTGGCATGTGAGGCAGCGAGTGTGCAGGCCTTAGTTGAGCTGATGGGATCCAAGAATTGACAGCACCAGTTGGACTAGTGAACAACTTGGACGCAGTTGGGGGCAATCCAAGGAGCACTGGTAGACTAGTTTTATCAGGGCTGCCTTCTCTTGAGCTGCTTACACTAGTCACCAAAGATGAAGCATTTGACACATGAGCTCCCATCTTCGTTGAGTCTTCTACCTCTTGCTGAATCATATTGTGTGAGGACATTGAGAAAGACTGAGTTCTGTAATTTTCAAATTTTAGTGGCTTGTAATTAAGTTCCTGGGAGGACTGATTGATAACCGTTTTCCAATCTGATTCACATTCATTGTTCTTCTGTGATAGAAAGGCTTCCCCGTTGCTACTATCAATAGAAGGATTGTTCAAAACCTCAATTGTCGATCCTGTCTCTTTGTTTCGTTTAGCTTGTTCTCCAGCAAGGAGGGTACTGCTTGCCATGATGCGTTCCACATTGTACCGTGTTATGTCAAAGTTAGTAACAGCATTAACCCCCCGAAACTTAATAGCTGCAATGTCGTAGGCTTCGGCTGCCTCCTCTTGGGTGCCTAAAATTTCAGATCATTAAGGACTAGAATTAGTTTTTTTGTAACTTGGATTTATAAGAGATACACAGGACTTTATGTTCTAATACAGTAGATGAGGATATAGCACTGAGATAAAGGTTTCTTTGTGTTTGTCTTTAAGAACAGCCTTAGCAAAGGCTTAGTCCCACTGACCAGAAATCCTGTACAAACATTAAAGTGGCTCTTGATCAGCTTTATTGTCGCTGAGAGTGCCTCAAAGATTGGCTTTCTACTTTCACAGGATATGGGTTCAAATGGCTAAAATCTCTTGGTTTTATACTCTGAATATTACACAATTGCATAACTCACTCGAATAATTCAATAAATGATTATATATTTTACTTTTGGAAATTCAAGATTCAAAGGAACTCACTAAATGTCCCCAGATAAAGATCCTTGTTCCCCGCAACCCTGCCAATACGAGCCTGCCATCGTCCATGTTGATGGTGTCTGCCAAATATGAAAGCAAAAACAGAGATTTCAGGGAAAAGGAATTCATCTTAGATATAATATAAGGTAAGCATAATACAAAAATTACAATACTACTACATAAAAGCAGGCTAGTAGAACCTTGTTACTCCTCTGTACATTGAAGCTCCCCTAGAGAATCCACTGCTTTTCCTGCATAGGATAAAGTTGAATACATTAATGAATGAGGGTAAAAAAGAAAAATAAAAAAACTAGTGCATGCACTGGTAGTACAATCAAAAAAGTAATTACCTTCTTAGATGAGCAACATACTCCTGTCTGGTCATGTTCTTCATTTCTTCAAGTTCTTTTTCATAATTTTCCAACTACCAAAACAACATGGTTTCAATTAGTAAAATAAAGAATAGACTACCTCAATATAAACAGAGTGGAAGATAAAGCGAAAAGAATCATTACAGGGAAATTAATATGAGTGGAGGGTCCCCAATACTTGAGTGCCGCAAGATCATAAGCTCTTGCTGCTTTCTCTTCCAAGTCATAACCCCCTGAAATTGAATTTTTGGAATGACTTGACGAAACAATAAAATGACAGAATATGTTAATTCACTTAGTCATTGTACATGAGTAATAAGGCTTACCCAGGTAAACTAAGAATCATCGTTTCATTGGAAATGACATCCCCAACCCAACAAGAAACACAAAAAATCAGTCACATGTGGAATGTGTCAGGAAAACAGCACAAGGTGACCAAAAATTGCGGAGGCATTGAAAGTAAGATAGACATGGATATAGATAGGTTGTGTTTTCTTTCCTAACCTTGTCTTCCTTTCCTGCTCTGGCCTTCTTTCTTGCAACTGTTGTCCCACAAATGGGCTTCATATCTACCAGTCCATCTATGCCTAATGAAACAGAATTAAAAATCATAAGAAAATAAGGACATAATTTAAAAAATATATATATATATTTTTTTTTAATTTGAAGATGACACAGTTAGAGAATTAGGCAGCAAAGTCTATTAAAGAAAGAGCAGAGCAATATGCAAAGCAAGGGAAGCTTTTCAATTGGAACAATAAAAAATAGATATGACATACTAAGATATCAAAGGGATCAAAGAAACAGGAAAGAACTAACCTTGTAACACCTCTATATTGGGAGGTTCTCTGCCCAAATGTATCCAAGGACTTCCTATGAACAATTGGCTTTTGATCCACCTTTTCAGGCCCTCGTTTCTTTGTATCCATGGCTGTACAATCAGTCACAGTGGGTGAGACATGCTGTGAACCTGTAACACTGCTTGATTGGGAGCCAGGACTCATGGAAAGGCTCAGAGACTGTAAATCCCCATATGCCACAGCACCAATGGTCCCAGATTCACCTCCATTGTCACCCATGCAACCGATCATCTTCTGCTCCACTGAATGATTAGCTGAATAGTTCCTCGAGATCCAGTTCTTCATGCCAGGAACCCCATCATCTGCCACTGTTGGAAGCTGGAGACTGCAATCTGCAAACTGGTTCTCCCTAGCCTCACCTAACATCATATCATGGCTTCTAAAGCCAGAGTAATATGAATACTGTTGCTCCTGAATCTGCTGTGGCTGTTCTTGGTTCCTAGAGTTCGGTTGAAAATGATCCAAGCAATTTTGGTTGTTAGGCTGTTGGTCTGGGTTTTGACTGTAGAACATACTATCTAAGCTAAGAACCATAGCTTCTCTGTCATTGTTGTCAAAATGATGGGTCCCCATGGTTGCACCGCCAAAGAAGTCCTCTAGCTTTGGAGTTGAAGTTGATACCATTGCTTCACAAAAAAAAAAAAGTCAAACACAGAAGAGTCCAGAAGTTTAAGAATAACATATTTCCCAAGACAAAAACCAAAGCTTTAAAAGAAAAGAATAATAGAGGTTTGGACTATGAACTAACCTTGTGGTTGTTGTGACCTGTTGAGAGCTTCCATTATACAAAGAGACCCATCAGACTTAAGTGGCATCATAGACAAGGGAGAATAAAAGCTAGCATTTTCTCCTTCAGCTCCATAGTAAATACCATAGTTAAGGTGAGGTGAGGAATTGAAGAAGTTCGCTGGGACTGCACCAGTAGAGGGGTGTGTTTGGTGCTGGTTAGAAGGGCCAGAAGGAACCTCCATGGTCATGTGAGGAGAGAGAGAAAAACCCAACCACTTATTATTATTGTTGTTGTTATCATCATTTTCCATGGATTTCATCTTCTCTCAGTGTTGCTCCTTTTCCCACTAAGTTCTAAGTAGAGATTCTTAGCAAGTTTCTCTTAAGACAAGGCAACTCAATGATTGGGAAACAAAGAAACTAATCATAGCAACATCTATTGCTTCCCTCCATTTTTAAACTGGTTTTTTTTTTTTGTTTGCTACCTACAGATTGGTTGGACAAAATCTAACCGCTCATCTGAACAAATCCAACACCTGCAAGCTCTGTCTCTCTCCCTCTCTCTGAAAAGATTTCTAAAGAGAACAAAGCTACTTCCTTTAAACTGAACAAAAAGAATGAGTTCCAGCAAGCAATGCCTTGGCAACCTTCCCGTAATTCATAGGGATCTGTGTATGAGAAAGACCTCTTCTTTTGCTTTACTACCATACGCTCCTTTGGTCTTTCTTTTACTTTTTATTTTTATTTATTTATTTAATTTAAGACCCCCCCCCCCCCTCTCTCAAAAGTTAAAGCCTCATTAAATATCAATATCCCAAATACAAAATACAAACAAAATAAACGAAAAAAAATGAAAAACCTGCACCCCAACCCAAGATGCCTCATTTTCTCATTTGGAGAGGCTGTTCGATACCCAAAAAAACCCTGCAGTCATAACCAAAGTCTCTCTGAATATATATATATATATATTTTTAGTTAATGGGTTTAGTGAATGCACCATATTAATGGTATGTACGTAATACTGGTTTTTGCTGTGATGGTCTCTCTCAGCCTCGTGGGTCTGAGGAGTGAGGAGTGAGGACCTTCAAATCTTAAATTAGATTCACGGGCAGAGACAAACTGTCCCTCCAGTCCACTTCACAACTGTACGTAGCATCTGTACTGACCTACAACTATGCAGCAGCAAGAGGATAGCTATCTAATATCTGTGATACAGATATATGCATATAAGACAAGGCTCCACGACACCGTTTTCAAAACCCTGCTTGGATACCACGACAAGTGTTGTTGTGACTAAGGCAAAGTCACCACGCTTTGAGTTGACTGTCCTTCCTTGGCCTGCAGTGCAGTGCAGCGAGCGTCTACTACTATTCTTCTTTGCAAAATGAGGTGATGACATTAATACCAGCCTAAAAATGAAGAAGACAGGACCATTTAAGCTCGATTTTGTTTAACTTCGATTTTGATTTTGATTTTGATTTTTCCCCTTTTTTCATGCCAGGCTCTTCTGTTTTCTGTAAGTGATAACGACAAAGCTTGCTAAATTCCATTTAAAAAAAAGAATAATGTACCAACAATTTTACCAAAAAAAAAAATTACAAATGGTAGATGGAGTGAGCGATTAGTGGTAGATGAAAAAGTAATGTTAATGGTCTAGATGAAAACCAGGAAGAAATTGATCATATGACCGTTTGTAAAAATACTGTAAAATAGTTTGTGTTTATAGCATTATTCTAAAAAAAATAAAAAATAAAAATAAATAAAGAGAACAGGTTTATTTCATTGCCAAATGTGTAATAAGCATCAAGGTTTGTTTAACAATAAATTGGAGAGTTATTTCTGTACAAAATTCTATTGAATCTTGGTCCTAGCCAAATGTGTAATAAACATCAAGGTTTGTTTAACAAAAAATTGGAGAGTTATTTCTGTACAAAATTCTATTGAATCTTGGTCCCAAATTCTTCTTCTTCTTTAGTCCCTAATATTTTGATACTGTTCGAAATAGTACCTAACATGGTTAATGTTAAATTGTTCTAAAACTTAAACTATTAGGATATGGTAAATTTAATCATTTAACCACATACTTCTAACACTTCCCCCCTATGTGGTGATGCCCAACACGTGAGAATTTAAACGTTTAATTACATACTTCTAACACTCCTACTCTGATACTATGTTAAAAACCCATATGCTCATAAAATCATGCTTAAGTAGTAAAAGGAAATCTCCTAAGACTATTCCTGCAAAGTCCTAGGCATGCCACAAACCTTGAGATGCCTTTCCGAGATCATAAGCACGGGTGATTCCTTGGTGAACAAAAGAAGTACCACATACGTCTAACACTCCCCCTCATGTGGTGATGCCTAAGTCGTGAGAATTTAATCGTTTAATCACGTACTTCTAATACTCCTACTCTGATACTATGTTAAAAGCTCAGATGCTCAGAAAAACATGCTTAAGTAGTAAAGGGAAATCTCCCAAGACTATTTCTGCGAAGTCCCAAGCATGCCACCAACCTTGAGATGCCTTTCCGAGATCATAAGCACGAGTGATTCCTTGATGAACAAAAGAAGTACCACGGGAGATTGACCCCACCCTTTTTATTTTTCTGGTCGGGGTGACACTCTTACCAAGACTACTTAGGAAAACCTCCTAAAAGTATAAGAATCACAGAGGTCGTCACCTCCGCATTAATGAGAGGTTCTCTACTTAATCTCTTCCACATTAAATACGTATAAGACAACCTGAATAGTGCAAACAACCCCCCAAAAGTACTGTTTCAAGATGAAAATTGGGGGAGAACCAAGGGAGGATGTGACAATTATCTCCAAAAAAATCTGGCTGGAGGCAGGCCAGCTAGAAAGATAAGGGAATGAAAAAAGCTTATAAAAAGGGTGAAGGCTACCACAGAAAGGAGGTTGATAAATATCAAGAAAAAAGCCTAGAGAAGAGAGATATAATGAGATTTTTCTTTTCTTGTTAAATCCCTGCACCTCAGGAAAGAAATTGTATTACTTATCTTCTCATTCTTGAATCTTGCTTTGCAAAATCAGTTGTTTGATCTTCCCACTATGGAATTTCCATCCTGCTCTTGTGATAAATGAATTATGCAAGTAAGTTACCTAAGAATTAAACCGTTCTTAGACTCGTTGATGTTTATTTTATTGAGTTTCTGACCCCCATAGACTATTTTGAAACGATACCGAAATGTTAGGGTCTAAATTTTCATTTTTCAAACATTAGGGACCATTTTGACACATAAAGCAACTTTCATGGACCAAAATTATAATTAAACGATATTATTATTATTATTAAATATTAACCACTTTTCGTCATCCTAAGATTTAAAAAGCTTCATAAGGAATTATATACGAGTGCAAAGAGATCAAACTTATTGTGTGAAACAAGAGTACACACACTTGATAAATAGTTAAATACTCGAAAATTTCTGAATACCCACGTTAACATATATATATATATATAGAGAGAGAGAGAGAGAGAGAGAGAGAGAGAGAGAGAGAGAGAGAGAGAGAGAGAGAGAGAGAGAGAGAGAGAGAGAGAGAGAGAGTATTATGCTAGTACACTCTAAGTGATTTTTATTTTTTTAAGGACAGGGGGTAGGGGGATTCAAACATAAGTTTTACCTACGTAAAGAAACAAAGAACATCATTGAACCACAAGGCTCATGAAAAAATTATCAATTGCTCCAATTGGACCATTCATTTAATCCTTCAACCAGTAATGCGAGTAAACTATTTTGAATTATTTTTCCACCAAAATGTTTGTGTTCCAATTTTACATTATTTATCCCACTTATTTTTAAAATGTGGAGTGGTAGGGACAACATCAGGGCAAGGTCAATCATAGGTGCCCGTCTCTACTTTGGTTGTGTTTGTTTCAGGTGTAAAGGAAATTGGGAAACCCTTGAGAATGTTTGGGTACACATGAAAATACGGTCAAACTAAAAATAAATTTCAGTTAATCGTAAAATAGAGCCCTTAGACTCGTAAAATGTTTTACATACTCATTTTACTTTCAAGTCATTTCCGATCTCACTCACAACAACTACCCCCGGAGAGAGAGAGAGAGAGAGAGAGAGAGAGAGAGAGAGAGAGAGAGAGAGAGAGAGGCTCAGGAACCGTTCGTGGCCCTAACTCCGATCACCTTACCACCACTGGCGGTGGCCTTACATCTCAACCTCAACTTCTCTCTAAAACCAAAACCCATAATGTCTCTCGATCTGGATCGGTCTCACCCTCCCTCTCTTCTTCTCTTCAATCTGACAAGGTGGAGCCTCCATGTCTCCTCTACAACAAGCCCCAGGCAACACCATTCCACGATGGTCTTCTCCCTCTCATCTCACTTTTTTCTCTCTAACCCAAGCCAAACCCCCCACTCTTCTCTATCTGATTTTCTTTTTCTTTGATCTCTAATTTTGTTGTTGTTGTTGTGGTGGTGTTTTGGTGGCAATGAAGTAGAGGTGGCGGTTTTTTTCCTCTTCCTGGTCTGGATTTTGAGTGGTTGGTGGTGGGTTATGCTTGTCCTTAGTAGTGGTGACTAGCTTGTGCTTACATTTTCTGGAAATAGTTTTTTTTACATGTGAGACCAAACACAAGAAATAATTTTCCAACGTAATTTCCACACCGCAGTCAAACAGCAGAAAATATTTTCCTTTACGTAAAATATTTTCACCTGATAAATATTTTACACTTGTAAAACATTTTACATAGAGCCAAACACAGCCTCCATTCTTGCTTCAAGACGGGAAAATCTCATGTAAGATAGGAGCATGACAAATTGGGCTGAGGTAGAAGGGAGATATTTTGCAATTCTTGAGAGGTGAATCAGACATTGGCTAGATGGATATGAGATAAAAAGAAGGGGGGGGGGGGGAGGCTAGTGTAATTGTCCATGTGTAAATACACATATATATATATATATATATGTGTGTGTGTGTGTGTTTATTTTATTTTATTATATATTTGTATTTATATTTCAATACTGTTATTTAGGTACTGTTCATTGCTTAATATTTTTGTAAATAATTTGTTGACCCTGACATGGGGTGTTTTTTGGTTAGTTAACTAACATGTTTAGTTAAATATTAAATTTGACTAGGCTGCTAGGAATGCTAGTTAACTAACATGTTTAGTTAAAAATTAATAGCATTTGACTAGGCTGCTAGGAATGCTCCAAGAAAATTGAAAAATAAAAAATAAAAATTGCTATCAGAATCCGTTCTTGTATGAATTAATTGCAACCATCAGAACTTATGTCCATGTATTTCATTCCTTGGGCTCTACAGTCTATATATTGTGTGGTCATTACCCTAAAAGTGCTTTCTCTGTGTGTATATGCTCAATAATAAGAAGAAAAGCAAGGCTCTATATGAAAGGGTTACTCAAAAAATCCTGACATAATCTATCAATGCAATCACACTAATAGTTGTTTTGTTTTTTGTTTTGTTTTTGTTTTTTTGCTTTTGGAGTAGACTGGTAGAGCAATTCTGCAACGTAAACTTCAATTCTCTTCTCAAAAATAACCATTCTGTACGTTTGCGATTTAATGAATGTACTTTGGGGCATGCATGTGGTGGCCTTAGTCGAGACAAAAAGGAAAAGGGAGGGGATCGAAGTTGTTTGTAACAAGTGCACCAGAAAAGAAAGAAAAAAAAGGAAAGTCCAGCATAAAAGACAATAAAATAGAAAAAAAGGAACAAAATGGTGTATCTTAGTCCTACTTTTACACCGAACTTAATTATTGAAGTATTCTTCTCAAAAAAACGCTTATTGAAGTATTCTTTATGCAACCATGTCCCAAACGTGATCATTGTTTAATATATTTAGCCTCAATTACCAAAATAAAATAGTCCCAACGTGATATATTAAAGGTTTAATTATTATTTTAGTGCCTAATGTTTGTTTTGTGTGTCAAATTTGATCCCTAATATTTCAAACGGCCGTAATTATTAGTATTATGTTCTTGTAAGATATGAAATAATTTTCATAATAAATAAATTCATTTACCTCATTAAATTTTTTTTAATAGCATAACACAAATTTTGGCTACTACAAGTCTACAACCTTGTTCGTGCTTTATATATATGGGAAAATTTTAGATATAGTAACTACTAACTATAGTGACTTAGATATGTACATTAGGTTTTCTAATTAAATTCAAAAACATGGTTGTGTTAACCAATTAATGATACACAAAGAGTGTTATCTTTTCCAAAAATAATTAAATTCAATAACATTATGTCTTTGAATTTAATTGTAGAGCTTGATGTATTGTGCCTTACTCTTTGTCCTTCATTGGTCAAGACAACCATTATATAATGTGCCTCTTTATACTTTAAGTTTTTTTTTTCTTATATATTTTAAAAATTATAAACAATGAGTTTACAGAACAAATAGTAAAGAACATCCAAGTAATATGAAATTCAACATACGTGTTAAAGACATTGAAAATTTGCAATCTAACCATGCGATTTTGAATATATTAAACTAATCAAAAGTTATTGAGTGTCGTAATATTAACAAAGAGTTACATTTGGTGTAACTTAATTTTGTCCACACACATGTATATTGAGTCAAGATCAAGTTATACCCAGTGTAGTAATAATATTACCTCACTTGATAACTTTTTATTGGATTAATATTTTAAACCCATCATTGGGTTACATGTTCTCAGTGTTTTTGATATGCATGCCCCATAATTCCTTGGATATAAATAATTAGTGTGTCTCATATAGATGTGTATCACCTATAGATGATTAATTCATAAGAAATAAATGCATTAACACATGATATAATGAATTCAACGGACAACTTAGGTACAATACTAAGTGAGTTATCATCAAAAAATGAGTGTTATGAATATAAGTGGGCAGTGATATTTGTATTGAATTCAATATAACAATAAATAACCATTTAATTTAGTATAACTATGTGTTTGAATTTAATTAGTATCTTGTGAGCTAAGTCAATTAAATTTAATACAACTATAAAATATAAATTATAATTAAGTAAATTATCATTTCCATGGATTTTCAAGAGAGTGCAAAATATAAATCATGGTATTTCCTGACAAGTAAATGTAACAATTTTTTTTTTTTTTTTGAGAAGAAGTAAATGTAACAACTCATGAACAAACTTATATGTATTTTGAAAAATAAATGAAATAAATATAAATATATAATCTACTTGGTTGACCAAAAAAAATTTAAATAAATTAATCAACATTTAAATTTTACTTCTTGATTTGACTCGACTTGAGAGTTAAGTAGAATCTGAACAAATTTGAACTTGTTTGAAAAATTAATGAATCCAGTTTTGATATAAAATTTACTTAATAATGAGTTCGAGTCAAATAAAAGTAAACATATTAAAAGGTTTTTAAATTTTAATACTTCGACCCAACCCAAGTGGATCGCAGCCATATATGAGTTAAAATGAATAACTCGCGGGGGGGGCGGTGTGGGCGGCGGGGGGAGTTTCTATTCGATTTGCCTAGCCTTTCATATAGTCAACGCCCGGTGAGAGACAAAAAGTGAGAGGTGGGTCATTGTGAGTTGTGATACAACTTGTAATAAGAGATTCTGATAATAGTAGTAATCCTCATCCTAAAAAGTCACTAAGCTAACCTCTCAAAAGGTACTATGGCATTGGCATCGCCATTATATATAATTATTGTTATTATTTTTTTGGGTGCTTAAATTGTACAAATCCATTGCACTTTTTTTTTTAATAAATAAATAAAAATCCATTGCATTATTGGGTTTTAGCATATACTTTTTTTTTGGTTGAGATACTTAGAATACTTCTTATAGAAAACAAAATCGATAAATTTTTAGAAAATTTTGTGCATAAATTGGACAAATTTATTAAGTTCATTTAAAAAAAAAAAAAAAAATCATACTTCGCTACAAGAAAAGTTGAGACTATCTTGATCCTATTGCATAAAGAACGTTGCTGAATGATTAGTTAATGGCCCAAATAAGAACATTGTACGTGGAAACGCATTTTATTTCCAACTCGCTGGAATTTGCTTCCTCTTCGTTCAAGAAAATGGCTTGCTCAGTGGAAAAGGTCTAATGACAGTGATAATGATTTCAAACGGATACTTAATTATTTAACATTTTAATTTACTAAAAGTTTATATCTCTCTTGAGATTAGGCCATAATGTGTTTTTTTTTTTTTGGGTCAAAATTTAGGTTACTTTTAATAGATACAATAGAAGTTTAAATTTATTGTGTTTGTTTTATAACGTTGATGATTGTTTTTTATTATCAAGTTAAGACACAAATTTAAAATTCATATTTCTTATTCGAATACAAATTTTTTTATTAATTGAACTAAATTAAAACCCACGATATTTATATATCTGTTCAAGTTGTAAACGCTTCAACTGTTCTAAGTTGTGACTGAACAATTAAACGCTTTTAACAAACCCTCAGAAGGATTGACAGAATAACAAACATAAACGTTTTTTTTAATTAAAAAAACAGAGACTCCACAAAATTTTTGTGATGCCACTAAAATTAGTTAGCACACTTCTGGGGAAGTCCTAAAAAGCCGAATTAGTTTTGCTGAATGTTGTTACATTTCAAGACTAACCCAAAGTAGGCAGCATATTTTAGTAATGTATTTGAGAATACATGGAAACATTTAATTGTTGACAAATGTGAAAGAAAAAAAGGGAAATATATTTTTTTATCATTTGATAGATATAGGAGGGATTTGAACTATAAATGTTTCTCTTTGGAAATAAAAGATGCCGGTTGAATTATGAGGTTGTTAATGAAAAAAAAGTCCAAATTTTCAGTTTATTATTATTATTTTAAATATAAGTTTTTCTTAATTTCTTCCTCTCTATGATTAAAATGACATCCACGTTAACCCATGTAGAAGTATTAACTTCTGTTAGGAGGCCCAGATCCCAAATAATATATGAATATATAGTATTTAAAATTTGGATTTAATTTTCCTCCTAGAATATATTTTCTATGATGAAAAATAGCATCCAAGATGGATCCCCTCATTAACAATATTCTTCAAATTAATCTCTTTTTGCTTATAAGTGCAGAATTTATTATTATTATTATTATTTTTTTGAGGGATGCAGAAAATTAAACTTGGGCCATGCAATCAGTGCGAGTTTCCCTTAATTATTTATATTGTAGGGAGCTTCAATTTTCAATCCAGACTGACCTTGATAAACTAAACTCATCATAGTTTTGCATGCAAATATGCATGACAAAGTTCATGGAGACAGATTTTCTGAAGGGAATGATTTGGTTGAAAGTGTTTGGGAGTGAAAGAGGTAGAGAATATATGTGGATTGTGGAGAGACTCTTTTGTGATTGAAGTAATGATGAGTAAATCCACCCACCATAGCACTGAGGCCAAAAAGATTTTGCTACAAATAGTTGCATGACTGACCTAATAAAAGTGCTCCGTACTCCCTCGGGAAAATTTGCTTTCTTTAATATTTTTAGGTGGGAAGCAGATGGGGAAGTGTTGGTGATGCCTTTTAACTCTGCACTGTCTTCTTTTGATGTCACTAATCCTTTATTAGCAATGTGCTTAACCCTTTTGTCTTCAACGCACAGACCGTTATGCCCTTTAGGACTTGGATTCAGAGAAAAAACATAGATGTCATCCAACTTCAAAGTTTTAAACCAAGGCGAATATTGAATATTTAAATTAAAGTACAATTTTTGTTATTTAAAATTGGGGGTTATTTTTATTTCAGTCCTTTATATTTCCAAATTGTTACTTTGATGCTTCATGTTTGATTTCGTTATCAAGTTGACCATGTTGTCTATTTTTGTTATAAATAGATAAACATGAATGACATTTAATGGTCAAATTATTAGCAAAAGTAGGCACCATGAAATGGAATCAAATGTAAAAGATCAAAACAAAAATTTTAAAACATAAATGATCAAAATAAAAACAATCTCAAACTTTAATGGAGAAAAAACGTACTTTACTCAAATATTTACTATTTAGATAAAGACATAAAGTATGATTGATTATATTTTATGAGGGTGACATGATTAGGTTGAGTTCCAATTACATTTGACAGAACTTTTCAGGTCTAAATGCAAAAAATACCCCTTCAAGTTTGGGTTAATTGCAAAAACACCACATAAGATTTTAATTATTTCTTATAACTTCATGATATTTTTATATCTATCAAATTAACTAATGAGACAAACTTCCATTAGCCTTTATGAACAGAAAAATCACATGACCATCATGTGATTAATAATATATGTGAATTAATTGGTAAGTTTTCTTAATGTGGTCACGTGGTAATTACGTCCATTTTTCCATCCACAAAAAGCTAGCGTAAGTAAGTATTAGTGGTCAATTCGGAGAATATATAAACCTCATTGAGTTATAAGAAATAATTGAAATCTCAAGGGGTGTTTTTGCAATAAACCCATATCCCAAGGATGATTTTGCATTTTGACCCAGATTTTTTCAATATATTTTTTTTTTACTGTGAAATATTTTATCATTTAATAAATTTCTATTGAATATGTTTTTTTTTTTTTTAATTTTTTTAATTTTTATAACAAATTCACAATTACGTTATACTGTTTCCTTATATTTTGTCAAACTTGCATGGTTCTATGCTATCTAAAGCTTAATTGGTTTGTTTACAAATTACAGCTAGGGTCTAATACTCAAACTTGAGATTTGAGACATGGCACCGTCCAACGTCAAATTGAAAATATTCCTCCAGAATCTAGTAAATTTTCAAATCAAATGCATGGTTTGTTCCTAAAGTCCAAGTAATAGTTCGATCCTGTGGCTTTTGGTCGGTCAGATGCTTGAAGAAATGGGATTTTTCCAAGCTCTTACTGCCTATTGAATTTCCTTTTCTAGTGCACGAAAGCAGATGCTCCAGGCTGCGTTACTCTCTGTCTGTATGTGAAATATCCTCTTCTAGCGCATCAAAGCAGAGGTCCAACTTTGGGACTGTCTTACTCGCTTTTTCTATTTATTTTTTAAATCTTTTTTTTTTCTTTCTTTAGAAATAATGGATGTGGAGGGCACCCTAACTAGCTATGCATTACACCAATCTATAACACAAAAGTACACCTCAAGCACTCTTAATGCAATACATAAATAAGGAATAAAAATATATAAATGGGGGAAAGAAGCTGATTGTTTCAAACTCCTATACACAAGTACCACAATAGTTCCATATATTGTTCTAATGCTATAGCAACTTATTATAGAATTTCATGTTTTTTTTTTTTTTGTCATTCAAAAAGTTAATACATGAGTCAAGAATCTTATATTTGAGTAGTATTATTCGATTCTCTACACAAGGAGAATTTGAGTGTAAATCTTTCCACAAACTTGTTATACAAATTTATTACCTCAAATTCTATTGCAACAACTCGCATCAACTATTGATTTGACACAGATGTTATTGCAACATTTCTTTTTCGTTGTAATAAATATTTTTTCTTGTAGTGATCTCATTTTAAATATGAATTCCCTTGTAATATGTTAATAAATTAAGTGAATGAAAGATATAACCCTTTTAGCTTTCGGTGTTGTGGACCTAAATTTGAGTAATTGATCTCATATTAATTTATTTTCTTCTTCCTCTATAGTCTAACATCGATATTTTTATGCGATCTTGGAACATCAAAATTGGTTTGTTTTAATTCAAACTATAAAAGGATGAAGTACAAAAATTTTGGAAGATAAATTTCAACTTGTTAGGACATATGTAAATCATGTTAGGAACATATGTCATTATGGAATTGGTTAATCTTTTAACAAAATGCACTTTACTTGTATTTGGGTAGATCTAAGATGGGTTTAGTACTTCAAGGAACAAGAGTTCAAGTCAAGTATTGAAACCATGCAAATTCGTTCAAGAAACAAGTGAAGAATTGCTGATTCATTAAAACTCGATAGCTCTTGATAGCTCTCGATAGCTTGCAAGTGAAGAAGTGTTCATTCATTAAATCTCGATAGCTAACTCGATAGTTCGCAATAGATATGAAATTTAGATTTTCAAATTTGATTTTCGGTCCATGCTTATGTATTTATGTAGGGTTTCTTTTCTCACAACCCTAGACAAATATAAGACTTATTTTAAAGGCCGCCACACAATAGAATACAAGGAGAACACATGCAAAAGGTGACCGAAGCTTTATTCTTTCTGAAAGAAGTTACTGCGTTTTTACGCCTTAAGCTTTTATAACCAAGTGCTTCTTAATCTTCATTGTTGATGAAGTAAAGAACTTTGCAACCAAAAATCTTCTTCAAGTTCGTGTGTTAGTCACGTGCTGGGAGCCGTGCATCATTGGTTAATCACGTATTGAGATCCATGCAAAATGGTGATGTTCATATATTGAAGAGTTTAGAGGTTTTGAAGCGATAAAAGGTTTCTGCTGTAAGTTCATCTACGAGCATTGTAGAGTCTATGGACAAAGGTTTTGTACTAGTTCTGAAACTTCTCTTTACTATAGTGGATTGCTTTTCGGAAGGTTTCCCCCTAGGTTTTTTTACTGTAAAACTAGTTTGTTTCATTAGTTTTCTTGGGTCATCATATCTTGTCTTATTTAATTTTCCGTTGTGCATGATTTTGACATGATATTGATGTTTATTTGTTTTAACAAGTTTTATTCATAATAAATCTAATTAATAACTTGGGTTTAAAACTTGTTAATTCCATCAATTGGAGTCTAAATTTCCCAACACAACTTTCAAGCTTTAGACTTAATTTTTGCAAGTTGAGCATTTCATCAAAGATTAATACACAACTCAAGAGAGAGTGTTGAAAACACTTTCCACAAATTGAAGACACAATTAAAGGATTGATTGCTTGGAGTAAATCAAGAGATTTGAGCAAACAATTATGTTGATACAAAATTCAAAATCAAAATATACAAGTAATAACTTGATCTATTTCAAATTCCATAAATCTCATTATAAGCATAAGTTCCCTTGTAATGTGTTATCAATCAAGGTGAATTAAAAAGGTAACTCTTAAGTTTTTGGTGTTGTGGACATAGGTCTTAATTAGTAGCCGAACCATGTTAATGTCTGATTCTTTCTTATTTTCTCTTTATGTTACATAATATTTCAAATTCTTACATCACACACTTTAAATCAAGATAAAGATATAACAAACGTTATAAGGATGAATTCTTAGACCTTCTTTAGGTTGAAACGAGTTGCAAAAAAGTGATCTCTCACCCAAAGTGGAGACCATGAAAGCATGGCAAACAAACCTGTCATGTGCCCAAATATAATTTGCTTTGGTGGTCTAGGACTCAAAACTTTCTTCACTACATGTCTTGCAAATATTGTAGCATCCGTTGCCTTACCACCTTGTGAAGCCCTAGCTCGCTCTGCAATGGCCTCCTTGAATTCCTTATAAAGTTTCCAATCATAGTTCCCCACTCTGTCCGTGTTAGCACGACCAAGGTTTGATCTCACGGCTCCGGGCACTACTAGCACAACATTTACACCAAATGGCCTTAATTCAACCCGCAAAGTGTTTGACATTGCATGCACTGCAGCCTTGCTAGCACAATTGGACCCTGCCCACGGAGTTGGCACTCTCCCCACAACGATCCCAACATTTACAATGCTCCCACTTTGCCTTGAAGCCATGTAAGGCACTACTTGTTGCACCAGTCTTAGTTGCCCCAATGTGTTAATTTCATAAGCGCCTTCCTAATTGTGTCAAGTGGAAGCTCAGCTAAAGGGCACTTCCAATTCCAGCATTATTGATTAGAATTTCAATGCGGCCACACTTGGATATAATATTGTTGACTGCTGTTGCTACACTCTCATCAGAAGCAACATCGAGCTCAAGTGTTTCAATATTGTAAGATGAGAGGTCTAACATGTCATGCATACGTTGGGAGATGTCGGAGGCAAAGACATGGCAATTTTGCTCGGCAAATGCCTTGCAATACTCATAACCAATGCCACCTTTAGCATAGCTAGTGACCAAAACAACCCTATTGTCACCCATTTGTTTTTCTTGTAATTGGATAGTTGGCCAAAATGGGAAATTAACCATGATTTTCAAACATTATAATTAGTAGACTACGTTTTCAAATTATATTCTTTACTAGCATCTCGAGTCTAAGAAGCTCGATTTTGGACTATAAATCGAGTCTTTGAGGGTCGGTTTTCATATTCTGATCGAGTCTGAGTTGACACTTTTTCTACATGGCGTCCACCTGTAAATCGAGTCTTAGAGACTCGATTTAGTGGAGTTTTCATTTTCCCTCAAATTTTGTAACTTTTATGTGGGACCTACTCTACTGACCTACTCCATTTTGGCCGTTTAACCACCAAAATGTTTGACTGACAAACCTTTGCCATAAATTTGACTCCCTTCTTCAAAATTACTTGGATCTCAGTTAGCAAATACTAATATTTTAGTGACAAAATTCACAGCCAGCTCTACTTATAAATACACCATAACCCACAGTTGCCAATACACACAATACCAAAAAAACTTCAGCTAATCTCCAATGGCAGAAGTAGACCAAACCATCGATGGAAACCTGTTAGTAGCCAAGTCCCTCGCCCACTTCGGCGTGGAGCACATGTTCGACGTGGTTGGAATTCCCGTAACCTCATTCGTCAATCGCGCCATATCTCTTGGAATTCGTTTCATCACTTTCCACAACGAACAGTCCGCCGGATACGCTGCCTTCGGCTTTTTCAACTCAGCCTTTTCAACCCACGGCGACCCACGACGATCTGAACCCGACCCACGGCTAGCCACGAGCACCGACAAGCACCGACGCCCCACCCACCCATGGTCCCACGCCGAGCTGAAGCCACCCACGTCGACTTGAAACCCACCCACCCATGGTCCCACACCAATCTGAAGCCACCCACTCCAATCTGGACTTTTTTTTTTCTCTGATGAGATGAGAAGGTGTAAAGGGTGTGCATTATTCTTGTTTTGTAAAGGGCTTATAAATCGAGTCTTAGAGACTCGATTTTCAGGTAGACGCCACGTGAAAAAAATGCCACATCAGGCGTGATCAGACCATGAAAATTGAGTCTTTGAGACTCGAATTATAGGCCCTAAATCAAGTCTTTTAGACTCGAGATGCTAGTAAAAAATATAGTTTAAAAACAATGCCTACTAATTATATTGTTTGAAAACCAATGTTAATTCCTAATTTTGGCCTTGGATAGTTTGTTGCTCATTCTTATATAGGTTCGGAAAGGAATTATGATATATCCGCCAATGTATTTCTTGTTTATGGATTTCAGTCTAGCCTGTTGAATATGCTCCAAAGAATATACTTTATCGATCAAGATTAGCCGACTATAGCTGTGGCTTGTATGCTATAGTCGGAAACGATTTCAGCTTTGGAATTTACAATATTTGATGCATCTCTGTAGCTTCGTTTCCCTTTGCATAAGAGTATGGGCCTATGGCCAATGGGAGCCATTTTGGGTGGTTTAGATTTAATAACGTAGACACTCGATTTTGCACCCATAATTTAATCAAGGAAGATGGCTAGAGTGGCCATTCATATACCCAAAATTTATAGTTTCATTACATGCATTAATTCATTCATTGTATATCATAAAAATGATTTTGAAGTTCTAATGGTCATGACGGTATGTCCGATTTCCAAATTGGACCGTCGAATTGAAAGATATCGTATGATCAAGTTTGCACGGTCTGCATGCATTTTGTTTGGGTGGAACCAACCACGCATGATTAATTTAAATTAATTATGATTGATTGTACAATTAAAATTAATTAAATAATTTTGTGATTGGTTGTTAGTTAGTGTCAAAAATAAACTTGCTTGCATGGGAACAAAGTGGATAATTAGATAACAAAGAAATTGTGGATAATCAAGACTTTTTTGGAGTGTTTATTTAAAAGATAATTATCATTTTAAAAACCTGAATATCCAGAAAAGGGGATTAGTTTTTAGAATGCATATTAGAAATAAGTCTAAGTGCAATTCCCGGCTCAAAAAACCTTAAAAAAGGAGTCCAAATTGGACCAAAATTCAAACGTGGGTTTGGCACCCAAGATGGCCCTCTTGGAGAGCCGATCGGCACAAGAAAAGTGCCGATTGGCCCAAATCTTTAGCTCAGCCCGAGGACTCTTAGATTGAGATAAGCCCTACTCTTTTCGATTTTTTAGAGATGAGGATGCCTTCCAATTCGTATTTGATCATTCAGCTAATTTTTCGAAGTCTTCCAATCTCTGTAAATAGAGGATGCCTCTCAAAATTCAGCAGACTTTTTACACTTTTTGACCCCCCCCCTTTCTGACTCTTCTCTTTTGATTTTTCAAATCCCCTTACGTTAAAGACGTTCTGGAGGCTCTTACCTTATGAATTATTTTTTTATTTTTTTTGTAAGTAAAGTATTTTAGGCTTCAAAGAGTTGAATAAATTTCTTTGAATCCTAAAATATTCTTTCAACTAGAAGAGCATGCTCATGCAAGAGGTATTTTATTTTTTTCTTTTCTTTTCTTTTCTTTTCTTCTCCCTTAGTTTTGTTGATGATGCATGAATATGTTTAACATGTTTTATTATTTCTTGCTCTTAATGTACAATTACCATGTTCTGCTTGACTTTTTCTTTAACATAGTCTTAGATTATTGTTTATTGTGGTTTTCTTTCTTAAATTTCAAAGTCTGCTAATGTTTATCAAAGATTTCTTTAAAAACCAAAAATTGATATGATCTTTCAGATCTGAATTTTTTCTAAACCAAAAACTAATTTGATCTTTCAGATTTGATTTTTCTAAACCAAAAACTAATTTGAATTTTTCAGATCTGATTTTTTAACATAAAACTGATCTGTATTTTCATTAAATACAGATTTGGTTTTTTCTTAAAAGCACAAAATTGATCTGCATTTTCATTAAATATAGATCTGATTTTTTTAGAAAAAGTTTTCTTTGACACAAAATTGCAGATTTTGAAATTCAATGAAAGGACTGAAAATTAGGTTGTATTTTTTTTTTTAATGAACGTGATGCCTGTGTAATAAATTCATCGTATGAATGTGGATCCTCTTTCAAAAAGTCTTTTTTTTTCTTTTACATAAAAAAGATATGATTTTCTTGACAAAATCATTTTTTTTTTAACTTTACACAAAACAGATCTAATACTTTTTAGCAAAAATCTCATTCTTTCTTTTACATAAAAATAGATATGATTTTTCTTGATAAAACCACTTTTTTTTTTTTAATAACTTTTATACAAAAACAGATCTGATACTTTTTTTTGCAAAATCTTATTCCTTTTGTTGATAAAAACAAATCTGATCTTTCTTTACAAATTAAATTTTCTTTTATACACAAAATGAATCTGAATTTTCTAAAAAGAGAGGACACATCCATAAGGTAAATTTATTTGAATTAATTTAAGTCACGTGTCTGTCATGTATGGTCAACATATCATTCAATATCATGCAAAAAATGGTATATTGGTCATTACAGTTTAGAAGACCAGGTTTTGTTTGGGCGGCATGGGTGCCTAACACTTTCCCATTTTGTGACCTAGTCCCTGAGTTTAGGATTTTTGGATAGGTAGATTAGTGTTTTGTCTTTCTTTATTTTTGGTAGATCGTAACTAGGACCAAAAGCTTTGTATTCTTTTACATAGATTGTAACTAGGACCCAAAGCGTTGTAAGGTTTAATTTACCAAATTTGTACTTTTCTTTATCCAATCAATGACAATAAAGTATTTTGATCATGTAATTTGCAATTATTTTTTTATATTTTTTTGTATAAAAAATAAGTGGCGACTCCACATCACTTATCCAAAAAGAGAGGTACCGTACCTTAAAAGTACCAAAATCTATTTTTTTGAGAGCACCCTCTCAAGAAGTGCGGTCTCTCTCACAAGTAAGAGAGACGAGGTCCAATTAATGCAATCCAAGCCCTTCAAAAGCTAGGTTGGAAATTGTTTTCAACCAAATCTTGTTCAAGAATATCAAATTTATCATTTATCTCTTCTTTTTTTGGGGAAGGAGGGCAGGCAGATGGAGTCAAATTTATTAGTTTTGGTTTACGAAGAAATACTAGAGTTCACATTACATAACTCAAATTTTAATGCGGTCTATTAGAGATTGTTAGCTCTGTTCAATTAATAAAACACTATAAGACCCTGCTTTTTATAGACCAATATATAAGTAAAGTAAAGTACGAGTGCTACACTATTTGCGCAGCACAAGTAATACAAGTTTAAGAAAATAAAGCTCAATGGGCCTAAAGCCCCTTGGGCTTGTACAACAACACCCCTTCTCAAACTCAAGGAGCATGAAAGATGGCCAAAATTGAGTTTTACCCTTTTCAACCAAACTTTCTAGCAAAATGCCCCATGTTTGAAATTATTTAGGGATATGTTCTTGTTTTGAAACTCGATTTTTAGAAAATCAAGTTTAAAACAGGGGCATATCCCTAAATAGTTTCAGACATGGGGCATTTTGCTGAAAAGTTTAGTTGAAAGGGATATATCCCCATTTTGGCCCATGAAAGGCTAACTTGAATTTGAAAGCATGTCGAGGGATGTGACTCGATAAAGATGTTTACAAATCGATCTTGAGATGGAAAATAGATCAATTGGAGAGAACCCTGAAATAAGTAATGTCAAATAAAATGATGGTCAATATATTATGTGCTTAGTCCGTACATGGAAGACATCAATCTAAATGACATTCTAGTTGTGGCAATAGGTATGAGTGGCAAAGAAGGTAGGCACGCCTAAATCCTTTAGTAATCAAGTAATCAATGTAATCAAAAGATTTAGATGTGGCCTCAGTTAGGCATGATATTCAACCATGGTACTAGAACGGGCCGCAACCGTTTGGTTCTTACTTCGCTAGGAGATCAAAAAGAGCCAAGGAGGAAGTAGTAGCCAATGATGGACTGTCAATCGGTGGGTAACCCGAGCAGAGAAGTGTAGATCAAGGAAAATAGTGTCCTCAAGATATTGAAGTATGCGCAAAACTACAACATAATGAGTCAATGAGTCAATTGTGGGGCAGATATGAACTAACTTATTTGATGAATGGTTTAGGAGATGCACGCATGCACAAGTGACTAAGAAATATACTAGTTTGACAACCAATTGCCAGTAATGAGTGTAATCATGTAATGGTTCTCCAAAGAAAGGAGTCAGATATTAAATTGGATTAGAGTATCAACAATCTTAGCACGAATGATGCTAAGACGAGTTCCAACTTGTAATTATATTACATAGTCTACTTAGAATGAGTCTTGATAGTAACAATGAAGTCAAGATTTAAGTTTAAAGTGGCTATATGTGTGTGTGTATATATATATATATCTTTGTTTATAACAAGCGAGGGAAGGAGGGGATTTTTATTTTTATTTTTTTTGCTGAGAGGAAGGAGGGGATTCAAACCTAACTTCTCTTTTTTTATTTTATTCAAACCTAGCTTCTCTTCAAAGAGAAAACTAAGCATTGCCATTAAGCCATAATACCCACGTACGTATATAAACTTTTTTTTTTCTTTTTTGGCTGAGATACGTATATAAAGTTATAAATATTAGAAACAATATCATATCCATATATACACATTATAAACAAAATCATAGAAATGGCCAACGGGTCAAGAGAAAAAGTAAACATCAATATCAACCTAACTGAGAGCGACCACATAGCCTTATTTGTGCCATACTGTATGCATGGGGACTAAAAAGGTCTACGAGGTCTACTCTTTCCTTTTTGAGAGAGAGAGAGCACCTTTCTCACCTTTAACGTGCCTCCTCCATGAATCCAATGCCATTTTTCTGCAACACAGTCCCATTAACTTGACTTTACCTATTCTATTTTACACCTCTCTCTCTCTCTCTCTCTCAAATGTGACATGTCACGTTCAAAATTATACACTGTCTCTCTCTAGAGCCCTACTATGGTCAATGCATCATCCAGTAATTTCCTTTTTCTTTTTTCCTTTTGAAGAAAAATGCATATAGGATTATTTATTTGTTCGCATGGTTACGAGGTCATTGAGGTTGGAAAAGGCTGGTAGCCTGGGACTACCCCTATAGATGATACACAATTACACATATTAGACTTGCAGCCTTAATCAAAGAGACCCACTAGATTTGCTTTCATGGACAGAGAAAACCGAAAGATATAGGAGGAAAGCAGGCAATAGCCAAACCCATTTTTCCATTCACTTACTGAAGTCATTAGAGTCCAATCACAAAAATATCCACATTCTGCAGGGTCTATAAGATTATAAACAGAGAAAGTTTTGTACAAAGTTTTGAATATAGCTAACAAGAGGGGGCTGGTGGGGTTTCTCTAGTTTCTTTCAAAGAAGAATCCAATTAAACCTTGATTTCAAGTTCAACTGGTGTCTTTCGTGTCAGCTACAAGGTCCCGGAAAAATGGATTAATTTACTTTCCGCTTTTGCTCTCTGTCTTCATCATTCACAGCACACGAAATTAATATGTTTATTTGTGGCCTTTAATTGGGGCTTTAAATTAAAAAAAAAAAAAAGGTTAACCTGTGGTTGAAGAGATATTTTTAAAAATTTTGTATGAGAAATGAAAAAAGTAATTTTCTCTTTTCTGAAAGTTTTTAATATTTAAGCATTAGAATTGTTTTTAAAAAATCCATTAACAAATAATTTAAAGATATCAATATTCCTTTAATCAACTCTGTTTTTGGTTAGGAGGATATATTGAATTGAAAATGACAGCCACCCAATTGGCTTAACTTAATGACATGGTAGCTGCTATCGTTTTCATTTAAGAAAAAAAAAAAAAAAAAAAAAAAAAACATAGTAGCCAACTTGACATTTCCCGTTAATTCACCTAAAATTGGGATGATATTAACAGGGGTTTAAAATGGCGTGACATCATTTTATTGATTATAAAAAAAAAAGTAAAGATTAAAATAATCTTATAATATATATATCCTTAAATCCTAAAAAAAAAAAAAATGAATAAGTTGAACATAACCCTCTTAAACTACAATATCCCCAAAGTTTGGAGTTGTTTGAATTTTACATTTGAAATTTTAGAATTTGGATTTTATCCTATGAAATTCTATTTCATTTGCATCAATAGTCCTTTCATCCATATTTTTTGTTAAGTGTATTCAATAAAATGACATTTCCCATTATTTCGTGGGGTAAATTATCTCAAAGAAATATGGATGGAGAGACTATTGATGTAAATGAAATAAAATTTCAGAGGGTAAAATCCAAACACTCCTAAACTTTAGAGTTGTAGTTTTCAACTTATTCATTTAATTTGTTTTTTAGGATTTAAGGATACAAATATAAGATTATTTTAATCTTTACATTTCTTTTATAATACTAGTGGTCAAGATTATTTCTTGCCATCGTTCTAGTAACAAACCTTCCTAATATACGATTGATTAAATTTTGCTATATTTAAACAAATGTTGTCTATTTTAAGGACCTTTTTAGCTTAATAAGCACTTCTTTAGTTTTTCTAATGAAAATATCTAGAGTTCAAATCCTCTACTTTCAACTATTAAATTATCAAAAACAAAAAATATAAATATTAACTATTACCATTTCAATATTTATTTTTAAATTATTGATGTAAGGACACGATTCATGGCGGACCGTAACAGTGTCGGGTTCGCGCGTGAAAAGGCCCTAACAATATCATTTGTAGAGCGTGGGTTTGGAAGGCTAGGCCTTGATCGACAGACGGTGGGTTTTTCGTGGTGTTCGTACAAGTTTAAGTTTTCCTTCACCCCTGGAGTCTTTCTCCTGGAGGTGGGCTGGGAGGCTCTGGTTTTTGGCCATTTTTCCCAACCCCCTCTCTAGGTTCCTTATTTTTCCTTTTATACTCGCCTGCGTCCACTATCCTTCATCCACGTATAGGGTCAACCTTTCCAAGGCTGATACTAGTCCCGTCAGTCTATACCCAAAGTCATTGGGAATGGTTGTAAAAGCCAAAGAATGCGGCTCTGTCAGGTTCAGAGCATTAAATGGCAGTAACAGCAGCTTTCCCTGGATATTTTAGATCTTTCTTCCAAGTTTCAGTCCTATACCGTTTTTACCCTTCTTTCTGGGGATACTTTGGGTCTGCTGAGGACTGAACTGCCTTCGGGGGTATCCAAAGGCTATCTTGTCGAGTTTGGGCCATAGCCCTCCTTGGCTTGGGCCTTCGGATTCTCCCCGGGTAAATGGGCCTGGCCCATAAATCATTTGGGCCCCACAATTGATAATGTGAAAAAAAAATGAAATCTACTTATTTCAATGGATAATATTTTAGAAGGTGGAGTTAACCAAAAAACTCTATAAAAGAAAAGTTTAATCCAATGGAATTTTGTGAGATGACACACATTTTAATGAAATAAAAGATATATAATAATTTTCCGAAAATGCTTTTAACTGGACTATATGTACGTTTAAAATTATCTTACACTCGCATTTATCAGTTGATCTTCATTATTTTTTTATGAAAATATATTAGATTTATTTTGTTTGATTAAAATATGTACACTATTTACAAGCTTTCATGTATTGTATTCAGACAAAAACGAAGCAAAATTAACATGATTACTTACCATAAACATTCTTTTGCCTCATACGTATGAAGATTTATATATTGCTTCATCATCTTTAGGCTATTCCGAAGAATTCCTACTTATAATTACAATGGGTGTGAAATAGAGAGACTAAAGTCATCCTGATTTAATCAGATGCTCTAAAAATTTCGAGCATAATAAATTTTTGGTCGACCTGAATCAAAATCTTAATGGAACTAATGGAGGATCTGGTCGTCATTGACGTGATGGGCTCGGTCTCAAGCTTAAATTATAAAGCTTGGGAGATGGGCTTGAACAAGAAGCCCATAGCCCAACGGCTTCATACCAAAACTAGGCTTACAGAGTGAGGGCCGACTTAAACTAATGAACTGGTTTGCATGAAATTTGATAGCAATCAACTCTGTTTCTTTTAGGGGCAAAGCAATATTTGGTAACATACTAAGACTTGCTTACAATTTTGCTAGGATAAACCACATAATGTGATTACTCCAATCCGACTATTAAAATTTTCAATACAGATTGAGCTCAAGTATATCAATAATATAGATTATATGTTTGAATTTAATTCATTTTCTTATTGAACAAAGTTCAAGTTTGTTCATGAAATACTCGATTAACATATTCTTTTTCTATATATGGTAAACAACGTATCTTTGATGATCACCTTTTCCATTAAGCCAAAATACCAATTAATTTTTTGTGTGGGCAGGATTAGAACCTAGTTGAATGTTAAATTAATAAAATTGCAAGATAAATTAATGATTTGAAGAAAGTGAATGATGATTAGCAGGACTAAAAAATTTCTAACAAAACTGAATGTTGAATTAATGAATTGAAGAAACTGAATAATTAAGTAGAAATATTACAAACTTCTATTTACAATCATCACAAGTCTCAAATGCTATGTATCACATTACATTAACTTTGTGATGTCGCAGAAGCCTAAAGAAAGCACACACGATGCTCTCTTGATGGAACAGAAACTAAACTATTAGTTCCTGGTAGTAAACCTCGAATCCATGAAGGGTTTCCCAGAATCCACAAGGAGAATAAAAATGGAATCCACCAGAAGAAAATTTTGACAAAATGATTGTGTTTATTGATAATAGTCTGATTTGCCACTGATGACTACAAAACATATAAATATTGAGAAAAACGCCTAAAAACCCTAATTCGCACTAATTACGTGATTAAGTCACAAAAATACCGAATTTTACAAAAAATAGCAAAATTGAGTTAAATGCAAAATTATAAACTACTGACTTTAAGGGTCGTCTCAAAACAGACGAGACCTTATTCTGACTTTTAAACTAAAAGTTATTAAGGAAAAACAAATATTACTATAAATAGCAAAAACACTGTTTTCAGGGCCTTAATGAAGGAATTCGCCTAAATTTTGGCAACATTTATGGCATCATGAGTTTGGATCAGAACGCCGTTTCCCTTCAACCTGTCAAATTTCATACAATTCCGACACTGTTACCCCGACGGCCTCTATTGGCACCTCCTTTGATCTTGCGTTGTGACTTCCTACGTCCCTGCTGCTCCAGGAAGACATGTGCTGTCTGTTCTACATCACTTTGGCAATGGTAAATTGAAGTTTGGATGTCTCCATAAAGTACACCCGCCAGGAGGTGCCAATTGTACCAATGGATCATGTCAAGTATTAGACTATTTTGATTGTCATTCTCTTTCCATTTGTCATTTATATTATCGTTTCCCATACTTGTAAGGTTCAGCCCTCTCAACCTCCAAAGTCCAACTTTACAGTTTGTGACTCCTATTCCGCAATGCCCTTTCCACAGCTTCCTCTGAATCGAAACTAACAAATCCAAAGCCCCTCCGTTTGTTGGTTATACATAAAGAAAGCCTCAGTAACCGTGCCAAAACTATCAAAATATTTCTTGAATTCCGGCTCAGATCATTTGGAATACCTTTTACAAAAATCTTATGAATACTAGTTCCATTATTGTGCAGTTCCTGATTCCTGTCCTAAGATTTTGCCTTCTTAACCTCCACAGTCCGATTTTTCAGTTTGTGAAACCCTTTCTGCAGCACATTATCCACAGCTTCTTCTGAATCAAAACTAACAAATCCAAAGCCCCTCGGTTTGTGGTTTTTCTTGTCATACACAAAGCTAGCATCAGTAACCGTGCCAAAACTCTCAAAAGTAGTCCTTGAATTCCAGCTCAGTCAGATCACTTGGAAGACGACCTACAAAAATCTTCTTATTAATACTAGTTCCATTATTGTGCAGTTGTTCTGAGTGGTTATTCTGTTCTTGGATACTCTCACTAATGCACAGGGGTGGTTTCACATCTACCTGTAAAATCAGATTGGCGTACCTTATACACATAATGAAACGAAAAGCAGAAAGAAACACACTGATAACAAAAGAATGAAGAAATCAAAATCTGGATATAAGCGTGATAAAATTAATGCAGAAAGAACCACAATATAACAAGATAGAATATTATACAAGAACAAAGAAACAAAGCTCATATTCGCCGAAGTGTCCTCTCAAACAAGTACGTACCGAAGATTCTTCTCGAATGACTATATTAATAGTTTCTAGGTCTTTGAAAGTAACACAGCCAAACCCTCTTCGATCTTTGTCTGAGAGAACCAAAGCATGCATCACTTCCCCATACTTGCCGAAGTATCCTCTCAAATCAGCCTCACTCAACCTTCCACTCGTCGATTCCATGGAAAACCCACAATAGAAATCCTATCAAAATCCCATCTGGGAATGAAAGAAACCCCAAAATCAAATGAAGAACAATACTAAAAGAACAAAAAAACAAAGAGGCCTATACTAATGCACAATTAAGCAAGAACAATATTTTGAATCCTTTACAAAATATCTGAGAGACAGGGATGGACAATCTAGATTATCTTCTAGTCCAAGATAGTAAGAAAAAACTCAAACATTAAAAAAAAAATTATATATAAAATGATACAGAAGAGTACAAAGATTAACATTAGGAGAACAAAGAATGCACAATTACGCAAGAACTGTATTTGGAATTTAGAAAATACTTATCTCAGGGACTATCTAGCGTATGTATGTAGTCCAAGATAGTATTCAAAAACTCAACCATTGAAAGAAAATTTTATAAAGAATCAAATAGAACACAAAGATTGAATATTTACGGAGAGAGAAATCAATGAGTACCTCTTTCATTATTTTTCTTGGAAAGAAAAAAAATGAGGATTAAATCAAAGAAACCCAAATGAGCAATCGGCACCAAATGGCTAGCACAAGTATATATAAAGAGATTGATTGGAGAAGAAAAAGATAGAACGCAATTTAGTCCTTTCTTGAAGTGAAAATTTTCTCTGAGAGAAAATGCGAGGGAAAAGGTTATTCTCGTTAATATATAGTTAGGGATTATATTACCAAAACACCCTTGAGGTTTGGCTTAAGCCTTAACGGCAAGGCCTCCCTTTTCCTTTTTCTTTTTATTTCTTTTTAACCAAATTTTAGTGAAAAAGCCAGATCTATTTAAAAAAAAAAAAAAAAAATTCTTTCCATACATATTTAATGGAGTTAATTAGGCAACACTTTGTAAATTCTTTTGAAGTCCTTTTTATTTTATTTTTATAATACTAAGTATTTTAACAGATATACAAGGGGAGAGGAGAAAAAATTTTAAAGAAATTTTAAGCCTTAACGGCAAGGCCCCCTTTTCCTTTTTCTTTTTATTTCTTTTAAACCAAATTTTAGTGAAAAAGCCAGATCTATTTAAAAAATAAAAAAAAATTCTTTCCATACATATTTAATGGAGTTAATTAGGCAACACTTTGTAAATTCTTTTGAAGTCCTTTTTATTTTATTTTTATAATACTAAGTATTTTAACAGATATACAAGGGGAGAGGAGAAAAAATTTTAAAGAAATTTTAAGCCTTAACGGCAAGGCCCCCTTTTCCTTTTTCTTTTTATTTCTTTTAAACCAAATTTTAGTGAAAAAGCCAGATCTATTTAAAAAATAAAAAAAAATTCTTTCCATACATATTTAATGGAGTTAATTACGCAACATTTTGTAAATTCTTTTGAAGTCCTTTTATTTTTATTTTTATAATACTAAGTATTTTAACAGATACACAAGAGGAGAGGGGAAAAATTTTTAAAGAAACTAACAGTGGTGTATGTCTAAAAAGGTTTAACTCTTGGATAAACAAGTTGAAATTAAGCACAAATTGCAAGATAAATTAAGCACAAATTACAACTTATCCACTTGTAGTTTGACTGAAATTTAAGTTACTTACCTGTGATTTGAAATTTGACATTTTACTCACCTGAGATTAGTTCAGTTAGAGTTCCATAACCCACCTTCGTTAAAAACATGGTTAAATATATAATTTTGCTTAATTTTTATGTCTCTCTCCCCTACAAACACAAAAAACATAAAAATACAAGATAAAATAAGATCAAAAGGATGTTGGTAAAGATAAAAGAAGAAGCTTCCTTTGCCTAAACTAAAGTCATCAACCAACTCAACTGATTATGGACTATCATTCTTCAATTCAGTCCATAAACAAACTTCCTACAAGCAAATCAAAAGCTATTGAATCGTGATGGTCCATGTATCAAAAGCTATATATGGGGAAGAAATCCTTATTAAGATGAGAATGATGGGTTTGGTTTTCTTATGAACAAGAAGTTGCTAGGTTTTTGCAAATTTGGGTTGTAAATTGTGAGTTGATGGTGCTTTTTTTTGGTCCTTTCTCGACAACCTGTTTACTATTACCAGTCTCACTACCAGTGTCATATGACTCAATTGATCTGCTTAGATCATGTCCAACTTTATCTGCGTTGAGAAATTGTGAATCATCAGATAGTATAATACCAGAAGACCCTGAAACACTAAAGTGTTCCTTCTCTTTCTCCATTCAATCATACACAGCCTTGACAAAGCCATTGCTAAATACATAAGACTCCCCAAAAACGAGTACTTTATTAGACTTGAGAGCCAGTTGAACAGATGGACAGGGGAAAATAATTTTAAAAGCGTCCTGGGGTTCAAATGATGCAAGTGATACAAAAAGAGCATCAATCCAACTACCACGCTTAAGAGCATCCTCAGTAGCGGCATCCAACATCTCAATCATTGAGGGGTGAACAAACATAGAGACTAAAGGTATACATTCAGGATATCTGCAAGAATTGAACAGGCTGGGAAATTCCAAGTTTATGCAAATTTTCATAGCCGATAAAAGAATTCTTCGAAAAGAAAGAATCCACACATTCCTTTTGAGCAATGGCAAAGACATTAGGTGTGCTTGGGTCTAAAGTTGATTTGGAAGTTTCTAGTTTAGGATTTTTGTGCATTTGAAGCAGTGAATGTAAAAGCAAGTTTGAAATGCTAAGATATTGAATAAAAAATTTTACCAACTAGCTTTTGATCTTATTTTCTCTTGTATTTTGATGTATTTTGTGTTTTTGGAAATGAAAGACATAAAAGTGGAACAAAGTACATGTTTAGCCCTGTTTTTAATGGAGGTAGGTTACGAAACTCTAACTAAGCTAAGCTGGGTAAAGTATCAAATTTCAAACCACATGTAGACAATTTAAATTTTGACCAAGTCACATGTGGGTAAGTTGTAATTTACCAATAAATTAATGACTTGAAGAAATTGAATGTTGAGCAGGACTCAAAAATGTAACAAAATTGAATGTTAAATTAATGAACAGAAGAAACTGAATAAGTAGAAAAATTACAATCTTCCATCACAATCATCACAAGTCTCAAATGCTATTGCTATGTATCACATAACTCTCTCTCTCTCTCTCTCTCCTTCTTCTTCTTCTTTTTATTTTTATTTTTATTTATTTTTTTATATATTAACTTGGGGAATGGGAAATCAAACTATGAATGTCAACAAAAGATGCGAGGTGCCAGTTGAATCAAATGGGTCATTGACAAGTATCACATTACTTTGATTGTCAACCTCTTTCTAATTGTCATATACATCATTTTTTCCATACTCAACTTATCCTACATCTGAGGTGGATTATCATCCTTAGTTGAATTTTGATGGAGTGCAGGGTTTGCATAAGGCAACAGAGCTCCACTAGGTTCAATCCCATTCTAATCTCCTACACATGGGAATGCCCTATAACCAACTCCACTAAGCCCTGAATAGGGTTAATAAGTGAGCAAATTGGAATAATTCCATGCAACGCCCTCATAAGTTGGAGAGGGGTCAACCTATATGGTATTGTGACTGAAACAATTTTAGCTCCAAATTTAGAGCTATCGTCCTCTAACTCATTACGTGGCGATTAAAGATACTATTTATGTGTAATTTTAGTCATACGACTTTTTTTAGTGAGTCGTATGACTTGTTTAAATAATACACATGAATAATCATATAAATCACCACATAGTGGGTTGGAGGAAATTCTTTCAAACAGGTTTAGAGCTAATCTTTGACCATTGTGATTTGTTAAGTAAACGATAGGCTTAGCTTGAAGATTTCCCAAATTTTTTGGAATCATTAGAAAGTTGTCTTATGATGAATCACCTGGTCTATCCCTAAGTTCTAATAAAAATAAGGAATTAATATAAACTAGTACTAGTCCCATGTGTTGCACAGTTTTGGTCTAATTCAGTCCATTAGGTCTATTTGGTCAATTCGGCCCACTTTTGTCCATTAGGTCTATTTTGGTCCATGTAGTCCAAATTGATCTACTTTGGTACATTCGGTATGTTTGATCCAATTCAGTTAATTCAGTCCAATTTTGTTCATTCAGTCTACTCGGTCCATTGAATGTAGTCCACTTTAGTCCAATTTGGTCCATTCAATCCACATTGGTCCAATTCACTCCATTTTGTCTGCATTGGTCCATTTTGGTGCTTTCAATCCATTCCATAAGAATGGGAAAAGACAAGTTTGAGTTGAAAACATGATTTTAAAAACCGAAATGGTCAAAGTGTTGGGTTATAGATTGACATCAGGTAATTAATTCAATTAACCAAGTGTTTAGATGTGACTTCAAATGTCTTTTGAAGGATTGAGATGTGAATGAGACAACTATTTGAAAACAAAATTGAATGTTAAATTAATAAAATTGCAAGATAAATTAATGACTTGAAGAAAGTGAATGATGATTAGCAGGATTCAAAATTTGAATGCTGAATTAATGAATTGAAGAAACTGTATAAGTAGAAATATTACAAACTTCCATCTACAATCATCACAAGTCTCAAATGCTATGTATTAGAGTATCACCAACAAAATCAACAAATTTTTGTATTGTTTGGAGAATGAACAGTGACTTTTACCTTTATCTACCAACTTTTTCAAATTCAAATACACTTTCCAACAGACTCTCTATCTCATTTAAATATTATTTCTTCATTCATTATTTATTCTTTTTTTAACAACTACACATTTTCCAACATTTTTTTTATTCAACACCTAATTATTATAATAGAAAAAAAGGATTTGAAGAATGAACAGTAGCTCATAAGACTTGATGAGCTACTGTTCATGAGCAAAAAAAAAAACCGGTTTTAGAGAGATTGTTGGAGCACAGTTTTTCTCTTTTTTCCAGTTTCACTCTCTATATTTTAGCTATGCATGCTCAATTGGAGATGCTCTCACATTACATTAACTTTATCAATATTAAATTGAACTTTGGATTGTCACCATAAAGTACACCCGCCAGGAGGTGCCAATTGTACCAATGGATCATTGATAAGTATTAGACTACTTTGATTGTCACTCTCTTTCCATTTGTCATTTACATAATCGTTTCCCATACTTACAAGGTTCAGCCCTCTCAACCTCCAAAGTCCAATTTTCCATTTTGTGACTCCTATTCTGCAATGCCCTTTCCACAGCTTCCTCTGAATCGAAACTAACAAATCCAAAGCCCCTCCGTTTGTTGGTTTGTGGGTTATACATAAAGAAAGCCTCAGTAACCGTGCCAAAACTATCAAAGTATTTCTTGAATTCCGGCTCTGTCAGATCATTTGGAATACCTTTTACAAAAATCTTATGAATACTAGTTCCATTATTGTACAGTTCCTGATTCCTGTCCTCCTTCGATTTTGCTCTCTTAACCTCCACAGTCAGATTTTTCAGTTTGTGAAACCCTTTCTGCAGCACATTATCCACAGCTTCTTCTGAATCAAAACTAACAAATCCAAAGCCCCTCGGTTTGTGGTTTTTCTTGTCATACACAAAGCTAGCATCAGTAACCGTGCCAAAACTCTCAAAGTAGTCCTTGAATTCCAGCTCAGTCAGATCACTTGGAAGACGACCTACAAAAATCTTCTTATTAGTACTAGTTCCATTATTGTGCAGTTGTTCTGAGTGGTTATTCTGATCTGGTTACTCTCACTAATGCACAGGGCTGCTTCCACATCTACCTGTAAAATCATATTGGCGTACCTTATACACATAATGAAACGAAAAACAAAAAAAAAAAAAACACACTGATAACCAAAGAATGAAGAAATCAAAATCTGGATATAAGCATGATAAAATTAATGCAGAAAGAACCACAACAAGAAGATAGAATATTATACAAGAACAAAGAAACAAACCTCATATTCGCCGAAGTGTCCTCTCAAACGAGTACGTACCGAAAATTTTCCTTGCAGGACTACATTAAAAATATCTTGGTCTGTGAAAGTAACACAGCCAAACCCTCTTCCATCTTCGTCAGAGAGAACCACAGCATGCTCCACTTCCCCATAGTTGGCGAAGTGTCTTCTCAAATCATCCTCACTCAACCTTCCACTCGTCGATTCCATGGAAAACCCACAATAGAAATCCTATCAAAATCCCAACTGGGAATGAAAGAAACCACAAGAAACATTAGAAAAGGGGTTTAAAACAAAATCAAATGAAGAACAATACCAAAAGAACAAAAAAACAGAGAGTATGTATTACGCAAGAACAATATTTGGAATTTAGAAAATACTTATCTCAGGGACTCTCTAGCGAATGTATGTAGTCCAAGATAGTAATCAAAAACTCAAACATTGAAAGAAAATTTTATAAAGAATCAAATAGAACACAAAGATTTAGTATTTACGGAGAGAGAAATCAACGAGTACCTCTTTGATTATTTTTTCTTGGAAAGAAAAATATGAGGATGAAATCAAAGAAACCCAAATGAGCAATCAGCACCAAAAGGCTAGCACATGCATAAATAAAGAGATTGATCGGAGAAGAAAAAGATAGAACGCAATTTAGTCGTTTCTTGAAGTGAAAATTTTCTGTGTCAGAAAGTGCGAGATCTCAAAATGCGAGGGAAAAGGTTATTCTCGTTAATTTATAGTCAGGGATTATATTATGAAAACGCCCTTGAGGTTTAAGCTTAAGCCTTAACGGCAAGCATTTTCCATACATACTTAATGGAGTTAATTAAGCAACACTTCGTAAATTCTTTTGAAATCCTTTCAAATGTTATAAAATTGTAAGATAAATTAATGACTTGAAGAAATTGAATGATGAGAGGACTAAAAAATGTAACAAAATTGAATGTTGAAATAATGAACAGAAGAAACTGAATAATTAGAAAAATTATAATCTTTCATTATAATCATCACAAGTCTCAAATGCTATGTATCACATTACTTCTTCTTCTTTTTTACATGGGATGGGAAATCAAACTATGGACGTCAGCGAAAAATATACTAGGAAGTGACAATTGAATCAATGGGTCATTGACAAATATCACATTACTTTGATTGTCAGCCTCTTTCTATTTGTCATTTACATCATTGTTTCCCATACTCTGCTTATCCTTCATCTGAGGTGGATTATCATCCTTAGTTGAATTGTGATGGAGTGCAAACATAGGGCAAGAAACCTCTACTAGGTTCAAGCCCATTCTAATCTCCTACACTCAAGAATGCCCCATAAACAATTCCACTAGGCCTTGAATTGGGTTAATAGGTAGGCAAACTAGAATAATTCCACGCAGCACTCTCATAAGTTGGAGAGGGACAACCTATATGGTATTGTGATTGAAAAAAGTTTAGCTCCAAATTTGGAGCAATCGACCTCTAACTCATTACGTGGCGATTTAAAAGACTATTTATGTGTAGTTTTAGTCATGTCTTTTTTAATGAGTCATATAATTTGTTTAAATAATACACATAAATAATCTTATAAATTGCCACTTAGTGGGTTGGAGGAAATTCTTTCAAACAAATTTAGAGCTAATCTTTGGTCATTATGATTTGTTAAGTAAGCGATAAGCTTAACTTGGAGATTTCCCTATATTTTAGGAATCATCAAAAGTTGTCTTATAATGAATTACCTGGTTTATCCCTAAGTTATAATAATAATAAAAAATTAAAAAAAAAAAAAAAAAAAACTAGTACCAGTCTAATGTGTTGCATGATTTTGGTCCAATTCAGTCCAATAGGTCCATTTGGTCCACTTCGGTCCATTGGGTCTATTTCGGTTCATTTGTTTCAAATTGGTCCGGTTTGGTGCATTTGGTAGTTCTGTCCAATTTAGTCCATTCGGTCCAATTTGGTCCCCTTTAGTCCAATTTAGTCCAATTCACTCCATTTTGTCCGCTTTGGTCCATTTTGATCCTTTCAATCCATTTGATGCATTTAAGAAATTGAAAAGACAAGTTTGAGTTAAGAGCATGGTTTTAAAAACTGAATTGGACATCAAACCATTTTAAAAGAAATCTCCGGTTTAACCTCGGTTTTTGACCGGTTGTTGGGGGTTTTAATTGAATCGGATTGGCTCCTGGTTCCCGATTGAACCAGTCGGACCGGCCGGTCTGGTTTTTAAAACTATGGTTAAGAGTGTGATTTTAAAAACTGAAATGGTCAAAGAGTCAAAAAGGGTCCAATTCCTAGTTTTTACGAGTTGAACCATTGGTTTTCCCTATCTTTATCAGACCAAACTAGGGTCCAATTCTCGATTGAACCAACTAGTTTGATCCAATTTGTAAAACCATTGTTGAGAGTACCTTTAATAAGTCTGAATTCATTAAAAAAAATTACATTTGGTAACGGTTTTTCCAATATAATTGTTGGTGAGAATCATAGAAGATATTTTACCACTTATGTGGTTTTGTTATTTAGGTTCAAAATAGATTTTGAGTTGATGCTAATGTGGCTGTTTCATTTCAAATCCTAGAATATAGGTTGGATAATAACAAAAATGTCCTATATTTATTTATTAATTTTAAAATATTAATAACATATCAACAAAACCTAAAATCAAATAGGATAGAATTTATAATTATTTTTTTTAAAAAAAGTAAATACTTAAATGTAAAATCAAATAGGATAGAACCAACAAAAAAAAATTATTAATAAAAAATAAGCCATAGAAAATGTAAAAAATGAAAAATGTTGATATGAATGTAAGTTGCATGTTTTATTGAAACACTAGCTATAGATTGTTTTTTGGGAGAAAAACATTAACAATAGTTGATAAGAACAAATAAGTTTTTAGTTCTTATCTAAAAAATTGAATTTTTTTTTTTAAAGAGTTTCAACCTATGACGTCCGCTCTTGATGATAACTCTTTATCATTAGACTAAGACACCAATCAATTTTTGGTGTAGGCGGAGATTAAACCCCAAATCTCTTATTCAACCACTAGAAACTTTATCAGTTAAACTAACTGGAACCCACTAAAAAATTGCAATTTTAGTGCAGCTATTTGGCACAACCATTACTTATAGTTATAGCCCAATTTTTACTATATAATATATGATTTGACCTTTAGACATTGACTTTTTGAATTAATCTCACCGCTGGCACCCTTGAAGCTTATGTGGCAACTAAAATAATAATAACAATAAATTCTAATTGACATAATAAATTTTCACATCAGCATTTAAAATGAATAAAAAATCAAAATCAAAATCTTATTTTCTTTTTTCTTTTAATTTTTCTAGCCCTTTCTTACCAACCAAACATATCTAAATTCATTTGCTCCCATGTTTTTGAAGATCCAATGTGGTTCCTAATCGGGATGGATGGGAATTGTAGGGGAATGTATGAGAATTATAGAAAAATTGACTTAATTCAAGGTAGTCATCTTACATAGAGAAATATTGAGAGAGAGAGAGGGAATGCACTAAACAATCAATTAGTTTATTCTTCAATGATATAATGTTGAAATTACAATCATGTATTTATAGGAGATTACCTTAATCTCATTGGCCCACATGACTTAAGATAATTGGCTAGTTAATTCAGCATATGCTCTAAGAATTAAGTCATGTGTTAAATGAGCTACATGTGCTTAATTACTAACTCATCCTTATCTCAACTATCTAAATAACTAAATAAGGGAATATAGCAACTATTAGGAGAATACAAGACATATAGTGTTGTATATATAGGTATATACAAGGATAGGTTGTAATAATGATGGTTGAGTTTGGAGAATATGGTTTCATAAAGTGAAAATTCAAGTTCTGGAATTTTCTGAGTGAATATTTGAAATCTGAATTTTCTGGAATTTTCTAGAATTTTCTGAAATTTTCTAGAAATTTCTGGTGACTATTGAGAAAGATTGAAGAGGTTTCAATCTTTGTTAACCGCTTTTTGAAAAAGTAACTAACTCTCCACACGTGCCTTTTCATGAAACATAACGAGGTTTCATGAAATAACTAACTCTCCATATGTGCTTTTTCATGAAACATAACGAGGTTTCATGAAAAAACTAACTCTCCATTTGGCTTTTTCATGAAACATAATCCTATGGGTATAAATAGAGGCTTATGTTCTCTTGAAAAACTAACTTCAAAAAATCAAAAGTTGGGGAGAAACACAGAAACACAAGAAATCCTGTGGTCATTCTCCAGAATTGCTATCTGTAGAACCCAATAACTTAGTTGTATCCTGGAGACAAATTTGCGATAACCCTTTAGCAACAAAAGTGTGGGGGAAAATATTGTCTAAGGAAAATGATATAGTGCCTTCAAGTTATCTATTTTCTTTAATCTTTTTCGTTAATCTTATTCTTCCATTATTACTTTGTGTAATAATCCCAAAATCTTAGATAATATTTCCTATGATGGAAGGAGCAAGTGATGTTTCAGCGTTAAAGATGTTGAATCTTGAGTTAGTGAAATTGGATCATTTTGATAGAACTAATTTCTCTCGATGGAAAGACAAGATGAAATTCCTACTTACTGCACTAAAACTTTTCTATGTCTTGGACCTGAATTTGATGCCTTTTCCTCTTGCGAGTGATGAAGATATTGATGAGGTTAAGGCACAAAGAAAGAAATGGGAGGAAGATGAATTGATATGCAGAAGGCACATTCTCAATACTCTTTCGGATCGTCTTTATGATCTCTACACATCAATGAAATCTTCAAAGTAGATTTGGAATGCTTTGGAGGCAAAGTACAAAACTGAGAAAATAGGTACAAATAAGTTTATTATTCAAAAGTATTTTGATTATAAAATGCTTGATAATGTCTTAGTTTTAGATCAAGTGCATGAGTTACAGATTTTGGTCAATAAACTCCGTGATTCGTTAATCAATATTCCTGAATCATTCCAAATGGGTGCAATCATTGCAAAACTCCCACCAAATTGGAATAATTTTAGGAAGAAGCTTCTGCATATGTCGGAAGATCTCACTTTAGAAAAATTCGGACAACATCTTTCAATTGAAGAGGAAAGTCGGGTTAGAGATGTGACTAACACCGATTTTAAAGTGAATGTGAACAATGTGAGCAATGTTCAAAGTGGGAGTTCGAGTAAGACCAATAAGCACTTGAAAGCGAACAAAAGCAGGAGTAATTTCAAGAAGAACAACTCCAAGAATCCCAACAAGGACAAGAAGAATCGAGTATGTTTCCATTGTGGAAAGAAAGGCCATTACATTCGTGAATGTAAACTCTTAAAGAACAAGTAAAAGGATGAAGAAGGCAATGCCATTGAAAGGAATGTCATTGAGGACATTGTTGCTATGGTAAGTGGCATACATATTGATATGATCACTGAAGTTCATATGACTGTGATTGCAAATCCTTTTGATTGGTGGTTCGATTCGGGTGCAACGGTGCATGTGTGCAACAAGAAGGAGAAATACAAGACTTATGATAAGTCTTCCATAGAACAACAAGTGCTAATGGGCAACCATGATAAAGCAAAGGTTCTTGGAAAAGGCACCGTTGAAGTGAAGATGAGTTCCGGCAAGATGATGATCTTGACCAATGTTTTTCATGTATCCAAAATCAAGAAGAATCTTGTGTCTGCCAATTTGTTATGTAAGAGTGGTGTAAAAGCTGTACCTGAATCGGACAAGTTAATCTTGTCCAAGAATGGGATATTTGTAGGAAAGGGATATGCTACTGATGGCATGTACAAACTAAGTATTATTAATAAAGATATATTGTTGATTCTTCATATTTGTGGCATGCTAAATTAGGACATTTAAATTTCAAATACTTGAAGTTTATGTCAAAGTATGGTATGATTTCATATAAGCATGATGATGAAAAGAAATGTGAGATTTGTATTCCACCAAAGATGACAAAAAAACCTTTTTCTAAGTTAGATAGAAATTCTATTATGCTTGAACTTGTACATTTTGATGTATGTGAATTGAACAGCGTATTAACTAGAGGAGGTAAAAGATACTTCATTACATTCATTGATGATTTCTCTAAATTTACATATGTGTATTTAATGAGAAATAAAGATGAATCCTTTGACATATTCAAACGCTATAAAACTGAAGTAGAAAATCAGGATAGGACAATTAAGATCCTACAAAGTGATAGAGGTGGTGAATATTTTCCTAATGATTTTTCTACATTTTGTGAGGAACATGGTATAATACACCAAAGTTCAGCCCCTTATACACCCCCAACAAAATGGTTTGGCTAAAAGGAAAAATAGGACTCTTGTAGACATGGTAAATGCCATGATCTTAAGTGCAGAGCTCCCATTTAATTTATGGGGAGAGGCATTGCTTACAACATGTCATGTGCACATAGAGTACCTTCCAAGAAAATTAAAGTATCTCCATATGAGTTATGGAATGGAAGGAAACCAAACCTTGATTATATCAAAGTGTGGGGGTGTTTAGCCTTTTATAGAGTGGTTGATCTTAAAAGAACAAAATTAGGACCAAGAGCTATGAAAAGTGTGTTTGTAGGTTATGCTGAAAATTCAAAGGCATATAGATTATTAGACTTAAACTCTAATACAGTGGTGGAATCAAGAGATGTTAAGTTTATTAAGGATAAATTCAGTAAAGATTCCATGGATATTTTGATACCTACTCAAACACATCAAGGTGACTCTAATCCTAATACTATTTTGAGTGGTACTAAAAGGATTGAAAGTGGTTCACTAAGTAAACAAAGAAAAAGTCAAAGGATAAGAAAAGTAAAGGGCTTTGGTCCAGATTTCATTTCTTATCAAGCTTAATTGTACCTAATTGAAGATAATAGACAAGTGGTCCTAAATAAAATACCCCTAGTGTTTAATACAAAGGAAGATCTTGAAACATTTGAGGAAGCTATGGCTTCTAGAGATTCAGCTTTCTGGAAAGAAGTTGTAAATGTTGAAATGGACTCAATATTATCCAATAATACTTGGGTCCTAGTGGATCTACCTACTGGTTCTAAACTAATTGGTTGTAAATCGGTATTTAGAAGAAAATATAATACTAATGGATCAATTCAAACCTTTAAAGCAAGGTTAGTGGCAAAAGGCTTTAAACAAAGGGAAGGAGTAGACTATTTTGATACCTATGCACTGGTGGGTAGAATCACGTCTATTCGTGTGTGATTAGCACTTGCATCCATATATAAGTTGATTGTACATCAAATGGATGTTAAGACAGCTTTCCTAAATGGTGATCTTGATAAGAAAGATTACATGGAACAACCTGGTTTTGTACTTCCTAGAAATGAAAAGAAAGTTTGCAAGTTAGTCAAGTGTTTGTATGGCTTAAAACAAGCTCTAAAACAATGGCATGAGAAGTTTGACTCAGTAATTTTGTTGGATGGCTTTATGCATAATAGTTCTAACATATGTACGTATTCCAAATTCACAAAGGAATATGGAGTTATTGTATGCCTTTATGTGGATGATATGCTCATATTTGGTACGAATATGAAAGGTGTATGTGAAACCAAAAAGTATCTTTCTTCTATGTTTCAAATGAAATATTTAAATGAAGTAGATACCATTTTGGGAATCAAAATTAAAAGACATAGTGAGGGTTTTGCGCTATGTCAATCTCATTATGTTGAGAAAGTGCTTCAAAGATTTGAACATCTTAATATAAAGGAAACAAATACACCTTTTGATCGGAGTATAAAGTTGGGTGAAAACACTAGAAGAGCAATAGCACAGCTTGAGTATACTAGTACTATGGGTAGCATGATGTATGCTATGCATTGTACAAGACTAGACATATCATTTTCAGTGGGCAAACTTTCTAGATTTACAAGTAATCCAAGTGTGGATCACTGGAAAGCAATTGGTAGAGTTCTTGGTTATTTAAAGAAAACCATAAGTTTGGGACTCTTTTTTTCTGAATTTCCAGCTGTGTTGGAAGGTTATTCAGATGCTAGTTGGATTACTAGTGTGAGTGATAACAAATCCACGTCTGGTTGGATATTCACTCTTGGTGAGGGGTGCCATCTCTTAGGTATCAAAGAAACAAACGTGTATTTCTCACTCCACCATGAAATCAGAATTTATAAACTTGGCGGCAGCAAACAAGGAAGCGGAATGGCTAAGAAATATGTTGTTAGACATAGAGTTGTGGCCACAACCAATACTAGCCATTTCGGTGTACTGCGATAGTGAAGCCACCTTGGGCAGAGCGTACAGTAAAATGTATAATGGTAAGTCTAGACATATAGGTCTAAGACATGATTACATAAGACAATTAATAGAATCTGATACCATTTCAATTTTCTATATAAGGTCAAATAATAATTTGGCAAACCCTTTAACCAAAGCAGTGTCTCGAGATATGGTTGGGGTAACATCCATTGGAATGAGACTAAAACCCTTCTTTTAAGAGAATCACCAATAGTGGGAACCCAAACTCGAATTGATTTAATCTAAAGAGGTTTAAAGGGTGATAACAAGTTATTGATACGTGGTTAGTAAGAGCACTAAATTTGTGTCTCATTCAAGATGGATTAGTGCAGACTGTTATGATGAAATTGAAGATGAGTTTTACACTCTTAATGAAGTTCATAAAGTATAAATGTCGTGTAACAGGGACATAAGAAGGAACTTCACCTTTGTGAACATAGAAGTGGTGCCGCTTCTAGCAAGAGTAAAAGGGTTTTCTTTTGTACATGTTCACTAAACCGGGAGGAGCACAAGGCCATAATAGTGCTAACAACAGTGGATTTCTAAATGTGTTGTGGATGTCCTCATGTGTGTTGTTTCCGATTTCAACACATAAGAGTTTTGGTTTAAACACCAAGCCACCATTAACTCTGATGATTTTTTGAGCAATTACACTAAAGGGAGGTTTAAGTTGAAAGACACATTCCATTATGCATGATAGGATATCAATCAAGTGAAACATATATTATTACAACCTAGTGGGGGATTGTTGTATATATAGGTATATAAAAGGAAATGTTGTAATAATGATGGTTGAGTTTGGAGAATATGGTTTCATAAAGTGAAAATTCAAGTTCTAGAATTTTCTAAGTGAAAATTTGAAATCTGAATTTTCTGGAATTTTCTAGAATTTTCTGGTGACTATTGAAAAAGATTAAAGAGGTTTCAATCTTTGTTAACCGCTTTATGAAAAAGTAACTAACTTTCCACACGTGCCTTTTCATTAAACCATGTCCTACATCAGACCCTTCCACTTGAAACAAACTCATGCTTGAGTTGATGGTCGAAATTTGAAATCTTCTACTCCAAATAAACAAATACTTTGAATGCTTCAATAACTTGATCCGGTTTTGAAATTTGAATTTTTCATAAAATGTAGCATAAAATTTCTTTTCATCTACCTTCAATTTATTTGCAACATCAATCAACAAATGGTTGATAATAAAATTAAAATTTTCTACTCCAAGAAAATCAACATATTGTGCAGTCATCTTTAACAAATCAACCAGAACTTGAGGGTTGCGGATGATGGACTTATCATCATATTTAACCTCAATTGGATCTTCCACAATATTCTCAATAATTACCATCTCTTGATTTCTATCATTACCCACAACCAATACAACCTTCTTTTCTTTGACATCTTCATCAAACTTTTGACAAGTGGTATCTTCAATTTTCAATTCAATAACTTGTTGCAAGTCTTGATCTTCTTTAACCACTTCAAAATTTTCTTTAGAAATAGGCTGCTTCTTCTCAACCAGCAAACCATTTCCTTTATTTGACACATAGATTTGGCTGTGATAATTTTGGTTTTGACTTTTCATTTTTTGAATATATTGCTTTTCATATGAATATATAGATTTATAATCAACACTTGTATAATAAAGTATATCATAATAGTCATTAGGAAACCACAAATCAATTAATACCATTTTCATTCTTTGCCAAGAGTAGATTGGATGCTTACCTCGTCGCTTTCCATCGATTTGAATCTTTTCCCACCATTCCTCTGCTTCATCATCCAATTTATTAGATGCAAGCCACACTTTTTCTTCATCACAAATCTTCCAAAAATTAAAATACTCTTCCAAATCAAGAAGCCAGTCAATAAAATCCAACTTACACATATCTCCATCAAAGAATAGATTTTTCTTGTAGTTAGGAGTGCGTCTTTGAATAGATTGATTATTGTTATTGTGAGATGATTTCCTAGCAAGAAGAGTAGCAATCTTTTGCTTGATTTCACCTATAATTTGCTGACTCTTTTCACAAAATTGGTGATTCTCATCACGAAAATTAAGGAACTCAGTCCTAGTGAGGATTGGGTTGTTGACATCATCGCCGCCGTCATTGTTGTGGTGGTCACTGTCTTGCCGGTTAGCCATCAGACTGGGGTAAATTAAGGCTCTGATACCAACTGATGCGAGATATATATTTTTGACAGACAAAAAAATATATTCTAAAATAACTCCTAATTGATACCTAACCATAATAGGAACCAAATTTGACCTAAAAAACATTAAAAGCACCTAAAAATAAGGAAATAATAACCTAAAACCAAAAATAACAATAATTACATAAAAAAATAATTAAATAATTATAAAATTTAAATATTAAACCGTATCCTACATCACTACCAGAAAACTAATAGTTTAGTTTCTGTTCATCAAATAGAGTATCGTGTGTGCTTTCTTCTAACTTCCGTGACATCATTGCAAATTACATCAATATAATTTGCATTTCATGAGAGAGAGAGAGAGAGAGAGAATGAATTGTGTGATTAGGATCGTTCCTACTAGGAAAAAAATAGAGTTGGAAAAAGGGATCAAGCCATAAGGTATTGTGATTGTAAAAATTTTATCGTCCTCTAACCCATTTTGTGACGATTAAAGAGACCATCCATGCATGTGATTTATTTAAATAATACACTTAGATAGTCTTATAAATCATCATGTAATAGGTCAAAAGAGATTCTTTTAAATTGGTTTAGAGTTGGTCTTTGGATATTGTGATTCATTAACGAAGGGTGCTTGATATTTAGTTCTCAACATTTACAACTTTCGCAGTTATATGCCTACTATATACAAAATGACCTTCTACACTTGACAAGAATTGTAGAGAAGTGGTTGAATTACTTGAAATATCTATTCTTCTCTTCTGTATTTTGAGTTTTAATTTAAATTAACAACCCCCCCCCCCCCCCCCCAAATTGAAGGCCCATTGGGTTTATAACTAAAGTAAAGAATAATTAAAAAGCCAACAAACTTGTCGCTCTGTTTGTTTTGCTGGAAAATCTTCTATAAAGATAGTTTTCTACATTTTCCAGTGTTTGGTAATATAAAAAAAAAAAAAAAAAAAATGGTCAACGGAAAACTCTTATAAAAATAAGGCTTATTTTCTATAGATTGTTTTCAAAAAAAAAAAAAAAATGGAAAACAATCTCTTTCTCATGCAGCGCATAATTCATATAAATATTACTTCTTCTGACTCAGGAAACAATATTTTCTTTTGCTTATTCAGCTTTTCTTGCAATAAACTCTCTCATTTCTTCTCTTCCCTTTGTTTTTTCTCTCTTCTCACGCCCACACTATCACCCCCTCTAGCCTCTTCTCTTCCTACAAATTTCTCTCTCTATCTGCCTCTCTTCTCTCTTGTTTTCTCTCTATTTATTCTCCCCTCTATAACACTGTTTTTTAATAAGATTTTTTTTTTCTCCTCACAAATCCGTCAACAGTTCTATAACAATTTTTGGTATTTATCAAACCATTTGGCCTATGTGGCATTTTTGAACTATTTAAAATGGAACTTATGGGTATAATGGTTATTTTGAATTATGAGAAGTATGGTTAATATATATATATATATATATATATATATATATTGTGCTGTTGATTTGTGCAACTATAGTACACTTCCAATGTACTTCGTTGGTTTTTTTCTAATAAAATTTCTTACGTTACTTATCAAAAATACTACTCATATACAGGAACAAGATGAGCATTTGAGATCATGAAAATTGGATAGCTAATTTTGATTGTATCCATTGTCAAAATTTTAGTTTGAAAACCAAATTCATTCTTGGTTTTATTTATTTATATTGATTACATTAGGTGGGTTTACACAATACACATATTATACATGTTTTAAATTATACAAGAAATGTTATAAAATTGTGGATACCAAACACCAGAAAATGAGATAGTTTACCAGAAAATGCTCTTTAGAAAATGAACTATTTTCCAGAAAATGTTAATGTTGAAACAAACAGAGTGGTATAGTAGACTTCATTCACCTGTGGAGGAAGAATAAGAAAATAGAAAGTTATGAATGATTCAGTTGCTCGTTCGTTCATAAATTCATTCGACAAGGCTAAGGTGAAGTTGAAGCAGACATGGGCAAGTGAAGTCGACTTCCCAATATTTTAAAATATATACTCTTTTACTCAATAAAAATTTATAGAAAAGAGTATAAGACATCACAATAAGCAATAACAAAAACAAAAAACCAAGTCAAAATAAAAAATCAAAAAAAGCTTGAAGGCTTTGAACAATTTTACAATGGAATAAACTTTTAAACAAACTAAAGAACCCTGTCAATTACTCCAAGTTGTCAAAATGGTGTCACAATTTTTCTGGCAATTAAATCCTCTCACTCCAACAAATCTGTGGACGTTTGTGGAACTCTAGTGCAGCTAAAAAGGCAAAATATTTTTGAAGGCAGTCAACTGTGCACAAACATGAGGTCACTATTTTATACAATTCAATTACTCCCTTTAATTACAGTTTGATTTGTTCTATTGGTCTGAAACCTGGATAAAATTAAGATCCCCATCATCACAACAGAGTACATGCATTTGACCAGCTATACAGATGTATATACTATATGATTGCTGCCATGGTTACAATCATGAGTGTATATCAGCCTTTGATTCATGTTCTTAGATTCAAACCTCAAACCTGTTATAAGCCTAGGAGAGGTTGAACTTGAGGAAAATCAGGATGGTGGAGCAGGTCTAGGTTGTAGGGTTTGCTAAATAATATTTAAAAATGTATTATAAAGCAAAATTGGCTTATTCATGGGTCGTAAAAGATAATTTCTTATAAATATTTCAAAATGAATATACAAGTATAACATACTCACACATCAGCTAGTTATAAATAATGTTAGGAACTAAACAATAATTGGAGATCAACATGAATGTTATAAAATTGCAAGATAAATTAATGACTTGAAGAAAGTGAATGACGATGAGCAGGGTTCAAAAATGTAACAAAATTGAAAGTTGGATTAATGAATTGAAGAAACTGAACAAGTAGAAAAATTACAAACTTCCCTTTACAATCATCACAAGTCTCAAATGCTATGCATCACATTGCTTTTTCCTTTCCTACATTAACTCTGGCAATGGTAAATCCACTACCAAAAAAGCAGGAGGTGCCAATTGTACCAATGGGTCATGGACAAGAATCACATTACTTTGATTGTCACTCTCTTTCTATTTGTCATTTACATCACTGTTTCCCATGCTTGACTTATCCTCCATCTGAGGTTGATTGTCATCCTTAGTTGAATTGTCATGGGGTGCAGGGTTTGCATAAGGCAACAGACCTCCACTAGATTAAAGTCCATTCCAAGAAACTACATCTGGGAATGTCCCACTAGGCCATGAATAATTCCCATAAGGTGGTGCATAAGGAGGCTGAGGAGCAGGTGGAGGATAAGGGCCATAAGTCTCAGAATCAGAACGACCAGAACCCAATCATGTGTTGTTACAATCGTAAGGGTATATCAGCCCTTGATTCCTGTCAGAGTCAGTCCTCCCAACCATTAGAAGCCTATTTTCCATCTCGAGATCACTTTTCTGCAACACATTATGCACAACATCCTCGGAATCAAAAGTAACAAATCCAAAGCCCCTCGATTTTTTATTTTCTTCATCATATACCACCCTAGCATTAGTAACCGCGCCAATACTCTCAAAGTACTCCAATTCCCGATATGTCAAATGTAATAGTAGACCTCCTACATAAATCTTCTTATTATTATCACTAGATCCAGCAATCTCAACCGTTGGAGGTGTATTCCTATTTAGGCTCGTCACACTACTTATCCACAAGGCTGGTTTCACATCTAACTATAAAATCAAATGGGCGTAGCTATGTGATATATATACATTCAATGAAACGAAAGACAAAAAGAAAAGAGCCAATAATAATAGAAAAAAGAAATCAAAACCGGGATAAAAATAAAAACAATTAACGCAGAAAGAAACCAAAAAAGAAAAAAGAAACGAACCGCTGGGTCTTTAAAGGTAACATAGCCAAACCCTCTTTCATTACCCCTATCGTTGTTAGAGAGAATCAAAGCCTCCTCCACTTCACCATAGTTGCTGAAGTGTTTTCTCAGAGTATCCTCACTCAACCTTCCGTTCGCCGATTCCATGGAAAACCCACCCCAGAAACATTTTCAAAATCCAAACTGAGAATGAAAGAAAACACAAGGAACATTAGAATAGGGACTTAAAACAAAATCAAATGAAGAACAATACTAAAAGAACCAAAAACAGAGAGCCCTGTACTGTATATAAAAATTACAATTAACCAAGAAAGAAAATAAGTGCGTATGTAGTCCAACATAGTATTCAAAAACTCAAATATTAAAATAAAATTTATAAAGAATTAAATAGAACATAAAGATTGACTAGTTACGTAGACAGAGAGAAAGAGAGAAGGAATGAGAAATCAATGAGTACCTGTGCGTATTTGATTATTTTTCTTGGAAAAAAAAGGATGACGATGGATTCAAAGAAACCCAATTGAGCAAATTTAATCCTAAGAAGTTGAGGGGAATTGAAATCATCGAAAGAGTCTCGAAAGATCGCCGGCACAAGCACAAAGAAACAGATTATGGGAAGAGAAAGAGAGAGAAAGTGAGGGAGAGCTCAAAATGCGAGAGAAAAGGTTTTTATCGTTAATTTATTGTTAGGGTTAATATTACGAAAACACCCTTGAAGTTTATTAACCTAAGTGGCAAGCACTTCCTTTTATTTATTTTTGGTTTTTGCTTTTTTAAATCCAATTTAATCAAGTTTTAGTTTTTTTTTTTTTTTTTTTTTTGGAGAAAGTAGGTCCAAATACATATATAATTATTTCTGCATATATTTGAGTTAATTAGGCACATGTAGTTATTCTTTTCAAATCCTTCTATTCTTTTGGCATAGCATTCCAAAATAAAAGGAATGCAATTTAGACAATTACTATAATATTTTGTCTGAGTGGGGTTTAAAACAAAATCAAACTCGAGGGCATTCATTTGGTTTGATCACACAACCATGAGGGTGTTCTCAAATTATAGGGATTTATTCAAGTTGGTGTTGCATATTACATTAATATAAATTACAATTTTTTTTTCAAGAAATATAATTTGTATTTTATTAGAGCTTAAATTTGGGGGGTGGGGTGGGGGGACTACCCAAAACTAGGGCTGTAAATGAATTAAGCCGATCATAAACAACTCCGACTCAGCTCGATAAAAAGCTTGTTCATATTTGTTTGTTTATAAATAAGCCAAGCTTAAGTCTTACTTTTAGGGTACGTTTGGATACAACTGAAAACTAAAAACTGAAAAACACTGTAGCAAAATAATTTTTAAATGTATGAATAATACCGTGGAACCCATTTTTAATGAAAAAGTTGCTGAAAAGTGAAATTTGTGAGTCCATGAACAGTACACGATGTGCACTGATTGGCTGAAAAAAGTGAGAAAAGTCAAACTTTGCGGCTACTGTTCATTGAACAGTGCATGAACAGTAGCCACAAGTCTCACAAATGCATGAAAAAAAAAAGGGAAAAACGCAGACGCAGACGTGGGTTTTCAGCCCAATCCAAACATAACATTAGACTCGTTTAATAAACAAGCCGAGCCCAAGCAAAAAAATTTGTTCACGAACAAGCTCGTGAGCTATTAAGCTTAATACACAACAATTCAAGTATAGACTCATTTATAAGTTTATATGTGTTAGCTAAATATACTCATTACACATAACTTAATAATAACATGGCCAACATTAGACCACTACTTATATTACCTCAATTTTTTCCTTCTCTTTAAATTGATCAAGAACTACTTTAGACTATAGTTACATTTAAAAATAAAAATAAAAATAATTAAATAGGCCACATATGATCCTTCCCTATCAATTATCTAAAGTAAAGTTATGAAACATGTTAGTATTTTCTCATTCATAATAGTTACAAACAGGCATTTTTCTAGTCCTTCACCATCTAACATGAATGTAAAAATTGTGTTTTGAACAATTGCTGAAACTGTAGATAAGAAATGATGAATGAATGAATTTAATTATGTAAATTATTAATTTGAATAATAGCTAATCATAAGCAAGACTAGATGCATGATAAAATGAGTATACTATTTTCTTTTTCTTTTCTCTTAATTTTAGAGATTTAAGCAGTTAATAATGTAATTTTTTTAGATCTCAAACTCAAAAACTTGACCTAAGCTCGAGTTTGAGCTTGATATTAAACTTGAGTTTGACTTGACTAATTAATCAAGTCAAGCCAAGCCAAGCCAAGCTCAAATTTTTTGGCTTTTCCATGAGCTCAAGCTCAAACACTATTTTTAGGCTTGTCAAAAGCTTAAGCCAAGCTCGAGTTTTTTATTTTTCTTGACGAGCCAAGCTTGAACATGCATTACTCAACAAAGTTCGGCTCGTTTACAGCCCTAACCCAAACGATTAGTTTACATGGGCATCCTATTATGATCGCTCCTATTGGAAAAAGAAAATAGTATTGGACAAAGGGGTCAACCTATAGGGTATTGTGATTGAAAAAAGTTTAGCTCCAAATTTGGAGTTATCATCCTCCGACTCATTATGTGGCGATTAAAGTGATTATTTACGTGTAGTTTTAATCACATGACTTTTTTAATGAGTTATATGACTTGTTTAAATAATACACATAAATAATTTTATAAATCATCACATAGTACATTAGAGGAGATTCCTTCAAACAAGTTTAGAGCTAATATTTGGCCGTTGTTATTTATTAAGTGATAGGCTTAACTTAGAAATTTCCTTATATTTTAGGAATCTTCAGAAAATTGTCTTATGATGAATCACCTTGTTTCCCTATGTCCTAATAAAAAAACAGGAATTATTATAAAATTGACCTTTAGACTCTGACTCAAGACCTTTTGAATTAATCTCATAGATCAAAAATAGGATAGGCCGCATTTGAAAACGCGACTATAGAAACATGGCTCATAGCCTATAGCTGCGTTTTTAAGGTCTATAGTTGCGTTTTTCAAATGCGGCGAAAAACGCGGCTATGGACCTCGTTTTTTGTAGTGTGCCAATTGAACCAATGGGTCCTTGACAAGTATCACATTACTTTGATTGTCAAACGCTTTCTATTTGTCATTTACATCATTGTTTCCCATACTCTGCTTATCCTACATCTGAGATGGATTGTCATTCTTAGTTGAATTGTGATGGAGTGCAGGGTTAGCATTAGGCAACAGACCTCCACTAGGTTCAAGCCCATCCCAATCTCCTACACCTGGCAATGCCCCAAAACCAACTCTACTAGGCCCTGAATTGGGTTCCTTGTATTCATAAGGGTCCAAACTAGAATAATTCCACACCGCACTCTCATCAGGAGCCTTGTATTCATAAGGATGCAAACTAGCATGACTCTCATCAGGAGCCTCGCATTCACAAGGATGCAAACTAGCATAATTCCCAGCAGTATGCATAAGTCACAGAATCAAAACGACCAGAACCCAAGCATGTGTTGTTACAATCATAAGTGTATATCAGCTTTTGATTCCTGTCAGAGTCAGCCCTCTCAACCATTAGAAGCCTATTTTCCATCTCGAGATCACTTCTCGGCAACACATTATGCACAACATCCTCGGAATCAAAAGTAACAAATCCAAAGCCGCTCGATTTTTTATTTTCATCATATACCACCTTAGCATTAGTAACCATGCCAAAACTCTCAAAGTTCTTCTTCAATTCCTTATTTGTCAAATGCAATGGAAGACCCCCTACACAAATCTTCTACTTATTATCACTAGATCCAGCCATCTCAACCGTTAGAAGTGTATTTTTTAGTGCGTGAGACTTTTTCAGCACTTTATGCACAGCAGCCTCTGAATTGAAAGTAACAAATCCACATTTGTGGTTTTTTCCTTTAAAATCCACGGCATTTCTAACTTTACCAAAACGCTTAAAGTAGTTTTTCAATTCCAGCTCTGTCAGATCATATGGAAGACCTCCGACAAAAATCTTCTTATTATTCTTATTTAGGTTCTTCACACTACTTATCCACAAGGCTGGTTTCACATCTACCTGTAAAATCAGATGGGAGTAGAATATATATACACTCGATGAAACAAAAGACAAAATGAAAAGAAAAGAAATTCACAAATAATAAAAGAAAAAGAAATCAAAACCAGGACAAAAGCATAAAAACAATTAATGCAGAAAGACCCAAAAAAAAAAAAAAAAAACTTTTCAAATGAAATGTTTCCGATTAAGGCCGTTATTAGGCCCAGCTGGATCTTTAAAGGTAACATAACCAAACCCTCTTCCATCGCCCCTATCTTCGTCAGAGAGAATCAAAGCCTCCTCCACTTCCCCATAGTTGCTGAAGTGTTTCCTCAAAGTATCTTCACTCAACCTTCCCTTAATCGATTTCATGGAAAACACACCCCAGAAACACTTTCAAAATCCCAACTGGGAATGAAAGAAAACACGAGGAACATTATATTAATGGTTTAAAACAAAATCGAATGAAGAACAATGCTTAAAGAACCAAAAACAGAGAGCCCTATACCATATATAAAAATTACAACCAACCCAGAAAGAAAATAAGAATGCACAATTACGCAAGAACAATATTTGGAATTTAGAAAATACTTATCTCAGGGACTATCTAGCGTATGTATGTAGTCCAAGATAGAATTCAAAAACTCAAACATTGAAAGAAAATTTTATAAAGAATCAAATAGAACACAAAGATTGAATATTTACAGAGAGAGAAATCAATGAGTACCTCTTTCATTATTTTTCTTGGAAAAAAAAATGAGGATGAAATCAAAGAAACCCAAATGAGCCTTAACGACAAGCATTATCCTTTTTTCTTTTTTTTGGAGAATCCAAACCATACCGCCACTTTGTCCTTTACACGTTGTCCCATGCAACAAGAGACTCAATCCAAAGTCCAAACCTCTAGCACATTACCATGCTTGAAACGTCTGGCAAGAAAATGGGCAATAGAGTTGCCAATACATTTAACATGAGTATCACTTATCATTAGACCATACTCTGGATGACCAACGTCGACAGCCAGAATTGTTTTGACAATTACTTCTGCATCTCCCTCCACTATTGTCTCAAAGATGCTTTATTCCTTTGCAAATATCAAAGCCCTTCTACAAGCTAGAACTTCCACAGTTGCAGCAAAAGTAAGGATGGGAATTCGTTCAGACAAAGCTACTATAACACAACCATAAGAATCACGAACAACCACACCTAAGCCAGCTGCTCCCACCTCATTGAATATAGCCACGTCGAAGTTAATTTTATAATGAGGGGGAGATCGGGGGGATCCACCTAACTGCTCTGATTAGTTCTGTTGGAGGCCGAACATGATGGGATTGGGCAGTCTGGAAATCTTGCACAAAAATTCCAGCTTTAGTCTGAATCATATTTGCCTTTGTAGTTGGTTCCCCTAACCTGTCAATGTTACGCAAATTCCAGATCAACCAGATGATTATAGCAAAGAAGTTAACATCCACACGTTCTTTTCTTAGGAAACTCATCTCCAACAAATTAGCAAAGAGGGATAATCTGTGCTTAAAGCATTTTTTCAATTCCTCATCAACATCCCAAATAACCCATGACTGTTGACAATTCCAGAGGGTATGTTTTGTATCTTCACAAGCAGATTTGCAAGTTGGGCACTCAGCGTTACAAACCACGTTTCTACGCAGCAAGTTTTGAAGAGTTGGCAAGGGTTCATTAGCAGTTCTCCAAATTAAGTGTTTTACCTTGTAAGGAATTGAAGATTTTTTTTAATTCACTTTCTTTATTTGTTTTCTTTCAATTAATTTTTTCAGAATTTTTTTGGCTGACGTGGATTTTTATTTTTTTATTAAAATGCTTATATGACTTTTTTAATGTTTAGTTATTTGATATTATATTATTATTTTAGTCATGTATAGGTCAACAATGCAAACCATTTGCCACCTATGCATTTTCCGTTAATGAGTTAATGATAGAAACTAAATTAATTGCAAGTTGAAAATAACAAGAATCAAATTACTTATTACCAAAATATAGAGATCAAATTGACTGTAACATCAAAATGTAAGAATTAAAATGGTGTTTTTGACAAAAAATAATAATAACAAAGCAATTCAAAGAATCCAAATGTTATCAATGAGATATGCTATCCACTCGATGATAACAAAACAATTATTTATGCCTACTCTTCCAAAAAGAACAATATGTCAATTCTTATAGGTGGATAATAAACATTGAATGATAAGCTTAAAATATAAAACCATTATTAATACAATTCTCTCATGCCTTTTAAAGTGTGGGAATCCAGCAGAGTTAGAAAGAAGTCAAAGGACTATGCTACTTTGGATTGAATAAGCATCTAGCAATGAAATGAAATGATACTGAGATCAATTTTCCATTATATCTTAAAATTCTAATGAGTGCAAGTGAAGATCTCTAATGTGTATATGAAAGTCCTCAAAAGGAGCATAGTGAATGATAGAAGATTTCAAATGTTTAGAGTTAGGGATACACCATCTGTATATATTATTATAGATATAACAACTGTAAATACTGTGACTGCTGTAAATCCCCATTCCAAAGTAATAATTGTAGAATGGAAACATAAATATATTGTTGAAGCCAATTTCTTGCCCACAAAATACCTTTCCCTGAAACTTGATCCTTCCAATTGCTTTCAAACGCATAATATTGAAGAGTCAAAAGGACAAGAAGATATCAAACTGAATATTCTTAACCAGGTGTATGTAAATCCAACTCAAATCCATCAAAAATAAATGGCATGACACTCTTTGCATCAAATTCTGTTCTGCTAAATTGTGTATTTGTCAAGACAAGATGTTTGTATTTTGTGGTTATTTAAAAGGCTACATAAGAAAAAGTAACAATGATGTAGTCTACATAAGAAAAAGTAACAATGATGTAGTCATGTGAAAATAGGACATCTCAAGTATCAGTAAAGGAACCTTCAGCTTTTGGAGCAATCCTTAAAATGTCAAACTTCCTAAATAAAAAATGATGATACATAAGCCAGGTTGAAGTACACGGACATCCAAAATGCAAAAACAAAACAAATCTTAATCAACAAAAGAAGGGGGGCCTAAGGATCTTACGGTCTCAAAAGAGATCCAGACATTATTGTTCCTCCATTTAAATCACCTAAAATTAGTGGTATCAAATGAAGATATCCAAGTATATACTGCAACGTAATTTGATCAAAAGACATATTTCGAGAGAAAGTCAATTTCAATGGCAAGAAAACATCTTGAAATGCTTCTAAAGAAAATAATAAAAAGAAAGAGACAAAGCACCAGTAACAACACTTAATTTAAAAAAGTAAATTTCATAAACTCAATCTAAACTCACAAAAATAAGAGGAAGACATACATAAAAATAAAGGTTTATAATAGAGGATGGAGCAGTTGATGGTGGTTTTTGGCCATATATGGGCTCTGCCATTTTTGATGGTGCTGTTCTCCTAGGATCTGCCTTTGTGGGTTTTTATCGGTCCTTCCATAGTTCCATTGTGTTTGATGTCTTCTATCTCACCATATTAAAAAGAAAAATTATATTCCTTTAAAAAAATAAAAATAAAAAACAACCATAAAGCTAATAGCTTGCTCAAAATTGAAAATTTTCATTTGCAAAAATTTAATCAAACAGCTATACGGGTTCTGTTTGATGCACTGTTTCGTGGACAGACTTCCACCAACAATTCCAAATCTTTCAACATAACTTTGACCCCACACTATACCTGTATTAATATATTCTTATAGTCATTACAAATTGTACGTTTTTAGACCCCTTAACACAAGTTGTTTAACCTAGTTATTTAGCCAAGTAATTATTTAGATAAATTATTCAGTTCTAGGTTAACACAATAAAATTATATCATGTAAATAATGCTAAAATATAAAGAATACAACGATGTGATAACCTAGGAAAACCTAATCGGTAAAAAACCTGGGAAGATTTAACCTAACTATCCTCAAGGTAAAACAAATTCACTATGAAATAATTGAAATTTTTATAATAGAACTTAGACCACTAACATCCTATTACTATCTCAAGTAGAAAACTTACTACCACGACCACGTAACAGCTCCGAGTCCAAGGACTACTTCTTTTCTTGATCTACAACAACCACAAGTTCTCTTGCTTGTGACTTTGAGACTCCACTCAAAGGTTTCAAATCTTCATTAAAAGTTCTTTATGCAACAACTGAAGAGATCATCAAGTTCTTGACATGAATATTGATCTTGACAACTCTATGTGTGTGTACAAAGGTAAACACCTCTAGATCTCACAAAAGATTCAATACAAAACTCTTCAAAAGACTCACAAAATGTAGCTAGGGTTTTTCCTTTTATATTTGAAGTAAAACACAAAACCCTTTATACTTGAAGCAAAATACAAAACCCTACACGTCATATGGACTTGGGTTGAATTGGAAATTTTGTAGAAAATTAAATCTGCACGAATTTCGATCGATCGAATCTAATTTTTGATCGATCGAGCCTTGCAGATTTGTTCAATACTTTTTGCAATCACTCGATTCCAATTTTACAATTAAACACATTTTGAGCAAGCCTAAACCTAGACTCTATGTTTTGATCATGGTTTGCCAACATATTACAAATTGAAGTTTTAATACATTAGTTTCTAAAGTCTTAGAACCTAACACAAATGGTCACATTAAAATCTAAAACCACAAAAAAAAAAAAAAAAAAAAAAAAAAAAAAAGAGATTTTATCAAAAGAAACTGAAAAGTAGGACCTAAAATCAAAATTTAACCGGACCTCGGTGGAAGGCTGGCCTGACAGTGGTGCAATGAAGAGAAAAATTTGTGTCCCTAGACTTTCTCATAATTTTATAATGCAATTATTCTTAAAAACAAAGTAGAAAAGCTCTCAGGTAGTAATGGTATTCCTAACCAATGATCAAACATCCAAAAACAATACAGTTACAATGTCAGTAATGAAAAATCATGCAATATTCCATAGAATATTCCAAACCAAAAAAAAAAAAATTATAAATTTATCATTTCAAGAGAGTGAAATTTGCCCCTTTCCCCCTAATTTTCGAAATGAATTTAAGCAAACTAAATGATGCTGAGCGAATTCATTTCTCATTTCTTCTTTGTCATTGTACAACTGTCAGTTTACTTTAAAAAAATAAAAAATAAAAGATAGATATTGTTAGGTTCTAAAGTTTAGGATTTTATGTATTTAGAACTCTAATGTGTAATGTTGGCAAACCATGATCAAAACAATATATTTAGAAGTGTTTAAAACTAGCTCAAAGTTGTATGTCAATGTAAAGTTGGAATCGAGTTTAAAGCAGGAAGCACTGTGGCTTTCGGCCTGGCTCGATCGATCGAAGCTTAGGCTCGACCGATCGAAACTCGGGCAGATTGCTTTTCTGCATATTCGTCCAACTCAGCCCTATTTGTTTTAAAACGTTTTTAGGGTTTCTTATTTGTCCTAAGTATAAAAGGCAAACCCTAGCCACGTTTTAGTGTTGCTCATATTGCAGTTTGTGTAAATCTCTTGTGAGATCTAGAGGAGCTTTCCTTTACACAAACTTAGGGTTTTCAAGGAGGAGATATTTTCTACACCTTGATGATCAATTCAGTTGCTATCATTGAAGCTTAAAGACTACACAAGCGGGTGTGCTTGTAGCTGGTGGGAATCCAAGAAAGAAGGAGTCCGTGGATTCGGAGCTTGCACGTGGTCGTGTCAGTAAGTTCTACTGGTTGGTAGCAATAAGAAGTCGAGCGTGGGGGCTTGTAAGTCTTATTGTATGAACTTCAATTCTTTCAAGATAGTGGATTCAAGTTTACCTTGAGGATAGTTAGGTCAAATCCTCCCCAGGTTTTTACCGGTTTGGTTTCCTGGGTGATCATATCTTGTGTTATTTACTTTCCGCTACTTTGCATGATTTGATCTTTATTGTGATAACCTAGACTTGTTTAATTGGACTAAGTAACAACTTGGCTAATTACCTAGGTTTAATCAATTGTTTAAGGGGTCTACAAACTGTCAGATATATACTCAAAAAGCCAATAAACATAGGATCCGAAAGCAAAAAATACAAACGAGAAAGAGGAAATCTAGGACAAAGGTTATCAGTTTTCACTGATTTAATCAACATTCTGGATGATATCCTCAGCAGTGAACTTGGTCACATTTTCCTTATCAGCAGCGGCACAACCCTTAGCCTTGAGGTAGAGAAGTAACTTACAGCCTTGTCGAGGCGGGAGCTTGTTGATGACTTACGGTCTTCATAAATCCAACCTTCTCTAGTTACGCTGCATCAATACATCCTACCAGTGCACTCTATGGAACCACAGAAGCAACTTTTCTTCTTTATATTACCATTCAAATCACGAATCTGATCTATTATGTAGTTGTAATAGTATGTCAGCTCTTGCAAGGGAGGAATGTTCTCAGCAGAAAAGAACATTATGTGAGGAACTCTTTTGTCCTCATGATCATAAAGGAGATTTTGAGCATACAAATTGGGAGAACAGCTGTGGTTGACAAATCTCCCCACATTGGCATACTGCGCTGCATCAATAGTGAAGCCACTATCCCCCACCACAACTTCACAGGAACTTGCGTGCGAATTAGGCATAAGGGACGAGAGTCCATCCCAAAGAGAGCTGTCATTGTAGTTATTCCCGATGTCAAATAGATACTCATCGTTACCAGTTCTTTGATCAGCCTCCTCTTCAAGGAGTTCTCCTATATACTCGCATACAAAACTTCCTGAAGGGATGGAATTAAGGGATCTCACTCCCCATCCCCTAGATTTTGTTTTAAAAATTTCAAGCTGAAATTTGATACCATGTTGACAAACTCTATTGTGGCAAGAAGAAGAGCACTTGCAAGAAGGACCACACTCATAGACTAGGGGCTTTGCTTCAACTATAGCCCCATTACGATTATATGGGATTTTTCCACCATTCTTGACTGCACACAAACACTTCTCAGAATCTGAGCATCCATTGGTACAGTCACAACCCTTAGGAGGGAGAGGGCGGCACCAATTGGGATATATCATTCTAGTTATGTATTTAAACAGTGGAGGTTTCTCATAATCTATGGTGTTCACAGCACAAATGGGAATTAACTCTTTCCTTTGAGAGATATCATCTACGCAGAGACCCTCCTTTATTTTGAACTTTTTAGACTTCTTGACTTCTTTCCAAGCAAGCTCTGGTTGACCAGGAATTCTGTCCAACTGAAACTTGAAAACTAGCTTACCATGCGACCCCAAATCCTGCGAACATTTCTCCACCAAATATAGCCCATCATAAACATACGTTTTTCCATCTTCTGAATCATAGCCACGAATCACCCTAACAGGATTCTTTTCTGCATGCTACTCTTTAAAGCAAGGTTTCCCCGTGCAAGCTTCTGATCCTCAGGTTCTTTAAATGACCTCATCACATTTCCTCCCTGACCTGTATAAATCAAGGAATCTGAATTGTCCAAATCATCAGCGTAGCCCCCAGATGCTACAATGCTAGTTGCAAGGATGAACCCATCATGCTTCACATAATCAATACCACCTTGAATCTGGCGATGAAGGCCAATAATATTAAGCTCAATCCCGTAATGGAACTCATCACCAATTTCAACTCCTGGGACAGATCCCAAGATTTGTTTTCCAGTGTTAACATATTTGCCGTTCTCCCTAAGAATCTTTGACGCTTGTAAATCAAACCTCCTATTGCCACATCCTCGTTCCTTCCCATTTGCTTCATCCTCCTGTAAGAGCTTCCTACATATGGCTTGGAACAGACGAAGTGTCTCCCTCACTTTGCTTCGGGTAATTGCATCACTGTCATGATGTTTAACACTAACACTCTGTTCAAAGTGTGGAAAGTTTACACCAAAACTACATGGTCTTGGAGCCACATAAAAGTCTTTACATTCATCATCATCCTCAAGAGAATCCCTCTTATCTCTACTAACCATTTTACTTATACCATGATTAGCAGTGTTTTCTATAATAGATGGCTTATGTGTTTTTAACTTCACTCCAGAACCTTCGGCTTTATCCTTTGTTGTGATAGCTAACTTATATTTTCCAAGATGCAGAGAATTATGCTTGTTTCCCATGCTTTGACTTGTGACACCAGCTGTATATGGTTTGTAGACCCCTTTACCTTGCTTCCAACAATGACGTGGCATCGCCATCAGACCTTGCACCATGGCACTCTCCATCGCAGGTTCCAAACAGCCAAAATCCTCCTGCAATTGGATTTGATAACCATATATATCAGACAGCTTTCTCTTTAGACTTGAGTCCTTTTCATAAACCACAATCTCCTTCCCCTTTTTTTCCTCCAATCCTCCAATGTCCCTAGATTCTATTTTAACAATTGTCTTGGAGTTGTGGTCAGACTGATGTTGATTACTTTCGGTTTGAGAAGAAGGCCTAGTGCACTTTTCTCTTGTATCATCCTGTTCCACCTTCACCTTAGAAGCCATTCCAAATTCATCTTGCTTCCCTATTTCTTTAGTAGCACGTCTAACAGATTTAGCCTTGATTTTGTCTCCAGTTATCATAGAAACATTCCCCCATAATTTGCTATTCTGTTCATCCCCATCTTGAACATCCTCTACCATTAGCCTCTTCCACAGGCCTGTCATCAGACTTATCTTGACACAAACTAGTCCCCCATCTATCCACAGGCCTGTCATAAATATCAGACTTATCTTGACACAAACTCTTCTTCTTCAGAGAAGCAACATTCCCCCATAATTCGCTATTCTGTCCATCCCCATCTTGAACATCCTCTACCATTCGCCTTAAATCAGCTTTTCTAGTCTCTTCCACAGGCCTGTCATACACATCAGACTTACCTTGACACAAACTCTTGTTCTTCATAGAAGCAAACACTTCCAGACTTTCTTCCTTACTAAGACGTGGAGCATTTCTTCCGCACAAGGGCGGGAAGTCTCTGATGGCTGAAATTTTTCTTCATGGCCAAAAGTTTTAGCCATAGTCTTCTTCAAACCACTGCCAGTGGAAACATCAGATGGTGAACATGATTTTAAACTACTTGGTGAAACGATCTCCCCCTTTGAAGCAGAAGCACCTACCACATGTATCTTCGACACAGGTTCACTCAGAACTACCTTATTCACAGCTTCCAACACTAGTGAGCATATTTCAACAGGTTCAGATTGAACCACATTTTTTTGCTCGAGCACCTTTGCGGGAACCAAAGTTTCTAAAACCTCAAAAGATTGGATTCGATGAGCAAGAGGTCCACATCCTAGTGGAAAATCGCGAACAGTAGAAACCATACACCTCTTAGGCTTAGATGGAGCGGTACGAAACGAACAACCAACATTTTCCATTGCCAATTTTCCTAATCTCCCTACAGAATGACTACTATTTACCAATGTAAGAGACTCTGTATTCTCCGTAACCTCCATTCCAACTCCTAAAACAAAACAAAGCAAAGCAAAGTTCAACAAATGTATGAGACACAATTGAGGCATTTCTGAGTGATAGGCAAACCTGAACCGTTGAAGGAAAACTTCAAATTGAATCATTGCTTTTCATCACAATTCCATCTCCAGATTCAACACATTGGTTTGATCGATCAAAGTGCGGAGTTTTTTTTTGTCCCAAGCAATCCATTGAGGGTATTCTGGACTCTCAGTAACTACTTTTTCCAGTTTCATCTCTGAAGAATTTGTCTGGGCAGCCGAGCAAATTATAGGAAGTAATCTGATACCTCCACGGAATGTAATTTGAAGTGTCTAGAAAGAATTGGAATGAGATTGAGAGGATTTAAAGTAGAGGAAGCCATTGAAGAGTTCAAAGCTGTGTGTTGTAAGCGGGTGTGTGTAACAGTTTTTATCTATATATATATATATATATATATAATCATCACAGATCGTAACTCAGCTGACTATTAAAACAGAATTTTAGTTTGCCATCACATAAGACGCGACTGTGTTATTATATGAAACGACACCGTTTTGTATATATCCGTTAACAATTTTATCCAACTCCTGAGAGAATAGGCAATTTTTTTTTTTTTTTAGAAACAAGACTTCAAATTTTTATTAAGCAGACAAGGCTGGTAAATCAGCCTGTACATATTGGAGAATATCTGGTGGTACATCTTCCATCTAGACATTTAAACTTTGGCTCAAAATTGCCATCCTAGCCAAACTATGAGCTACAATGTTTCCTTGACGACTAACATGAGCGAAGGTAATGCTTGTAAAAGAGAGAGCTAAATCCTGTGCATCCCGAATCAAGAGTCCATGAAGGGATAGGGAGGGACTTGGATTTAAAAGGTCTTTACAGATGGTTTCTGAATCACCCTCTATAATGGCTCGAGTGATGCCTAATTCCTGCGCAAATTCTACTGCCCTTCGCGCTGCCATTGCTTCAACTTGGGCTACCGTTGTTGGCAATGGTATTTGCTATGACAGGGACACCATAACTTCACCTGCTGAGTTGCGAATTACTACACCGATACCTGCTCTGCCCTGCTCTTGAAAGATTGCGCCGTCGTAGTTCACCTTGAGGTTGTCTTCCGCTGGAGGTTTCCATTTCGTATGCTTTCTGTGTTGCTGCTTTGGAAGGTTTGGATGAAGGAGTTGAAACTCAGTTCTGCGTTCCTTAGAGTTTTTCAAAATCTGGTTTAGTGGACATGCTACCTGACCGACCCGTAGCTGGTTTCTTCCATTCCATATCACCTAACTCGTGAATGCCAATAGCATGGCATCCTTGTCTTCCTCCAAGGCACGAACAAAGATCTCTTTAGCTGTCTGTCCCCGCATATCCAAGAGCCACTGCCAATCCGATTCTGAAGCCCAAACTACCTGCACATCAGAACAAAAAAATAAAGCATGTGAGCTGTCTTCGTTGTGCCTCTTGCACCTGTCGCATACTCCATCAGGTATGATTCTCCGTCTGCTCAAGTTGGCTTTGGTTGGAAGAGCTTCTCTGCAAGTGCGCCACACAAAGTGCTTCACTTTGTTGGGAACCTCCATTTTCCATAGCTTTTTCCACCAGCCCGAGGACTGAGATGAGGAGAGAATTGAGAGTGGTTGTGGATTGTTGCTCTCGAAGAGATATCTATATCCAGACTTAACTGAATATTGGCCCGTGGGAGTGAAAGGCCATATTAGTTTGTCCGGTTGGGAAGTTGAACTTAACGGGATGCTTTTGATCGCCTCTGCCTCAGCCAAGTTAAAACAGTGATCAATAATTTCACTCCTCCACCTACGAGTTGATTGATTTATTAAAACCTCCACTGCAGAATTTTGTTGCCCAAAAATCGTTGGGGGAAATAACCTTTGGCTGATTTTTTGTTGGCAGCCAATTATCGCCCCAAATTTTGATTTGTTTTCCATCTCCCACTCTCCATAAACCACCTTTTAACAGCACATTTCTTCCAATAAGAATGCTTCTCCATGCATATGAGGCGGAGGTTGATTCCTTAGCATCCAATATAGAGCCGTTTGGAAAAAAACCTTGCCTTAAACACCCTAAAGAACAAGGACTTATCATCATGGAGTAGCCGCCATGAAAGTTTCGCCAACATTGCTTCATTATACATGGTGAGGTCTTTAAACCCCAATCCTCCTTGATCTTTATGATTGCACAACTCTTCCCATCTCACCCAATGTATTTTCCTCCGGTCTCCTCGTTGACCCCACCAAAACTTTCGAACAAGAGTTTCAATCTCATGGCATAGGGTGATCGGTAATTTGAAACAACTCATTGCATACGTCGGGATTGCTTGAATAACTGACTTGATTAGTACTTCTCTTCCTGCTTGTGATAATAACTTTCCTTCCCATCCTTGTAGTCGCTTCCACACTTTTTGTTTTAATTGGTCAAAGCTGGCTCTCTTGTTTCTTCCCACCAAGGCCGATAGGCCCAAGTACGCCTCGTAGTTTTTCAACTCCGAAACACCAAGTTCTTCCATAATCTCAGATTGTATCTCCAAAGGGGTGGACTTGCTGAAAAACAAAGCTATTTTCTCCTTATTTAATTTTTGGCCAGAGACTCTCTCATAAATAGAGAGTATTTCAAGTACCTTTTGACACTCAAGTTTGGTAGCCCTGCAAAAAAGAAGGCTATCATCTGCAAAGAGTAAGTGAGTTAACTTAGGACCGTTTCAACAAATTGAGACACCCTTCATGTCCCCATTATTGGCTGCCGCCTGAATGAGCCTGTGAAGACCCTCTGTGCACAATAGAAAAAGATATGGGGAAAGGGGGTCTCCTTGACGAATACCTCTAGTGGGAGTAATATGTCCATGTGGTTCACCATTCACAAGCAAAGAATAAGTCACGGACTTAATGCATTCCATAATAAGGGCTACCCATCTGTCATTGAAACCCATCTTCAACATGACATCTTTCAAAAAAGACCATTCCACCCGGTCATACGCTTTACTCATGTCTAACTTTAAGAGCCATGTAACCTGTATTTCCAGAGTTATGGTTTTTCATGTAATGTAAAGTCTCAAAAGCAACCAAGATGTTGTCTGTAATCAGTCTACCCTTCAGGAAGGCACTCTGATGCTCAGAAATAATAAGAGGTAGAACTCTTTTTAATCTATTAGCTAAGACTTTTGAAAAAATCTTATAAAGCACATTACAGAGACTTATTGGTCGGAATTCAGTTACTCTTTCTGGATTTTTAACTTTAGGAATCAAGGTGACAAAAGTGTGGTTAAGGGGTGAAGGTAGAGAGCCCGAGTTTAAGAAATTTAGGATAGTGTCAGTGATATCACCCTTAACCAAATCCCAATAATTTTGGAAGAACAAAGGGGGCATACCGTCAGGTCCTGGGGCCTTTAGGGGCGCAATTTGTTTTAGAGCATTTTCAACCTCCCAAGCTTGGAAATTTTCAGTCAAGGTGGAGTTCATGTCCTCTGTCACCAACTGAGGAATGGAGCTAAGAGCAATAGGCATGCTTTCCGGATTGGCTGAGGTGAATAACTCCTGATAGTATTCTCCAAAAACAGATGCAATTTGATCCGCCTGATTACACCATTGTTCTGACCGGTCCCTGATCCCTGCAATAGTGTTACGCCTCTTTCGAATGGTCGCCCAGCAGTGAAAAAATCGGGTATTCCTATCTCCATCTTTCAAATATAAAGTCTTGGACCTTTGTCGCCACATGCGCTCTTCCTTGTCCATTAGGGAATTTATTTCTTTTTGAATGGCAAGCAAACGGGTTGCATTGCCGCCTTGTAGAGCCAGTCTCTCATATCGAGCTTTTTCCTTTCTTTTTTGGGCCAATTCTTTACGGACTGAACCAAAGTGCTTTTGACTCCAGTTTGTAAGTTCTTTACCACATGAATCAATCTTCTTCAACACCCGTGTATTCTCGGCCCCACCAAAGTTAGATAGCCACACACCCTCAACTACCTCCCCACAGCCTTTGTCCGCAAGCCACATCTCCTCAAATTTAAACAATTTTTTCCCCCGCTGGAAATCCAGATCAGCTATTACAATCCACAGAAATTTGTGATCAGATTTTGTATTGTCAATGTGGTGTACCTTAGTGCCAGGAAAATACGTGAACCATTCTTGGGATGCAACGGCTCTGTCAAGTCTCTCCCACAAAGAAAAACCATTCTGCCAGTGTTTACTCCATGTAAAAGGAAAACCGGTGAAGCCAAGGTCCATGAATCCGCATTCGTCAAGCGTTTCTCTGAATTGCTGCATCTGATTGGATGGTCTTAGCCTACCACCCGCCTTTTCCGTTTGCTTAGTTATCTCGTTGAAATCCCCGGCACACAGCCAAGGAAGAGAACTTTGACGATGAAGATGATGGAGAAGGTCCCAGGATTCAAACCTCCTTTGCGTTTCGGGTTCACCGTAGAAGCCCGTAAATCTCCAAGGCTTGTCTGAATTTTTGTTGATTATGGCATCGATGTGATTCAGCGAAGATGTCTCAACCTCTACTTCAATTCCGTCTCTCCAAAACAGCACTAAACCTCCGCCCTTATTTATTCTTTCTACAAAAAACTTCTGATCAAACCGAATGTGATCTTTTACGTAATTTAGCCTAGCTTCGTCTGCCCATGTAAGGGAGCTTTTGCCTGCACTAAATCCACAAGCTCTTGCACTGCACGGTGGTTCCCAAGCCCCCGGCAGTTCCAAATTATGCAACTCATTGCGACTGGCGGGACTGGAAACCAGTCACCGCCAATACAGGGTAATTCTCTTTATCACTATTTGAAACCACCAGCTTTTTACTTGGTAACTCATAGTGATCAACGATCATGTCAACTGGGCGCTTGCAGCCAATGCAATCATCTGGTGTGGCCTGGGAGCTAACTGAGAGACGTGCCAGGCGCTTCCATGTCGGATATGGAAGTTTCTCTACAGCAACAGTTAAGTTAGCCATATTAGAAATATTTTTTAGAGGTGAAGAATGAACCTTAAGTGAGTCACGTGGCTCTTTTAAAAGTTCACGTGGGCTGTCATGTGCTGCAACAGGGGTGAAAATGTTCCCGTCAAAAGAGTTTATATCTGATAAGGGGGAAGTTTCATTTTAGCCAATCTCCTTATCAATTTCCCTGATTTGTTGGGAGAAAAAATCTCCATTAATCTCTCTATCCCTGATACTGTGCTCCATTTCCTTATTTAAAACCGTGGACTCTGCTGCATTATTATCATTGAATCCCGTATCTTCAGCTTCCAAATTTGGAATTTCCTTATCTGGTTGATCCTCAGCATTCGGTGTGGCAACTGGTATTGGTTTCTGGCGCTCCGCCCTCCGCCGCCGCGTCGAGAGATTTTCCTCTCGCCCCTCATAGAATCCTGACACTCGAGTTACTCTGTTATGCGATGCAGCACTAGGTACAGCCCAAAGCCACGAACCAAATTGTTGAGACTCAAGTTGCAGGGACCCCTTGCTTTGGATCCATAAGTCACAATCCTTGTCGCTATGGTCGAAACATCCACACCAGTAGCAAATGTTTGGCAGACGCTCATATTTGAAGTTCACCCATGTCTTACCACCCTCCTCAAGTTTTATAACCCGACCTCTGCACAGTGGTTGGTAAACGTCAAGGGTAACTCTAACCCTCATGAAGCTGCCCCCCCCCCCCCACCCTCCGAATTCTCCTCTGAACGGTGGACCATACCGATTGACTCACAAATGTCCTCAGCCACTAATTTGCTTTTGTACCGGATGGGAATATTATGAACTTGCACCCAAAAAACTGTTTTATCGAAACTGAGCTCTTCAATAGGGGAGTTTTTGTCATATCTCTGCAGAACCACTAGAGATTTGTCAAAACTCCATGGTTCATTAGCCAAAATTCTATCAACATCTTCCTGATTATCAAAGATGAAGAGGAGTTTATGGTCCCCTTCTCTTTGAATTTTAAAGCCCCTCTTCGCTCGCCAGAGTGGCTTGAAAGTCCTAGCTATGGCTTCCGTATTTAACGCTCGCCGTGTGAGAAAGAAAGCCGCTATAATATGTTCCTGTGATCGACGGTCTTTTTTAATGCAAAGGTCATCGCCTTCCCTTTCCGAAAGGGAAAGGCAATTCCAATGTTTTGTAAGATCGTCCATGGTACTAAAAGAAAAAAAAGAAAAAAAAAAAAACAGACTCGGGGAAGAAGAACACGAGAGAATAGAGAAAGACAGAGGGAAAAAAGTAATGGAGAAGAACAGCAGCCAGAAGAAAAACCGTGGAAGGATACTGTTTCCCAAACCCCAGAAAAAGAAGAACCACTAGCCCTACACGTAACATTGTTACTGAGGGAAGAAAAGCCTTACAAGAAGGGACAAACAATTCTACTGCCTAGGAGAGGAGGAAGAACCTACTTTCCTAGTTACAGAGAAACCCGAAATTAAGTTGTAGTCCTAGTACGAGGGAATAGGCAAATTAAAAGCAAATATCAAAATATAAGAAAATGCAAAAATAATAATAATAATAATGAACATAAATGAAGGTCTTAACAAAATAACCTAATAGACTCTGTTCCCAAGCAAAAATCAATATAATATAAATTTCTAACGGTTCCTTCATTTTCTTCTGATTTTTGAGCAACCAAACAAACTTTTAAGCCAATTCTTAAAGATGTTAAAATTAGTCCTCAAATTTGAAGAAACTCTTCTCCACACATGCATAAAAATTTTGGGCAATTTTCGTTGCTTGAATTTCAAAAATAACCCGAAAATTATCTTGCACGAACATCCTCTATGAAAGATTATGGAGTAAAGGAATAAAGATAAACCATAGTAGTAGAGTTGACTTTGGTTTTCAAAGGAATCAACAAGGGAGGGGACGGTAAAGATTAAGTCTAATGCCACAAACTTTTTCACAATTTTACTACAACTTTGCTAGGTGGTAATTCGTGAGTGGTAAAATCATGGACCCACTATCTTATTTCCACCACTTACAACTCACCACGAAGCAAAGTTATGGCAAAGTTGTAAAAATGTTTATAGTACTCAACTTACTTTGAAGGTAAAATATTATGAACAATTTTTAAGAAGTTTTCTCAATGGGAATTTGCCCAGGCAAAATATGAGACTTGATGTAAGAGAATACATTTTTGCAGCCAAGGAAAATGAGGTCATGTTGATGCTATGACTTGTTCATTAGGATAGAAACCCTAGTTTTAAAATATACTATTTAAGTACTGTTTTATAATAAACTTATAAAATATATATTTTATTTGAGAATAAATTGCATTGGTGTAACAAACATCAAATAGAAAATAATGACACTTCAATAAAAAATTATCTTCTAACATATCAATTGTGTTATAATGACATTTGTAGTTATATGTATTGAATTGTTAGCATATGATTTTTTTATGAAATTGATCTGCAATATAAGTAAAGAGTTTTGTAAGTGATTTTGCAATTTCATTAACGATAATATTAATAATTTTAAGAAAAAATTGTTAAAAGTAGTTTTTACCTTTGAGAGATTATTGAATACCTCTTTGTATATTTTGTTTTAGTGTATTGTTGTTTTTCTTTGTTGTTGTTCTTTATTAAAATATTTACACTCTTAGGATTTGTTACTTGAGATAAAGCAAAGTAAAATTGGCCATGTCTCCTCAATTTCCCCATCTTTGGCAATGGCTGGTACAGTCCCATATCCAATATTAAGTACCCATTTTTTAAATTCTAAGATTTTATTTCTTGATGCAGTGGTAGTCAATTCTTCATTTAGTCTCATGTTTTTGGTAAGGAGAAAAACTTGACAATAATTCCATAAATGTGATCTATTGATGGAGCCCAATAAAATATCTTGTCTTCTCCCATTTGAAACAACATAAAATACTTGTCTGAAATCTCCTCCAATTATAGCATTTCGTCCAAATGGAGTATTTTTTAGGATTGTATCACTGATTGATAGGATATTTTTTCGGGATTTATCAACCGCTTCAACTGTGCATCTATGATCCATAGGTGCTTCATCCCATATTTTTAAGCTTGTCAAAGAGATCAACTCTACAAGTTATGTACCATGTTTGATGTACATGTTGCATTCTCCAGAGGATTTATGGGGCAAGATTTGGAGCCCAAGCCCAAATGTATGGAATCCTAGTCTAATAAGCCCAATACAATGAATTTCGTAGAGTATGAGTCAAAGAACTAGGTCTAGATGAGTTGGGCAACGGCTAGCATGGAGTTAAAAATCAATCAAACACAAATAAAAGTCATTATTGCTAAAGGACATTCGGTCCGAGGAGACCAAAATTTGACGTATACAGATCACAATATTAAGATTATTTAACATGCTACAGTATTCTCTCTCTTTCTTTCTCTGCCCCCCCTCTTCATGGGAGCTCTTCCACATTATATAGCTCTTTTCTGATCATCTGGACCTTACACTTGTCGATCATCTGGATCCCCACTTGAGTACCCATACCATCAGACACCCCTTTTAGCCCTTTGTGAGTAGCCAAGGCAGCACTGTTCAGGGGTCTTCTTCACATTAATGCGGCTAGAAAAGTAACTGCAATGCATTTAATGTGGTGGTAACAGTTTTTCCTTAGATATTTTGAGTTTTCTTCCCTCTCACGTGTTCAGGGGGCGCATCTCAATTGCTAGAGTATACACCTGGTCTGCGTTTGCCGTGTCCGAGGAGGAGTTCCTCCTCGAACCTTCTTCCCTTTGTCCCCCACTAATGAGACTTGTAATGTGGATCATCTAAGTCGTATTCTCCTCCTCGAACTTGTTAGTGTCCTCAAACAAGGTCCAAGGCCCAATACATTATTTTGGGCCCTAACCCCTACAATAAATATTTTTGCTAACTTACCTTTTGGATTCCTAAAAAAGATTGTATTGTTTTCATTTCGGTACAACAAAAATTATATATATATATAGCAATATATATTACATTTATGATTATTCTTTTCATAAATGAAAATATAATTATAAAATACATTACTCTTTATTAAATTAGTCAAAATTGTAAAAAAACAAATTTAATGAAATCACCCTAAAAATATCATCAAGCACAACGCATGGGTCCGCGACTAGTTAAGATATTAATTATAGAAGTTTTATTGTTTAGATTGCTTTACAAATGTTATGTTACCGTAGTTGATGGTGAACTAGCATATAACTTGTCCTTATGCACTAGAGATAGTCAGTATTAGAAATGATAAGATAATCATCTCGACTTTTGAACTGAATATTATAAATGAGTCATTTTGTACTAAAATGAATAATTGGTGTATAATTATATTATTACAATTAGAAGCTAGCTTAGATTTTGATTGTACTTTGACTTTAAGAACTCAAAAGGTAAAGTACATAATTGTCACGACTGTTAGAGAGGGTATCTAACGATCCTTGGGTATGTGACAACAGTCAAGGCAGATTGTATTGCATGGTGTCAACAAGGATACCTAACAACCCTTAGGTATGTGACAACTGTCAAGGAGAATTGTATCGCATAATGTCAGAGAGGGTACCTGACGACCCCCTGAGTACATGACGACTGTTTGGGCAAATTGTATCACATGGTGTCAAGAAGGGTACTTGACGACCAATAGGTATGTGACCACTCATTAGCAACATGACGACTCTCATGTGTTAGACTTTCCACATACACAAGCTTTTAGTGGAAGGCGGGTTTTATATTTGCGAGACTATGTCCAGGGTCGTCAATCTACTTGGGTTGTCAGATGACTTGGATATCTTCTAGGGATTTATCAATTGCTTCAAATGCGTATCTATGATCCATAAGCACTTCATCCCATATTATTAAGCTTGTCAAAGAGATCAACTCTGCAAGTTGTGTACCTTGTTTAATACATGTTACATTCTCGAAAGGATTTATGGGTACTCAAAATACTAAGAGGGTGTTTGGTCACTGATTTCAAAACATAGTGTTCGGTGTTTAAACACTGAACACTATTGTTCAAAAAAAAAAAAAAAAACGTTTGGTGGACCATTCCGGAACAGGGGTGTTTGAAAAATATTGTTCAAAACATATGTTTAAAACAATGGTTTTTGAAATCACCTTCGGACTGATTTTTAACAACAAAAACTAGTGTTGAGTGGCACTTTCGTAATTAGGTTGAACAATATTATGGACCCACCGGTCAGCTTTTTGAAAGAATTGTCTACTCTCTCACCCAAAAAGACAGCAACCCAGCAGCATTTAAAAAATATTTTATATTTATTTTGTACTTTGCTGATTTAAAAAATATTTATTTTGTACTTTGTTCAGCTTTTTTTTACCATCAAACACATATTTTATATTTTTGAACACTGAAACATGTTATTTAAACCATGATACCAAACACATTTTTTTGTTTTATAAACACTAAAAACATGTATTTCAATAACACTTTTTAAACTACAATTTTCACATCTTTTTAAACAATAATTTTTGAACTCTATAACCAAACGGGCCCTAAGTGAGTTGTACGCCCTAAGGGTTATAAGAGGGCAGATATTCTTGAAGATGCAACAACCAACACTAAATAGTACAAGGTCACTATTTAATGCAATTCGTTTATTCCCTTAAATTACAGTTTTATTTGTTCAGTTGGTCAGCAACCTAGATAAAAATAAGATACATATAATCACAACAGAGTATATGCATTTGACCAGCTATACAGACCTATATAGAGGTGATACTATATGTTCGCTGCCATGATTCTACTAGGCAGAAATTATTTGATTATGCAAGTGTCACCCACTAAAAACTTATCAACAGCATTTCAAAATACGCTTCACCAGATCAAATATGAAGCAAAAGCTTGCACTGCCTTATGCAACTGGAACTTTGCAGCAGACATCAAAAATATCATCTAAAGGGGCATGATCACCTGTTCCTTCATCTTTCCGTGCATACAGCAACTGCTTCCCTTTAAAGACAAACATCCCTCCCTAATAAAAACAAAACAGAGAAATAAATACATGCAAATGCCTTGATTAAATAAATTGAAGGAGGTAATAGTTGGTCAATGTTTCATTATTGAACAGAAACCGAACCTGTTGCAGTACACTACTTTTATCATCTGCGATGGCTTTAATGGTGTAGTTCTTTACTGCCTTCTGCAGAGCCCCAAATCTTGAGAACACCTTGGCCTGATGCATCAGAGTTAAGGCAGAAAAATCATCCTATACACCATGTGAAACTGAGTATAATCCTACTCTCCCAAAAAGACAACTTTACAAAAACCTTGAAAAAATGCTTACAATAGCCGGAGTGAAAAATGTACGGCCAAAACCATAGTATAAGCCCAAAATGTCATAAGCCTGAAATAAATTACGCTTCAGTCAGACTTTACAATTGCTAATGAGGAGATATCACGAATGAAAATCATATGAACTACTACACAACATTTTACCTTGCGCTCAGGATCGGCATAGAGGCAATCCATTGGAAATGGTAACTGAACATCAGGGAGAAGAATCAGCTTCAAAGATCAAGTAAAGGCCAATTGTAAAACTGTTTTACCTTAAAAGAAACAAAATGCAATGATGACTTCAGATCCGCCAGTAGTATCAGCAGAAATATTGCCATTTCCATTGTATTAAAAATCTATTGGCAATTATGTCTCCAATCTGAAACATTATTCTATAATCTAAAGCCATGTTGGCATTTCAACTATGTCATTGAAACTTCAATATATCCAACATTGATTGACCAAATATCTGTTTTAAGGACAAACTCATTTCATTTTTCAGGAAGAGGAAAGCAATTTTTTGTTGGATTGAGGCAGGCATACTACCCAATATGATAAATGAAACATGCTACTATGCTAGATTAACTTCTGAAGTGCAGCAAAATGATGTTTTTAAATCGAGTGTCCAAATGTGACTTGACACGTCTTTCCAAGAATTATGACGCGAGATACAACTATATGAAAATAATGAACAACTGTAACAAATTTCACTATGATAAATTAAACATGCAAGTGTTTAGCGACCATTAACAAAAGAAAAAACTTTACTTTAGGACCTGTCCTTTATAACTAAGCAGTCTGATAGTGTATTTAGAAGTGTATGGGAGAGGAGAGTAGAGGATAAGAGGGGGAAGGAGAGGAGAGAGAGTAGGGGAATGCTTAGCCCTCCCATTGTTTGGATCTTTTAAAATTAAGTTGGGAATAGATATCCCTCCCCTTTATTTTGATGTTTTAAAATTTAAGACGGGGAAGGAAGTAATTATATAAATTGACAATTATGGCCCCTTCCCCCTTAAATAACATCCAACCAAACAAGGTTTATTAAACCGTATTCCTCTCCTTCTCTTCCATCCAAAGAAGCTGTAAATATTGAACTTTATTGGTAATAATAGCTTAAAACAACCTCCATTTAATAGTAAAGCAATTAATGATGTATGCCACAGTCATGTCACATGGTATGCTTATTTAAACAAATATGAGTCCACCATAATAGCCATGCTTGATGAGACAAACCAGATAAACCAAACAAGGTTCATTAAACCCTATTCCTCTCCTTCCCTTCCATCCAAAGAAGCTGTAAATACTGAGCTTTGTTGGTAATAATAGCTCAAAACAACCTCCATTTAATAGTAAAGCAATTAATGATGTATGCCACTGTCATGTCACATGGTATGCTTATTTAAACAAATATGAGTCCACCATAATAGCCATGCTTGATGAGATGAAACCAGATGACTTTCAGCCCATTATGCCTAAAATTCTTTAAAGTTTTAAAGACACCTTTCAAACATATGAACAACACCAATGGTCATAGTCATCAATCATGCTTATTTTTTAGTGTCGCTCTTTCATTAAATAAGCAAGCCACAAGACATGGTAGTGACTGGCCATATACAATTTCATTCTTTTTCACTGCAAGAAAGTTAAATGAATACCAAAACAGGACAAAATCACTACCTTAGAAATAATATCAAAGAGTCGAGACAACCAACCTGATCTTTGAGCACAATTCATAGGCACTTTAAGTGTGTGTTTGGATACCAATGAAAAATTAAAATTATTTTACTACTCAGCTTATTTTTTCTACTATTCATGGTCCCACGGTACTTTTTGATACTATTCATGAACCCAATGTACTATTTCAACTAACTTTTACCTTCATCTAAGCCCTTGTCTAACATAGAAATTTTTTTTTTCTTTTATCCAATTATGATTGTCAAGGCTAGCAACATTTTTTAAGCACTTCCATTGCACCAACACTCAAGATACTAGGCACATTTAAACGATACAAGCCCTTTAATATGGTGAATGTGCAATTGGGAAGAGTAGTGATGACACCATCCAACTAAAAAATGGGAAATGATTTTATCAAATGAAGGCTATCTCGACAAATTTTATCAAGTGAATGTGCTATTGCTCAGAGTACTTGATCTGGGTTTCAATTCATCTAACCAAAAATTTTCAGAGCAAAAACATAGCTATCTCGTCAAAGCTTTCAATTTTCTAAATTAAAAGTAAAAATAAGTGCTAAAAAAAAGTGTCAATTAGAGGTTCAAGCCATAGCCCATTGGTCCTGGCACCCTTTGTGGTGCCAACGTATGTGGTTCGAACCCCGCCTCCGCCCTCCCCCACTATTTATCACAAGTGTATCAAACTAGTCCCGAAAATACATTCAGGTAACATGAGAAGAGAAAGAAACAGACCCGGTCTGCAAGAATCCGAGCTTTGTCAGGAGTGCCAACGCCAATTGCCACCAATTTGACACCAGCTGCGTCGAATTTTGGCTTCGCTTCTTTCAGAGCAGAAGCAAGTTCCCAACTTTAAAAAACAACCAAAATAGCTAACAAGTAACTTTTTGGATTAAAAAAAAGCATTGCCAAGAACCAGGTGTGGACTGTGGAGACTAATAGGTAATTACCTGCAAGGGCATCCAAAGTGCCTCAAAAGTGCAACAACAGCTATTCCCTGAAAGCAAAAAAATAGAGCTCCAATCTTGAGAAATGAAACCCAAAAATGGAACGAAGAAAGGGAGTGAGATTATGAACACACACACACACCTGGTTCTGATCCCAGAGGTCCTTGAAGAAGACGGGGTCACCAGCAGCGGTGAAAATGTTAACATCACCGAGGGTGTCAGCGATATTTGGGCTGAACGGCGAAGTGGAGGCCCTCACATCCATGGCTTCGGATTTCTCGACCCAGGTTGGAACTTGGAAGAGACCAGGACACTATCAATGGAGAAGGACAAGAGAACTAGCCTTAAAGTGTACCACTCTACCAGGAATAATGGGTGGTGCGGATTTAAAAGCGGAATTCTACGCTGCATTTAAATTTGCTAACCTCCGTCTACCCATCTGGTTATCCGTCACATCATTATTCTTTTTATTTTTTATTTTTAAATATTTTACAATATTAAATTTATAAATATATTAATTTTACAAATTTATTACGTACGATTTTACTTTTAAATATTCATTTACTACCTTAAAATATTCATTTACTTTAACTCTAATGCTATAACTAAATAATAAATTAATAAAAAAGTAAAACAAAAAAATATTGCCTATTCATATTCATTTAGGCGATTTTAATTTTAGATATAATTTTGTCTTTATATATTTATCTATTTTAATTTAAATATTTATAATTGAAAAATGAAAATAATGAAAAATAATAATAAAAATATCTCTAAAAAAGTAATTATAAATCCTGTTTAATCTTTGATAGCATAAAAGATACAACCTAACAACTTCCACTTGGGAAGAGTCTGAATCAAGTGCGTTATAGATCTTCTACTAGAGGTTTGTACCCCTATTATCTTATTATTAACTTATTATATGTGTTCCTTGATGCAACTATTTTTTTTATCATTTTATTTACAATACTAAATGCTTTTAATGAAAGATGTTTGTTGTCAATCTAATTTGGGGGAAAATCATGTTATAAATAAAATATAATGAATAACAATTTGTGTAGTTGAAGAAGATGATCTTTATGCGGTTTCCTTTCACTGTTTGTGAGGAGTGGAAGAGTCCCCATCTAAGCCTTAAGTCTAAGAAGTAACTGGGCCGCAGGAAACGAATGGGGCCTAGCTTATATAATAGAAGGAAGGCCCAGGGGACAAGAGGCTGTGAAAGAAAGAAAGAAAGCTAGACCATCCTAAGTACTACAGAAGAAGAAAGCGACACAAGAAAGTCATTCTAGTGGAGATAGTAAGGAACTAGCCTTACGAAAGGAATGGTAAACAGATGATCCACGTATGGATTCCAGGAGATGCCTGGAACCATGGGAAACTTCCAGAACATGCAAAAAGGTTGAAGATTTTTGCCTCCGCATTAATGATGGGGTTCTTACCTAATCTCTGCCGCATTAAATGCATATAAGACAGTCTGAACAGTACAAACAACCCCCAAAAGACAAAATTCCAAGAGAAAGGTGGGGAGGAAACCAATAATGTAAAGGAAAATATCCCTGAGAATTTGGCTAGTAACAAGACAGCTGTAGAGATAAGAGCAAAGAAAAAAAAAAAAAAAACAATCTGAAAGAAAGATAGAGAGAAAGTGTGTGTAACACTAGGGGAACGAAAGAATTTCCTGTTGTAACATCTGAGTAGAAATTGAAACACGTGGTCAAAGAAATCAACTATTTGAGTTTCCTATTGTGGAGTGTTTATTTCCTATTGTTACTTATAATTAGTTTTGTGAGACATTATAGTGGTGATCTGCGGAGAATACCTCAGGGGCCAATTTTTGTCCGCTCACACTGTTTATAAATATTTTATTTAACAAATTAGCAACAAATTGTTATGTCTTTGTTATATGATGTTCCTAGATACTTAAGTAATTGTTTTAAGCGTTCAAGAATATTTTATATTTCTCTTTATCTTCCTTATCTCATTAGTGTATTTTTTAGATTTATAAGAAAATAAATTCAATTTTGTGTTTAAATCATTTATTCATCTATTAATGATTCATATATTGGATTAGATTATGAAAATATTTACATAATACTACTTTTTTCCTCTTTGGAATTGTACTCTTGGATTAGATTATAATCATCATATATAAAGTTACAACCATCACTTTTACTTGGGATTAACCACATGTTTCTATAGCATGACTTCAAAGCCCAATCACAAGTTAAAATTTTGATTACGCATTTGATATTTGGCTTGATCACTGTTAAGGTCCAAAATATCACAATATTGTATCAAGGCCCAAAACAATACCAAAAAAAAAAAAAATTTGAAATTTAAGAACCATTTGGACTTTCAAGGAAAGGGTAAGGCCCAAATTCACTAAAATAAGTAGGAAGGGGCCCAAACCCATGAACGGGTAAGCTTTGGGCCTTATGAAACAAAGAAAAAAGGAAACTCAACTTAGCCCAGCCCTTAAGAGAGAAAATTGCTGGGGAACTCAAAGAGAAAGCTGAACCAGGATACCTGGGGATTCCCAAAAACCTGGGATCCTCGGGATATGCAGTAGGAGACCAGCTGGGATTGAGACAGCTCAAGGGAGCATGCCTATGAATATAAAGAACGAAAGCAGATTTGTCCCATCAACCACCCAATGATGCTGAAAAAGGTAGAGGACTTGGGAACTAGCACTTCATGAAAAAAGGTCTGGTACCTTAGGGAACCCAAGAAGATGGACCATGAAGAAAAGTGACTGGGGATCTTTTAGCCTGATAGAAAGTGATGATGTAAAAAATCAACAGTTGAGCTCTTCATCTTAACGAACGGACAAAGCTGTGATTGGGGTCGTCTTTGTTGAAGGAAAAACCTGCAAAATGAATTGGGTGGAAAAGTAACACGCCAATGTGGTGTTAGCCAAACTGCCTCCAATACTTAAGTCAGTAAAGGAGAAAGATTTTAGAGAGAAACAGACTAGAGAGTGATTTCATAGAGTATTTTGTGTGTACCTTTAACTTTTGTTACCTTCTCTTTTATAATTGAGTGCTTGTGTGGGTCCTTTTTTTGGACAATACCCAGGCCCAAGTAGAAACAAAGATCCTGGGCCCTTTACTTGTTGTTTGGTGGATTGGTCTTGGTTCACCGCAGCTAAATAGGGTTGATTACAAACCAAGTTATGCGTAAGTCACATAAAGCTCCTCAAGGCAAAAATGCAATTCCTCCTAAGAAATAAAATACCATTATAAGTGTTTTAGTGTCATAAAATGACCCTTTACTCTTACGAGACAAGTAAAATAATTATTCATAATATTCACAATAAGAAAGAGATTGAAATAGAGTATTTAAGGCTTATCTTTTATTGTGTAAACATTTAAAAGAATTCCTTCACTTGGTACCCTAGACATACTATCGTGGTACCTTAGACGTACTAGGCCTGTAATCCCAGAATGCTGATTCTCTGAACTATACGATCTTTCTCCATGCTTATTATGCAATAGAGTTTTATCATTTCCCTTTACCTCTATAGGTCCTGCATAAGAACACGCTATACAATACACATATCTTCAAATAATTGTTAGTTTCTTAGATTAGGATATACATTTTAATACATATACATATATGTAGATGAATTTCATGAGAATGAGTCAGCCACGAGAATCCTAGCCCCAATTCTCACAGACTTAGTGCTTTTGCATAAGACACGTTGGATTTGGAACTCAAGTTCAAGTGGCTTTGCTTAGGCATTGCCTTCCAAGATAGTTAGGTGAGGAGGATTTGTGGGAGAGAGTGATATCTAATGTATGCATGTTTTGGCATATGTTTCTTTGGAGACTAAGTGGTATTTTGAATGATCTCAAGGATATGGGACGAATTCCCACTCCTTGGCTCTCTCTTGTTTTGTCCCTCTTTTCTTTCCCCTCCTTTGCTGGGCTCTTAAAACTCTAAGAATATATCTTTTGAACCTCTGAAATCTCTCTGTGAATCCCCATTTTTCTCCCCCCTGAATCCCCTTTCTTCCTCCCATTCTGCTATGCCTTAGTGTTCTTTTTATAGTGGACATGGTTTGGTACCCCGAATGAGGACGTCTCTGGTTTGCTGGGTAAAACCATGTCCTCTGGAACCTAGTTTTTGTTGGATTTTTAATGTCTTTTGTATACATCTTAGTTTTCCCATGTGTTAGCCAAGGTCCTCTTCTCAAGGTTTCAAAAGGACACGTCAAGGTCCTAGGGCCTTGATGCTTTTCTTGCTGCATATCCTCTAACTGAGATCCTTGCTGCATGTCCTTTGGCCTGACCGAGATCCTCTTCTTTTTTCTTTATTATTATTATTTCTTTCTTTTTTCAGTCTTTTTAGGACTTTAGGCCTTCATGGTCTTTCTTAACTTCATGAATTAGGCCTTCTTTTGTTAAGACTCATGGTCTTTCTTTACTTTTCATGGATTGGGCTTTCTTGTGAAATTTTGGTCCTCAACGATGCCTACTTAATGGGCAATGAATTGCTGTATTTATGTTCAACGGCTAGTGCGTTAAAAAATCTTTTTCTGAAGTTCACTACTCATTTTGTGACCGTTACTCCATCCGTTATGTGTTATCATCAATGAGTGTAATAAATGCCTGACGTCGTCTCTTAGTTAATGATAGTATCATCTTAATGATGATCGTAAATTTCTAACTTATCAGCTGCCCCATTGTTCAAATCTTTGTCTGTTGGAGGAGATGAGAACATATTCGTTTGACGCTTCGTATTCCGTGTACTGCGCATTTATGACAAGTTGATTTTTGAGTAGTTGAGTGCCACATGTATGGTCAAGATGCGTTCGACGTGCAGACATTTCTCAGTTTTCCTGCACGTGCTTCAGCCAGTTATTTCATATTTTTCCCTCCAGTTCCTTTCTTCTACAATCTTTCCTTGTTCAGTTTTTATTCTAGGGTTTGTCTCTCCTTCAAGCTTCCTTTCTCTGTCCTGCATTCCCTGGAAAGTTCTTCGTGCTCTTGCTTCTTTTTCTGTTCTTCCATGGTAGATTACTCTATTGTTAGGGTTGATTTTCCTTCAATAGCTTTTCTTTTTGCTCGCCTAGGTTATTTACTCGAGTCTGTAGAGGGAGAGTGCCTCAAGTGGGTCAATCTCTTCGTGGGGGACGGTTGTCCGTACAAATTTATCCTTTCTTCATTATTCCCTCTAGCTTCTCATTCTACTAAGGTAACTAGGTCGTTAAAGATGTCTGAGGTTAGGTCTAGTGACCTGGAGACGGGGTTATCCTCGTCTGATGACCGTGTGATTTCGAAGGCTACTTCTCCTTCCACCCTCTATAAAGCTTGGACAATTTCGTGTTCCCTCACGGGAAAGGACAAAAAACAGATCAGGGATAGGTTTCAATTCCCTGATTCCGTAAAAATTAGTATCCCAAATGACGAACAGAGAGCCTGTCACTCTTATGCTGACGAGGTTTGTTTTTACGAGGCCAATTTTACTAGTGGCCTTCGTTTCCTTGTTCATCCCTTTGTTAGGGAACTTTTTTCTAATTTGCATCTTGCTTTGGCACAATTAATGCCCAACTCTTGGCAAATCATCATCTCTTACATGGTAGTGTGGATGTCTGCCAATGATGGAGATGTCATCAGGAAGGACGAATTTCTTCATTTTTATTGTCTGAGAAAGTCAAAGGACCCCGGCTATTATGAATTTAAGCCATGGGATAAGGCTTCTAGGTTGACACTCGATTACCTGTCATCTCTCCAAAATTGGAAGCCATACTTCTTTTTTGTTTCTAGAAGTGGTTGGGAGTTCGTCCTTGGTGAGGACCTGAACGAAGCCCCCAAGTTTTTTCATAGTTGGGGAGTTCTTATGTCCGGTGCGTCTTTCTCATCTTTCTGTTGTTTTTCTTTTCTTTTAAGAGTGACACTAGTATGTGACATAGTTGTGTTTTCATTTGCAGTTTCCCAACGTCCTCGTCTAAAGAAGAGGTATCAGCATTGTGCTGAGAAAGTAAATGAATATTTGGAGTCCGTCAAAGATTTTGACGAGCTTGTCTCTCCTCAATCTTTATTTCTTCATTTTTTGGGTCCGTTGTTTTGGGCAATTGAACAATTTCTTTGGGCCCGTTGTTTTGGGCAATTGAACAATCTCTTTGACAATGGTAGATAGGTTTAGGGACCTTGTGCTTTTAGTCGTAGCAAACAACTCCTTTTACGCTAGGTTATGTTTGGACAACCTTTTATGACAATGCTAGTTGTGCTGAAACAACTCTTTTATACTAAGCTTGTATTAGAACAGCTTTTCTTCTTTAGTTATGTTGGAACAGTCATGTTTGAATGGCAATTTTGGTTGCGTTTGGAACAATCTAGTATTTTAGTTGTGTTTGAACAGCTTTTTGTTGAGTCATGTTTGTATGACGATGTTGGTTGTGTTTGAACAACTTAACATTTTTTAGCTTTGTTTGAACAACTTTTTATTAAGTCATGTTTGAATGACGATCTTAGTTGTATTTGAACAACTTAGTAATTTTTAGCTATGTTTGAACAGCTTTTTCTTGAGTCATGTTTGGATGACGATCTTAGTTGTGTTTGAACAACTTAGTAATTTTTAGCCGTGTTTGAACAGCTTTTTATTGAATCATGTTTGAATAACGATCTTAGTTGTGTTTGAACAACTTAGTATTTTTTAGCTGTGTTTGAATAGCAATTATTGAGTCATGTTTGAACGATGATATTGCGCTATACTCGTGACTTAAAGTCATGGTATTGGAGCGTCTTTAGGTTAACAATTTTTTTTTATTCGTGCTTGAATGAAGATCTTATTAGCTGTGTTTAAACAGCTCTGATTTAGTCAACTTTGGTAGTTGTGCATTAACAACGTTGATGGCAATGATGTCATTGGCTGTGTGTGGACAGCTTTTGATTTGAAATTTTAATGACGGAGATCCTTGGGATGTCTCCCAAGGATAACTCCTAGGTGTTGTACATATGTTCATTGATAAATAACTCATAGATAATCAATGATAAATATGCATGGATAATGCTTTCATGTATTATTGATCTTATGAATGACAAAAGTAATAACTGTCGTACATACTGATATAAAGAGTATGCAACTTAAAATGTAAAGCATTCCTTACTGGCAGTATTTCTTCAAGTGTTCTATGTTCCATGGTTGAGGCAATTCCTGGTCGTCTAAAGACTTTAGGTAGTAGGAGCCTTCTCTAGAGTGACGGATTACTTCGTAGGGGCCTTCCCAGGCTGGTCCTAGTTTTCCTTGGGATGGATCTTTTATTGCCTATGATACCTTCCTAAGGACGAGGTCTCTTGTGTTGAACCTTCTTACCTTAACCTTTCTATTGTAGTATCTGGTCATTACTTCCTTGTGTTTAGCCATTCACTTCATAGTTTTTTCTCTGACTTTATCAATTATGTCTAGGTCACCGTTGAGCTCCTGCTGGTTCCTCTGGTCTTCAAAAGTTTTGACTCGGAAGCTCGTCAATCCCACTTCCACTGGTATGACGGCCTTAGTGCCAAATGTCAATCTGAATGGTGTTTCTCCTGTTGAAACCCTTGTGGTTGTCCTATATGCCCAAAGGAAATTTTTTAGTTCCTCAAGCCATGCCCCCTTTGCCTCCTCAAGCCGAGTTTTGATAATTTTGAGCAAACTTCTATTCGTTACTTCTGTCTGGTCGTTGGCCTGAGGGTGTCTTAGAGAAGAATAGTGGTTCTTGACTCCTAAGTCTTGACAAAATTTTCAAAACTTGGGATTGTCAAACTGCTTTCCATTGTCTGATATTATGACATGTGGGACTCCAAACCTATAGATGATGTTTCTCCACACAAAGCTTGTGACTTTATCCTCTGTTATTGTTGTCACTAGTTCTACTTCTACCTATTTTGTAAAGTAATCAATTGTAACGATCAAAAATCTGAGTTACTCCTTCCTTAGAGGGAATGGGCCCATAATGTCAATTCTTCATTGGGCAAAGGGCCATGGTGAAGATATGGGTGTCATCGTCTCTCCTGGTCTCGTTTGGACTTTTGCGAAGCGTTGACACTTATTGCATGCTCTGATGATGTCGTTTGCATTCTTTTGTAAAGTTGACCAATAATATCCTGCTCTGAACGTCTTTCCTGCTAAAGATCTTGCTCCAATGTGATTTCCATAGATTCTCTCATGCATCTCACGAAGCACATAATCCACTTCTTCTGAGCTGGCACATCTTAGATAGGGGAGTGAATATCCTCGTTTGTACAGCATGTCGTCAATGATGACGAAGCGGGTTGCCCTGATCTATATCTTCCTTGCTTCCACCTTATCTTCAGGGAGCCATCCTTCTTTCAAGTAATAAATGATGGGAGTCATCCACTCGTCCTGCTTTTTTATCTTTAGAACCTACTCACCTTTTGTGCTTGGTTGGCCCTTTATCTCTATACATAGTTTGGAACATTGTAGTCGTCTGACGAGGTCAATCTTGCTAGGAAGTCAAATTCTTCATTTTTGGCCCGAGGGATTTGCATATAGTCTAGGTTGTCAAAATGCTGTGATAGTCATTGGACGATCTTCAAGTACTTCTGCATTCTTTCTTCTTTGGCTTAGTAATCTCCCTTCACTTGTCCAATTATTAGCTAAGAATCAGCTTGGACAATACGACCATTTGCACCTAGAGCTTTTGCTAGACTTAGCCTTGTTAGTAGTGGTTCGCATTTTGCCTCGTTATTTGTTGCTGGGAATTGCAATCTGATTGCATATTTCAACGTTTCTCCTTCTGGTGATATGAGAACTACTCCTGCTCCTCCCAGTTTTTTCGTGGTTGACCCATCAGTTTGGACTGTCCATGTTTCCATAGGGGGTTCTTCTTCCTTACAGGGGTAAGTGAATTCTGCAATGAAGTCCGCTGGCACTTGGGCTTTGATTGTTGCTTGAGGCCGATATTCGATGTTAAATTGGCCTAATTCAATTGCCCATTGAATGAGTCGTCCTGTTGCATCTATCTTGTTCATCGTCTTTCTTATGGGTTGGTCTGTCATGACGACAATGGGGTGTGCTTGGAAGTAAGGACGAAGTTTTTTGGAGGCGACCAATAATGCGAAAGCTATCTTTTCCATCCTTGGGTAGCTCGCTTTTGCTCCCTAGAATGCCTAGCCGGTATAATAGAGTAGCTTCTGGACATTTCCTTCTTCTCTGATCAGTGCCGAACTTACTACTGTGTTGGATACTGCTAAGTAAAGGTATAGCTTCTCTCCCATCACCGAGGGGCTTAGCAGAGGTGGCTTCATCAAATACTCCTTTAACTTTGCAAGGGCTTCCTCGCATTCATCAATTCATTGAAAAGCTTTTTTCAATACCTTGAAAAATGGCATACATTTGTCAGTAGCCCTAGAGACGAATCTGTTTAGGGTTACAACTTTTCTTGTCAAGCTCTGCACCTCCTTCACTGTTTTTGGTGATTTGACCTTAATTATTGCTTTCATTTTGTCTAGATTTGCCTTTATACCTTGTTGGGACACCATGAATCCCAAGAACTTTCCTGAAGCAACAACAAAAACACACTTTGCAGAGTTTAATTTCATATTGTACTTACGTAGTATGCTGAAGGTTTCTTTTAAATCATCCAAGTGGTTGGCTTCATCCTTGCTTTTCACCAGCATATCATGTACGTACACCTCCACATTCCTTCCAATCTGGTGAGAGAACATACGGTTCACCAATCTTTGGTAGGTGTCTCCTGCATTCTTCAGTCCAAATGGCATAACTTTGTAGCAGTACAACCCTTGGATGGTAACGAACGAGGTCTTCTCTTGATCGTCTTCGTCCATAGGAATCTAGTTGTATCCAGAAAATGCGTCAATGAAACTTAAAAGCTTGTGTCCAACAATTGAGTCTACCAGCTAGTCAATCCTCGGCAAGGGGAAGCTATCTTTTGGGCAAGCCTTGTTCAGGTCTGTAAAATCGACACACATTCTCCATTTGTCATTGCTCTTCCTTACCATTACCACATTTGCTAGCCAATCTGGATAGAAGACCTCCTTGATGAAATTAACTTCTAGTAGCTTCTCTACTTTTGCAATTATAGCTTTGTTGTGTTTTGGTGCAAATATTCTCCATTTCTACTGTACAGGTTTGCATTCTGGGTTGACATTGAGACGATGCTATATGATCTTCCTGTCAATCCCGGGCATATCCTCGTGTTTCCAAGCGAAAACATCTTGGTCTGCTCTGAAGTTAGGAGTGTTATTCTGATCTTCAATACATTCGTCGAACCTCCTGGGATGATCTCAACTTCTTGTGGTATTTTTGACAGTTAGGGAATGGGCTCTGGTTCATTGATCACCTAGGTGTGGTTCTCTCCAGATGCTAAGGCAGCTTGGTAGCATTCTCTTGCCAATACTTGGTCTCCTTTGATTTCTCCTACCCCATGGGCTATTGGAAACTTCACCTTTAAGTAATACGTTGACGTTGCTGCTTTTAGTCTGTTGAGTGCAGGTTTTCCCAAGATGATGTTATATGTTGAAGGGCAATTAACTTTGAGGAAATCAATTTCCTTGGTGACCTATGATGGATAAGTTCATGCAATTACAGTTAGGGTGACGATGCCCCTAGGGACGATTCTATCTCCTGTGAAGCTTACTAAAGGCAAGGTGAAAGTCCTAATCCTTTTCTTATCCAATTTCATCTGCTGAAACGCAGGCAAGTAAATGTTATCTGCTGAGTTTCCATTGTCAATAAGCACCCAGTGGATGTTGAACTCTTTTACCCTGAGCAGATTACCAATGGATCATCATGAGGTTGCCTGATGCCACGACCGTCTTTCTCTAAGAAGATAACATTAGGCTCATCATTATTTGGCATCTTCATTAGAGGGAGCCGCGAATGGACGCTGTTTATTTCTCTCCCATGTGCTTTTTTCAGGGACTTCAGTGTTCTGCCTGCCGTTAGTCCTCCCAAGATCGTTTTTATCTCTCCTACAGGGGGTTTGCTATCTCCTACCTTTGGCATTCTGTCCTGATAGTCCTTTCGTTGGTACCTATAGGGCTCCGTCTTTCTGACGTACTTCTGTAACTTCCCTTACCAGATTAAAGTCTCCACCTGGTCTTTCAAATGTCTGCACTCATCAGTATGATGCCCGTGGTCTTAGTGGAACCTATAGTACTTGCTTTTGTCTTTTCTTTCTACTGGAGTGCTAATTGGCTTTGGCCATCGCAGGGAGGGATCATCTCTTATCTACATAAGGACCTGCTCAATTGGCATTATTAAAGGAATGAGTTAATGAACTTGGGTTTCCTGTTTAGAAGTTCCTTCTTTTTCCCTATGGTTTGCCTAACACTTTGTGTCTCATTCTTTTTATCGCGATTGTTGCTTGTTCCTTTGTCTCTCTTCCTTTTTCCTTTTATTTCTTTTGTGAGCACCGTATCTTCTGCATTCATGTACTTCTGAACTTTACGGAACAACTCTACGACTGTTTTTGGTGGATTTTTAGTGATTGAGAAGAAGAAATCCCCTGGCAGCAACCTTGCTTAGAAGTTTGTTAAGATAACTTGATCTCTAGTTTCATCTACCTGTAGCAACTCCTTATTGAATCACGTGACGTATTGTCTTAGTGATTCTCCTTTTGCTTATTGAATGTTGAAAAGATGGCTAGTTGGATTTTTGTGTCTTTGCCCCCTAATGAAATGATGAACAAAACCCTTGCTGAGTTGTTCAAAATCTGCAATAGTTCTTGGGGATATCTTGCTGAACCATACCCTGGCTGCTTCTTTCAGTGTTGTTAGGAATGCCCTACATATCACCTCGTCTAGGGTCATCTGCAATAGCATTAGCGTCTTGAATGATTCGATATGATCCAAGGGATCCTTGGAACCGTCGTATGAATCCAATTGTGGGAGACGAAATTTTGGTGGAAGGGGACGATTCAGTACTTCAGTAGTGAATGGTGAGTCCGTCCTTCAAATCATCCCATCCAGATTCTCTCCGCCTTTGTCCTTCATAGCACTTTTCAATTCGTCCATCTCCTTCCTCATGTTGCGAACCTCATTCTCCACCCTGGTGGAATCTTCTCCTGAGGTCCTGTCTCGCCTGTTAGCTTGAGAGTTTGATTCTTCTTCATTTTAGTTTTCACTTGTTCGCCGACGTTTTGCATTTTAGGATTCCATTGTCTTTCGCAATTCTTTGTTCTAGCAAGTCAGATCTTCCACATTAGCCAAGAGGGCTTGGATTTGTTGTTGTTGCATAGTGTCTGGCTAAGGTGCAATCTTTGCTTCCATCTCGCACTTCGAGGAACTCTTTTGTCACTAGGAAATATGGCTTGAATGATTAGCGTCCCCACAGACGACACCAAACTGATGATGCAAAAAATCAATAGTTGAGCTCCTCGTAGTAGCAGATGGACGAAGCTATGATTTGGGTCGTCTCTGTTGGAGGAAAAACCTGCAAAATGAACTGGGTGGAAGAGTAACACACCGATCTAGCGTTAGCTAAACCGCCTCCGATGCTTAAGTCAGTAAGGGAGAAAGATTTTAAAGAGAAATAGACTAGAAAGTGATTTTGTAGAGTATTTTGTGTGTATTTTTAACTTCTGTTACCTTCTCTTTTATAGATAAGTGCCTAATCAATGGGCAATGAATTGTTGTATTTATGTTCAACGACTAATGCATTACAAAATCTTTGTCTGAAGTTCACAGCTCATTCTGTGACCGTTGCTCCGTCCGTTATGTGTTGTCATCAATGAGCGTAATAAATGTCTGACGTTGTCTCTTGGTTAATGACATTATCATCTTAATGAAGATCGTAAATTTCTGACTCATCAGAAAGGAATTTGCCCATTTTGAGAAAATGACAAAAGGTAAAGTAGCCAAAAAGTGGGTCTAAAAAGTAGTATCTAGAAGTTTTGGGAAAAGAAGAGTTGGAAGTTAGCCCTTAGGACCTCCCAAAAGAGGAAGGTCAGCTAGGGACGTTTGGAAAGGGAACCTCAAAGGGGGGAAATAGTGAGAAAATAAGGAATGGGCTAGCCACCAATGTTGCTGACATAACATTGGTTCTAGTACCCAGGACAACAAATTGAGGGAATCAGTGGTACACCAAAAACCCTAAGAGGGGACTATAAAAGGAGGGGGAGCCAACAGTGAAAGACATTCAGCAATAGTGAATCAAAGAGAAAAGATCATTTACAAAACTCCTTCAGAATTCAAAAAATGAGAAGAGAGGGAAAACACCGTCCAGGATCCTGAGACAGACACTAAAGAATACACTTGGATTCAAAGGAATTCAAATCTCACAAGTCTTGGAAGCCTAAAAAGCTATCAAAGTCTGTGATTTTTGAACTTATTTAGACCTTGTAATATATCCTAGTGCAATAAGAGCATAATGCATTAAAAACTTAAGAAAATAATGAAGCATTTTCTATTATCCTAAGGATCCCTAACGTTTTTATATTCACTTTCCTTTTACTTATATCATTCTTTATTGTTCCTTATTGTGCAATACGTATATATTTTCTATGTGTTAGTGTGTATGTATTGTAGGATCCATGTTTTGTGCATAACTTGGTTTGTAATCAGCCCAACTTAGCTGCGGTGAACCAAGTCCAGTCCACTAAACTTAAGCATAAGGCCCAAAATCCTTGTTTTTGCTTGGGCCTGTGTGCTGTCAAAGAAAAAGAACCCACAATCACATTACATTTAATATGTTTTACATATTCGGGAGAAAGAGTTTGACTTTGACGTGAGTTCTATTTTTCCCTTTCTTTTTTATTTTGAATTGAAGTTTTTGTTGACTTTTATTAATTTTTAAGATATATTTTTCGGTGTTTTGGATTGTAGGATAGAAAAATCTAGGTTTGAGAAAGTTTGTTTAAAAATAAAAGAATAATTTCCAAATTCTATATACTTTTAATGATACACAAAATGTTATAAATAAAGTTTATTAAAAAATAAATATTTTCACTAACTTACCTTTTAAATTTCTAAGAAAAATTGTATTCTCTTCATTTTGGTACGAAAAATTATTTATATATATATATATATATTACATTTGTGATTGTTCTTATAATAAATGAAAAAATGATTATGAAATACATTATTCTTTATTAAATTAGTCCAAATTTTAAAAAATAAATTTAATGAGACCACCCTAAAAAAATCATCAAGCACAACTCATGGGTGTGCTATTAGTTAAGAATTAATTATAGAAGTTTTATTGTTTAGATTGCTTTACAAATGTTACGTCACCATAGTTGATAGTGAACTAGCATGTAACTCGGTCTTAAGTATCGGAAATCAATCATCAATTTATCTATATATAAAAGCAAAGACCCTATGCAGGAGAGCATGAAGATCTGCCATGTGGCACTTTAATAGGGTAATTTGCATTTAGCTTTTGTCTCTTTCTTCTTCTTCTCCTTTTTTCCTCCAAATTTGCTTAATTAATTACAATTATTTAATGTATTCAGAAATCTATAGGGGGTAAAATCCAAGAAGTAAAACCCAATTACCTCCAAACTTTAGGGGTGTAATTTACAATTTAGCCTAGAAATTAAGATGATATTCCAAGTAGTACCTCAACATAATGAAGTGATTCTTCATTATTCCATGGCATTACAAAAATAAACGATGTTGTCAAACCAGATTTAGCATATGAGCATATACATGATCTAGATATTTACATAATTTACATAACTTTTTTTTACAAAAGCATAGACTATATGATCAATTGCAAGCTAAATCATGTTCATATGTAAACATCTAAATGTTTCTTTGACCATGGTCTCATTTCTCTTTCCTACAACAATTCAAGTTAAAAACATGGACATTTATAAAAAGTTTTGTCTTGATTAAGTTGAGTTTTTATAAAAGCTGTAAGGAAGTGTTTTGGATCCTTGGCCTAAGGTATGATTGGATCCAAGCCCAATAAGCCCAATACAATGAATTTGTAGAGAGTGAGTTAGAAAACTAGGCTCTAATGAATGGGATAACAGTTAGAATGGATTTTAATGAATAATCAAACAGAAATGGACTGGAGGTATCTAAGTAAATTTGTCCTCGGTACAATCCGAGGAGGTATGTTCTAGTATATATTGATTGAAAATGATTACTGATATGGTTCAAGCTGCTATAATGCTTTCTCTTACAAATTTCCGATCCTTCTTTCTTAGGGTCTTCCCTCTAATTTATACTATCTCTTTCTTCTCATTTTTACCCTACATGTGAATAGCAGATTGCTCATGTTGATCCTTATCCTATCAGCACCCTTCTGAAGCCTTCGAGGGTAGCTATAAGACTGAAAAACACTGTTCAGATATCACTTCCTCATTAATGTGGTCAGAGGGTTAGCTATAGAGCATTTAATGAAGTAGTAACAGTTTTCTCTTAGATATTTCTAAGCTTCCCTATACGTTCATAACTCACGTCCCTATCAATGGAACTTCCTGGAATGTCACTTTGAACGATAGGATATACATTTGGTCTGTACTTCGTTTATCCCAGGAGATACTCCTCCTCGAACCGCCTTCCCCAACCTTTCCATTTGCAACATATGAATAGGACTTTAAGCTTAACACCCTCACTACTGTATACTTGTCCTCAGACCAACTAATGTCCTCGGCCAAGGCCCAATAGATAATTTTGGGCCCTGATCCCTACAAAAGCAAACTGTTTATAAATGGGATTTATAAAAACAAACTGTTTATAATTCAGGTTAACAATTATTGACCGCTTATCTTACAAAATATATATTTCATTATATCAATTATACTCCATTAGAAAAACAATTATATAATTTTGAGTTTAAGACTAATACTTATAAGTTCCATGTACTTATTTCTTCTTTCACTTATCAAAAAAAAAAAAATACTTTTTAAAAACAATGTCAAAATTTCCTACACTTCGCACGGGTTTACAGCTAGTAGTCACTAATAGTAAGGATAAGGTGATCGTCTTAACTTTCGCCCTAAATATTATAAATAAGTCATTTAGCATTAAAATGAACACTTGGTGTAAAATTATATTATTACAAATAGAAGCTAACTTAGATTTTGATTGTACTTTGACTTTAAGAACTCAAAAGGTAAAGTAGATAATTGTCACGATGGATTGTATCGCATGGAGTCAGGACGGGTACCTGACGACCCCTTGATACATGACAACTGTCAAGATGGATTGTATAGCATGGTGTCAATGAGGGTGCCTAACAACCCCTGGGTACGTGACAACTATCAAGGTGGATTGTATCGCATGGTGTCAGGAAAGGTACCTGATGACCCATAGGTAATGAGCACTCCTTGGCGACATGACGGCTCTCATGCATTAGACTTTCCACATACACAAGTTTGGAGTGGAAGGCGGGTTGTACATTTGTGAGACTATGTTTGGGGTCATCCATCTACTTGGGTTGTTGGATGACTAGGATGCCTATCAGTTGGTCATTTGATCGACCCTATCGGTTGAGTTCCTGGAGTTGGACAACTAGACCCTGTCAAACGTTTGGAGTTTAGTCAAATAACTCACTTCAGTTGATTTCTTTTTTGCCTTGTAGAAATATTCCTCATCATCCTCCAAGAAGTATAATCTTTCCTTTGGATGGAGTATTTTTTAAGCTCGAATCACTGATTGATAGGATATCTTTTAGGGATATCTTTTAGGGATATAACAACCACTTCAAATACGTATTTATGATCTATAGGTACTTCATCCCATATTATTAAGCTCGTCAAAGAGATCAACTCTACAAGTTGTGTACCTTGTTTGATGTACATGTTACATACTCGAAAGGATTTATGGGTATTTAGAAGGAAATCTTAAGTGATTTGTACATCCTCCAAGTAGTAAGAGTGCAGATATTCTTGACGATGCAACAACACTATATAGTACAAGGTCACTATTTAATGCAATTCGTTTATTCCATTTACACTTCGTTTGTTTCGATGTAAAATATTTTCAAATGTAAAATATTTTACATGTAAATATTTTACTTGTAAAATATTTTACTGTAAAATATTTGTAGGTGTTTGGCAAGTGTTGTGACCTAAATATTGCAAATATAAATCAGCCACCACCAGCCACCACATACCCAGCCACCCCCAACCATTGCAAAAATATACCCACTAATCCCATTTCATCAACCACTATCATCTACCCAAACACCCAAGAGCCATCAGAATCACCACCAACTATTCAAAACACAACCATCAAAACCACCACCAGCCACCACCAAAGCTTCAAAAAACTGCCACCAACCACCAAAACAGCAACCACCAACCACCTGTTATCCCATTCCATCGGCCACCATCATCTACCCAAATACCCAAGAGCCATCAGAATCACCACCAACCATTCAAAACACAGCCATTAAAACCACCATCAGCCACCACCAAAGCTTCAAAAAACCACCACCAACTACCAAATCAGCATCAACCACCCAAAAAACAACCATCAACAACCCAAAAATCCATATCTAAAACACCCATAAAATCAAATCAAAAACCTGAAAAGAAAATCCACGAACAAAGAATCTAACATGAAAATCCAACAACCCAGCAAATGTAGTGGTAGCAAGACCGAAACAGCCGCCAGCAAGATCAGAGCAACCATTAAAAAACCAAGCCACCGCTTAGCAGTCAGATCTCAATGAACTTTGTGAGAGAAACGAAAGGAGGGAGAAGTGTGGAGTCGATCGGTGGTGGCACCATAGGTGGGTGGCACTGTTAGTGGGTAGCATCGGTTAATGAGTGGCTCTAGTCGATAGGTGGCGCCGCTGTTGGGTTGTGCCGATCGGTGGGCGGCGCTACTAGGTTTTGGGAGAGAAGGTATGGGTTGAGAGAAAGAAAAGAGATAACGAGAAAGGGGGATAATAGACAGCTTGAGAGTTGTTGGGTGAGAGTTGAGAGAAATTGTAAAATATTTTACCAATATTTTAAGTGTAAAACATTTTACACAAATTTGCTTAGATTGATTTAATTGACTAAAAATATTTTACTTTTGACTAAATGTTTTACTGCAAAACAAACACTGTAAAATAAGAAAATATTTTCCTGCAAATATTTTACGCCAAAACAAACAGAGCGTTAATTACAATTTTATTTGTTCTATTGGTCAGCATTATAATCACAACAGAGTATATGCATTTGACCAGCTATACAGACCTATATATGGATACTATATGATTGCTGCCATGATTCTACTAGTCAGAAATTATTTTATTATGCAAGTGTCACCCACTAAAAACTTATCAACAGCATTTCAAAATACGCTTCACCGGATCAAATATGAAGCAAAAGCTTGCACTGCCTTATGCAACAGGAACTTTGCAGCAGACCTCAAAAATATCATCTAGAGGGGCATGATCACCTGTCCCTTCATCTTTCCGTGCATACAGCAACTGCTTCCCTTTAAATACAAACATTCCTCCCTGATATAAACAAAACAGAGAAATAAATACATGCAAATGCCTTGAGTAAATAAATTGAAGGACGTAATAGTTGGTCAATGCTTGATTATTGAACAGAATAACTGAACCTGTTGCAGTACACTACTTCTATCGTCTGGGGTGGCTTCAATGGTATAGTTCTTTACTGCCTTCTGCAGAGCCTCAAATCTTGAGAACACCTTGCCCTGATGCATCAGAATTAAGGCAGAAACATCATCCTATACACCATGCGAAAACGCAAATAATCCTACTCTCCCAAGAAGAGACAACTTTACAAAAAGCTTGAAAAAATGCTTACACTAGCTGGATTGAAAAATGTACGGCCAAAACCATAGTATAAGCCCAAAATGTCATATGCCTGAAATAAATTACGTTTCAGTCAGACTTTACAATTGCTAAATCAGGAGATATCACGTATGGAAATCATAATGTACTACTACACAACATTTTACCTTGCGCTCAGGATCAGCATAAAGGCAATCCATTGGAAATGGTAACTGAATATCAGGGAGAAGAATCAGCTTCAAAGATCAAGTAAAGGCCAACTGTAAAACTGTTTTACCTTAAAAGAAACAAAATGCAATGATGGCTTCAGATCTGCCAGTAGTGTTAGCAGAAATATTGCCATTTCCATTGTATTAAAAATCTATTGGCAATTACGTCTCCAATCTGAAACATTCTGCTATAATCTAAAGCCTTGTTGGTATTTTAACTATGTCATTGAAACTTCAATATCCCGGTATCTCCAACATTGATTGACCAAATATCTGTTTTGAGGAAAAACTCATTTCATTTTTCAGGAAGAGGAAAGCATTTTTTTGTTGGATTGAGGCAGGCATATTACCCAATATGATAAATGAAACATGCTACCATGCTAGATTAACTTCTGAAGTGCAGCAAAATGATGTTTTTTAATCAAGTGTCCAAATGTGACTTGATGCGTCTTTCCAAGAATTGTGATGCGAGATACAACTATATGAAAATAATGAACAACTGTAACAAATTTCACTATGATAAATTAGACATGCAAGTGTTCAGTGATCATTAACAAAAGAAAAAACTTTACCTTAGGACCTGTCCTTTATTATAAACTAGACCAAGCAGACTAATAGTGTATTTAGAAGTGTATGGGAGAGGAGAGTAGAGGGTAAGAGGGGGAAGGAGAGGAGAGAGTAGGGGAATGGTTAGCCCCTCCCATTGTTTGGACGTTTATTAAGTTGGGAATGGAAATCCCTCCCCTCTTTTTTGATGTTTTAAAAATTAAATCAGGGAAGGAAGTGATTATATAAATTGACAATTATGGTCCTCATTTGTTAATTTTAAAGAAATAGATATAATTTGACTCATAAAGGCAAATTGACATTTAAAAAAAAATATTTTATAAAAAAGAGGTTAGGAGGGATACCCCTTCAAATCCATCCCCCCCTCCCCCCTTAAATAACATCCAACCAAACAAGGTTTATTAAATCCTATTCCTCTTCTTCTATTCCATCCAAAGAAGCTGTAAATACTGAGCTTTATTGGTAATAATAGCTCAAAACAACCTCCATTTAATAGTAAAGCAATTAATGATGCATGCCATTGTCATGTCACATAGTATGCTTATTTAAACAGATATGAGTCCACCATAATAGCCGTGCTTGATGAGATGAAACCAGATGATTTTCAGCCCATTATACGGTTCTTAAAAGTTTTGAAGAAACCTTTCAAACATATGAACAACACCAATGGTCATAGTCATTCAATCATGCTTATTTTTTAGTGTCATTGTTTTATTAAACAAGCAAGCCACAAGACATGATAGTGACTGGCTATATATGACTTCATGCTTTTTCACAGCAAGAAAGTTAAATGAATGCCAAAACAGGACAAAATCACTACCTTAGAAATAATATCAAAGAGTCGAGACAACCACCCTGATCTTTAAGCACAATTCATTATTCATAGGCACTTTAAATACTTATTAGTTTTGAAACATCTAAGCCCCTGCCTACCATGGAATTGATTTTTTTTTTATCCAATTATGGTTGTCAAGGCTAGCACCATTTTTCTTAAGCACTTCCATTGCACCAACACTCAAGATACTAGGCACATTTAAACAATACAAGCCCCTACTTAACATGGTGAATGTGCTATTTGCAAGAGTAGTGATGACACCATCCAACTAAAAAAATGGGAAATGATTTTATCAAATGAAGGATAGAAAGTCTATTCAAAATCAATGACAAAATATGTTTATACCTAACTTATTAAAGAGTATAAATTTGTTCAGAGTAGTTCAGCTGGGTTTCTATTCTTCTAACCACAAATTTTCAGAGCAAAAAACATAGCTATCTCGACAAAGCTTCCAATTTTCCAAATTAAAAGTATAAATAAGAGTTTTAAAAAAAAAAAAAAAAGGTGTCAATTAGAGGTTTTAAGTGATAGCCTAGTGAATCTGGCACCCTTTGTGGTGCCTGATGTACGTGGTTCAAACCCCACCTCCGCCCTCCCCCACTATTTATCAAAAGTGCCAATTAGAGTATCAAACTAGTGCTGAAAATACATTCAGGTAACATGTGAGGAGAAAGAAACAGACCCGGTCTGCAAGAATCCGAGCTTTGTTAGGAGTGCCAATACCAATTGCCACCAATTTGACACCAGCTGCGTCAAATTTTGGTTTCGCTTCTTTCAGAGAAGAAGCAAGTTCCCAACTTAGAAAAACAACCAAAATAGCTAACAAGTCAGAAACAAAGTCAAGCTTTTTGGTTTTAAAGAAAAAAAAAACATTATTGTCAATAAGCAGGCGTTGAAAACTAATTAGTAATTACCAGCAAGGGCATCCAAAGTGCCTCAAAAGTGCAACAACAGCTATTCCCTGCAAGCAAAAAAAATCAAGCTCCAATCTTCAGAAATGGAACTCAAAAAAGTATATCCATGTACACACACAAAATCACACGCATACACACCTGGTTCTGATCCCAGAGGTCCTTGAAGAAGACGGGGTCACCAGCGGCGGTGAAAATGTTAACATCACCGAGGGTGTCAGCGATATTTGGGCTAAACGGCGAAGTGGAGGCCCTCACAACGAGACTCGATCTTCTACTTGTACTAGTAGTATTGCTGACAGAGACAGAGTTGGCTGATTTTGTTGGGTAATAGGAAAAGGTAACAGTGGAGGTGGAGGAAGCATTAGGAGTAGGAGGAGAGGTTAAGGAAAATTTGGATGGTGGAGCAGTAAAAGGTCTAGGTGGCAGGTCATGTAACGTTGTTTGTTGCGGAGGTATTGCTATTAAGGCCATGGCTTCGGATTTTTCGACACAGGTTGGAACTCGGAACTTGATAATTAAAATAACAGGAGAGCCAGAGGTTAAGATTCAAGAGTCAAGAGTCAAGAGTCAATCTTATCAAAAAATAAAAGATTCATGAGTCAAGACTAGGGTACTAATTACCCATTCGGATTCAAATTAATTTGATGTTTACATTTTGTAATCTATGTTTTTCTCTTTTTTTTTTTTTTGGTTCAGCATGTAATTGTTGATAAGTCAACTGTAAATAGTGCACCCGTTTACATTTTTCAACCACTTTTCATTAAAAATGGGTCCCACAGCATTATTTTCATATTTAAAAATTATTTCGCTACAGTATTTTCAGTTTTAGTTTTCAGTTTCAGCAAAAATAAACTCAATCCAAACGGACTCAAATATTAGGGAAAGACAAAGAAAACTAGCCTTAAGTCAAGTTTACCACCGTGCTCCATGCCAAGAACAATGGGTGGCGCGGATTATTATTATTATTATTTTCTTCTAATCTTGTACCATTGATTTATCTCAAATTAAGATATTAATTATCTTAATTTACTTTGTCAAAAAAAAAAATTATCTTAATTTAAAAACGCCCCTAGGTTTTTTTGTGATTAGAAAATGTAGTAATCCCAAATTATAATAAATGCTCTAAGTCAAGTTAAAAACGCACACTATTTTTTGCACACGTACCCACGGAAATTTAAATACATTATTTTTGGTTTTCTAACCTTTTATCCACACAAAAAAAAAAAAAAAAAAAAAAGTCTTGTGTGTCCCATGTATATTGTAGGGACTTAGGCCCAGGTGACCAAGAATGGCCTAGGTAATTAAGGCCCAAGGTTGGCCCTGGTAACCAAGGTTGTCTCAGGTAACTGAAACTGGCCCAACACTGTAGGGATAGGCCCAGCCCAATGACAAATGCGCAAGGGTGTAAGGTTGGCGCTCGGAAAAAAAAAAAAAAAAAAAAAAAAAAAAAAAAAAAAAAAAAAGCCTATTGTGTTTGGTTCAAGTTAGGTCCAATACTGACTAACAACCTATTGTGTTTGGTTCAAGTTAGGTCCAATACTGACTAACAAGCCAGGGGAGGCTGAAGAGGGGATGGTCAAATTCAGGTCGGTTCCCGAGCATAGTTAATGCCTTTGAGAAGTTCGTTGTTGAACGCTATTTGGCGTCAGGAACAAGTTTCAAGAGAATTCTCAAAATGAACCATTTTCCTTGGGATTCTAGGCAGGAGTGGAATTGTGTGGGAATTGATGCAAAAGTAATAATTTGGACTCCCACTAAGAGGAAACTATAAAAGAGAAGGTGGGACGAATGGAGAGAGGGTTGGCAAACACAGAGAGAGAGAGAGAGAGAGAGAGAGAGAGAGAGAGAGAGAGAGAGAGAGCAATACTTCGAGTGAGAAGGGAAATTAGAGGGTAGGTTATAACTAGGCTTATGACCACAAAGGTGAGGGTGTTGGGCTATCAAGGCAACGTTTGAGGCAACAACCAGTAGGAGCGTAAGAAAACCCACCAACAAATAAATTGAGAGCCCAAATTCTTCGTCCCTGAAGGAAGCACCATTGGGTTTGGGCACCATATATATGGTTTGAACTATAACTCATCTTCTCTCATTATCTAACCATCTAAAAATGGCATTTTAGTCCCAAGTGCGTAATCTAATATTAGTATAATATATTGTGTCAAAATAGTCCATACCATCAAAACATTGTTGTTAATGACACAAAAAGCCTATCACCGCATTATTTTAGTAATACTTGGATTTGTGTCTTGAAGGAGAGAGTTGACCATTACAACTTATTTTTTTGTTTGTTTTATAACTTTGTTTTGTTTTGTGTGTATGTATATAAAATTTAATAGTTATGAGAGGATTTGAATCTTAGATATTATGAACACACTAAGGAATGCCAACTACTTAAAATACGTAACTTAGTAGTATGACATGCTCTTTTACTTTCTACTTATAAAGGTTTAGAAGGGGAAGACATGAAATGAGTCAAACAAATGGCCTATGGCCAATCCAATACTGATCATTTTCATTTTTGTTAGTTCAAAGCTATGAGCTAGTTGATAATTTTTATTAGCTCCTACCTATGGGCTAATTGACAATTTTTATTGGCAATATACTTCTTTCTTTTTGCCTAACCTATGTGACCAAAAAAGTCTTGTTGATATTATATATTAGGAAGGGATCATATTCCTTGAAGGCCAAAATTTTGGTATTTGGCCATATATTAGGAAGGTATCATATGCCTTGGAAGACCATCCCAAGAGGTAAATATGTATTACTTAGAGCAACTGTATCAATTGATGCAAATTTTCCTTCTATTTTGCACAAAAAAGCTACTTTTTTTCTATTTTATACACCCATTTTTACAAAACATCCACATCCGTTTATTTATTCTACACATTTATTTAATAAAATATTCATTCTTTTATAATTTTTTATTACTTTCCCTCACCGCCCCTCTCTTTCACAAACCAACACTCTCTCACAGACCCAAACCCAACACTCTCTCACAGACCCAGACCGAACATGCAAAGAAAAGTAGCAGTTGTTTTCGTCGGTGTGCGAGCTCCGTTGTTTTCGTCGGCATCCAGTTCTGGTGGTTCGTTGATCGAAATAGCTCGCTTCTTGGATCAGTCTTCTTATGCTTATCTTAGCACTGAAGATCCAGGTCCTTCAAGCCTTTTTTGTTGTTAATTTTCTTTATTTCTTGTTTGGTTGGTGACAAAGTGGTGGAAAAGAGTAGAAATAGAAGGAAAGACGATCGGCAACCAAAGATCTATTGATTTTCTCTGTGTTTGGTTAATTTTCTTTATTTCTTGTTTTCTCTGTGTTTTTCTTGGCAACCAAACAAATCCTGTGTAATACTAATTTCTTGTTTTACTTGATTTTGGAAGAAATTTTTTGATGTGGTGTTCTTTGTTGATGCATGGTGTGGCGTTCTCTGATGATCAGCAACAGTGAAAGTGAGAGCAACTAGAGAGACAGAGAGGAGAGAGAAAAAACTAATAAAATAATAAATACAAGTGCTACAGTAACCATGCATATATGCACAGTTACTGTAGCAATTGTGCATAAATGCACAATTTTACACCCACTGATGTGGGTGTTTTTTTTTTTTGCTTAAAATGTGTAAAATGAGCACATTTTTTCCATTTTGCACAATTTTACATCAACTGATGCAGTTGCTTTTAGGGGTACACTGGCTCATTCTCTCTTCTTCTTTATTTGGAGACCAAAACCGTACTCTGTAGGAGGACTCAAAATAAATATATATAAAAAACACCACATTTGCTTGTTTAGAAGAATCACTTACCAACAAAATACCGAGAAATTGATCTAATCAATTCCCACTAAAATATACCATCTATCAATTTAGATAGAATCCAACAATTCAGCAGGAAAGTCACCCAACCAACATTTCTCCTCTCATGTCGGCTCTTTTACAATTCAAATCCAAATTCAATGATCATTGTACCAAAACTTTAATCTAGACCCCATTCAGTGGCCATATTTTAAACTTAGTTGTATTTCATTTTATTTTGTCTGTGATGTGTAAAATATTATGACTATCCCATTTCACAGTATATTACACATATTAGATTATTAATAATCAGAAATTCTAAAAATGAACTAATACCACATGCAAGGTGATAATCAATTTTTTATTTATTCGAGTGTGTGTAGTTCTCTATACCCATATTAAATAATTATAGAGATGAATTTTTTGAAAGTGGTTTAATTTCAAGATATTGACTAAAATTTTTAGAGTGATGCTATAATATTATAATTTTTCTTAAGTAGGTTTTATAAATTAATGTGTCACTTATAAAGAGTAATTTAAGCATTTTATGACACATCTTTGTAAAAAAAAAATAATAATAATAATAATATAAATTCACAGTAGTATTTAAGCATTTTCAGTATTTTAAATGCAAAAGCTCATAAATATCGTGGCCTTTTTAAAAGCTATTAGCCCAACACCATATTGTTTGGTGGAAACGGATTTTGTTTTATCTTTGGAAGGGCATATGGACCTAGATTTGGGGGGCTTGTGGTACTACATTGGTTTAGGTTATTGAACCGTACCCCAATGGCCGTGTCCGAATTACTAAATAGTGACACTATATGGGATGTAACTTGATGGTAGGTGATGATGTAGAAAAATCAACAGTAAGTCACACGGCCTCACATGCTCGAAACAATACCTACAAAACGAAAAGAGAAGACCTAATAGAGAGCACCGGTGTGGTGCCGACCAAATACCCTCTGAAAGTCAAGTTAGAACTTCTCACAACTCTAGAGTACCAGAGCTGGGGTGAATTATTCGTACCTTAGTTTATGAGAGTCTTGGGTTTTTATAGTAGTAAAGGGTTGACATCTCTTTCTTGGCTTAGAAGTCTTTTCCTTATAGGAGTTTCTATTAACGTATTTTGCATAACCCTTTCCTTATAGGAGTCCTTTTAATTAGCATTGAGCGTGGGGCACAAGATATTTCCATATAAAGCATACGTGGAGACCAAGTAGGGCCACGTCAGAACCTTCAGTCTCGCATACCCCCTTCTGCTTATTGGCATCAGCTTTCCATCTTCACCCCAGGTTAACCCCGTCAGCTTGGAGCCGTAGACTCCCTACTGTTGCCATGCGTCAATGGATACAATGCCAACGGGTTTGTCTGGAACGTCGCTTTATGCCTTTACATCAGTGAGTGTTCATATTTACAATTTTATCTTTATCAGCTGTCCCTTACTCCATAGCTTCGTCAGTTTAAGCTGACAGATTATGGAGTTGAACTTTATTTATTAGTTTTCTTTTGCTCAGGAGAGAGGGAAAATCATTTATGGGCGATTCCTCGAGCAGCCTTTATTTAATGCTCGGACACGCAACTCAATTGGCTCTTCTTCTGGATGAGGGCGTCACTTTGTCTTCTGTGCATATCCTCCCTTATATATATCTCGCATCTCCCTTCATTTTCCTCTAATTTACTGTTGTTGACTATCAGAGCAAACTCGTCACTTCTAGAACTTTGCCCACGTCATCTTGCTTTAACTAAGACTGTCATCTTCCAAGAATCCGTTAGCTTTACTTGGTAAGTCACCCTTGCTCTTATTACCTTATGTTTTTTTTACTTTTATCCTTTTCTCTTGGTTGTGAAAATTTACATATTTTTTAGAAAGGCCATCAACTTAGGTTCTTAGAATGCCTCCGTCGCTTGTAGGTAGTCGGATGTCTAGAGAAGCGACGAGTGAACAGTCGTCAGTCCGTGATGGAGCGGGCTACGACGAGGTCTTCCCATCGGGTCACAAGCCCGAGGAGGGCTTCTCCTGGTCGTTAGAGAGGGAAACGTTAGCCCAACCTTCTGACGAGGAAGTGGAAAGTTATAAAGGAGAAGATGAGGGAGTGATGAATAGTGAGGAAGATGAGGGAGTGATGAGTAATGAGGAAGAGGAGGGGAAAGAAAGAGAGAGTGACGGGGACAATAATGATGGTGACGAGGAGGTTTTAGATAGCACCTCGAGAGCCCCTGGAGATGACCGCCCTTTCATCCTCCCCAAGATATGGACTGTCAATGACTTTTTGTCGACGATGTCGGACAAAGTCTTCAAAACCTTACGAGACCGTTACAAGATTTCGGATGACATCCCAATCCGTCTCTTTGGGAAGTTTGAGAAATGCTACTTGGGGAAAACTACGGACGTTGGCATGTATGATGCCATGTTCACAACAGGATTAAGACTACCACTGACAATGCTACACCGTCAGCTAGCCAATTTTTTTGGCTTGTCTGTCAGCCAAATCGCCCCTAACGCTTAGAGGATATTCATTGGGGCTGAGATTTTGTGGGGTCGTCTAAGTGGCGGGAACCGTCAATTAACCATTGATGAGTTCTTTTGGTGCTATTGACCTCACCATATAGTCTCGTCTCAAGAGATATACCATTTTGCGACAAGGAAGAAGGGGCTGAAGCTGGTATCTAATATGCCCGACTCCAATAGGAATTGGAGGGGTAGGTATTTCTTTGTAAAAGGGACGAACTGGGTGTGTCGTTAGGAAGAATGGGAGACAATGCCCCATGGTTATTTTGACAACACTTGGACTTTTGTCAAGGATTCATGTTAATCTCGTCTGCTCTTTTTCCTTTGTTTGTTTCAAACTTCCAACACCGTCTACTTCCCTTATTTTCAGCTAGCATTCGTCCTCATATTACAAAGGAGTAGGAAGCCTTCATTCGTCGGGTAACAGAGATCCCATTGAAGCAGTGGAAGTGTCGGGATCTTATTACACTCGACACTTTACACCTTTACTGTGGAGGTCTGGAGCTGACGCTGGTAGCTCGTAAGCTAAATGCCTATTCCCGTCTACAAATATTTGAAGATTTCTAACTTTCATGCCTTAATTTTTGAACTTTCAAATACCACACCGAAGTTTTTGTTTGAATCCTTATAACTTATTAGTATCTGAAACAATTGTAATCCATTGCTATGTAGTCGATACAAATAGGATCTAGATTTGGAAGTATATGGAGTTGTTGCTCTTTCGTCTTTTTACATAGGGCTTCATATGCATTGTGGAAATTTTGAATTAGGTTTAAAAAGAAGATCAAGATTATATTTAGATTTGAAATCCTAGTGAAATTGAAACAAAAGGGGAGACTTTAGAAAATATTTTGAAATTGAATAAAGTTATTCATCGTTGATTCTGACTCATAAGAGACGCTAATATTGTGCAAATGAGTCAATTGAATTAGAGTTTGATATTGGGTATTTTCTAGGAGATGGCAAACGAAGAACATGAGAGAGAAAGGCTGAGGGGAGAAATATGCAGTTTTTAATTTTTTTAATTATTAAGTTTTTACCAAAATGATAAGGATGCTTGGATGTGTAAAACTATTTTTTAAGTCACTCACATGGCATAATAAGTTTGTAAAACTTATATATACTAATATTTTTAGTAATTTCTAATAATTTTTGTAATTTTTTAAATTAAAAAATGACACATCATTAAAAAAAATGACAAGTCATTATTCGGTTAGCCATATAAGTAATATTATTAATTGTAGTTAACAGAAAGATTAACATTGTTCATTTTTAAAATTTGAAGGACCAATAACGCACACTTGAAACTTAAGGGACCAGTTGTACTTACAAGGTAAACTTCAAAGATCAATAATGTAGTTTCGGCTATCTTTATCTTCTCAAAAAAAAAAAAAAAAAACTTATCTTTAGTTGTGAACCCAAAACAAATATAGCATTATGTGGAAATTGTTTCTAGAATAATCTTTAAATGATTTACTATGTTGTTATATCTATAATAGAATTTTTTTTCTAAATAACAATAAATATTAAAAAATTTAGTTAATTGTCACGTTTCAAAACAATGTTGAAAACTAGCATCTCGAGTGTCTAAAACTCGAGTTCCAAGATAAAAATCGAGTTTTTAAGTCTCGATTTGTAAGTGGATTAGTCTAAAGTGGAAAAAAATTAAGCTAAAAATCGAGTTTTAAAGACTCGATTTCCATAAATTGAATAAAAACGCCGCTATAGGTCTATAAAACGTCACTATAGGGCTTAAAAACGCCACTATAGGACTCCATAAATCTGTACTTATGAAAAAAAATTTTCCAGGAAAACGCCGCTATAGGGCTTTAAAACGTCACTGAAAGGCTTAAAAACGCCACTATAGGTGAAATTTTTTTCGCATGAAACTCGAGTCTTAAAGACTCGAGATCTGTGTGGCATTATTGTAATATGGATCTCGAGTTTCTAAAACTCGAGATGCTACTTTCCTTTATTGTTTCAAATGTTGCCTAACTAAGTATATACAATTCTTTTGCATTGCTGTTTTGCACATTACCTCATCTATAATATTGAAAAACATTTGAGACAAAACTCCACGTTTTGGCTCAATGTTTACTAGTGCTTTTGTGAGTTGAGATAACGGCTATGGTTCACTAGTTTTCTTGTTTATAAGCTTGAACTTAGTGGTAAGATACTACTATAGTAACGTCTATTTATGTAAACCCTTTTTGTGACCACCTCCTACTTTTTTAATGATAAAAAAAATTATTAAACCCTAATTTTTTCTTGGAAGCCACGCTTCTTTTATTTATGCCATTAGCAAGTAATAGATATTATCAACCTTGAATTTTGTTTTCTTTTAATAAACACTATAGGATTTGATTTTTGGATTATAGTATTTGATAGATATTACAATAGTATTTATTAACAAGTTAAGATACAATTGATTTTTGGTGTAAGAGAAATTCGTACTCAAGTCTCTTACTTGCGACAATAAATATGGCCATTTAACCCATGGAGAACCCTCTTCCAACCTTAATGTTTATTGTTGATTAAAAAAAAATTAACAACTAAAATCTAGGTAGCTATTATCAACCATACTACTCGCAAATGAATATTCCAACAATTTTCATATTATATTTATGAATGTGGTTTTCCATATACCATCTACACCCATATATTGCATTTCATCAATTTGTTTCGTCATGCCATGGGCATGAAAATATAGATGATGATATCATAATGGTCAATGTCTTTGTTCTCATAAGTCATGACAGGCCATTCGATTCATCATGTTCTCATCGAAAGTCCCTTTGGGGCCGTTTGGTAACATTGTTAAAGTAATGTTGTTTGTATTATTTGGAAATACGTATGGGTGAAAAATATGTGAAAATACGTGTAATGTTGTTTAAAAACTGAAAAAAGTGGCTTAAAATCACATACCAAGCGGCCCCTTTGCCTCCATAACAACTTTGTCCCTAATAATATCCAACAATAAGTTTTTTGCAAAAAGGCTAATCCAATTGTTTTGCTTGAGCATTGGTATTAGTGGAGGCATTTTCCTAAAATGCTAAATTTACCATCAAAATATAGCAAAATTCAACGACATCAGTAGAGCTAAATGCATAATTTTTTGCTACTGAGCTACAATGCACATCTTTGCCTGTGCACTGTAACTCAAATGTTAAAAAAAAAAAAAAAAATTATTGGGTTACCACTGTAGCTAAGATTATTTATTGTAATGGTTATTGTTTATTGTAATAGATATATTATTTTTATTGTGTTGAATGCTAAAATACAATCACTAATGTTAAGTGTTTTGTAAAGTAAAAAAGTAATATAAATAAAATAGTTTTTTTTTTTTTTATGATGTTAAATTGCTAAATTTTTTACACCACCAATGCTTGCTAGCTTTTTCAAAATTGCAACATCAACCAAATGTACTACATAGTAACTTTCAATCCTAGTGTTTCGTGAGATGATGTCAAATGGCGATACAATCATCTTCATGACTCATGAGTTTTAAAAGGATATACTATTTCAGCGAGTATGTTTGTAGATTTACTACATAATCAATGATGCTTCAACATTCTAAGTTATTACCTTTTTTCCCCTTAATTTCTTTTGATTGTCTTCTTATTAGTCTCTTTTTCACTTAAAAAAAACATTATATAAACAAGTTAGTTTTTATTTTTATTTTTAAATCTAATCCAAAACTTACACAAATGGTTTTTTGGATTATCTTTTGTTCTTAGAAAAATTGAAATTTTAAAAAATTATACATAAGAAATAAACTAATAAAGATGATATCACAATTTCTTCTTATAGCAAGAACAAAAAGACATAAATTTGTCAAGAGTTTTGAAACTTACTTGACACTTCCTCACACGCAAAGCAATTGAAAGTTTGCTGTTTAGAGTGAAAATGTCGAAATTTTATAGAAATATATTGAAATTATTTAAAAAAAAAAAAAAGAAAAAAAGAAGAAGAAAGAAGACAGGAATCTTTAGCAAGGACTTTTGTGGAAATCAACCAAGTTAAGTATGACATGAAGGATATTGTCATGCCATTTCTTGTCCAAGAATCTTTGTTGTTGTAGACTCGTAGTAGCTGTGAAAGATTAGATTTGATATTTTGCGAGCGAATTTTGGAAGAACTCCAGAATCTTTGTTGGGATTAGAATAACAAGAGTGGGTTTACCGTATGCCTTTGTCATTCTCCAATCCGGTTAAGGCCTAGGGGTATTTTAGTCAATTTATCAGTCCATTAGCAATATACGTATACCCCAAAGTCCAAACAATGACCAGCTTAGGGAGATTCGTCATTCTCTTTTACTTTTTGCCCAGTTCAGATTTATGTAACCTAAGATTTTTTTTTTTTTAAATTTTCTTAATTAGCTAGAGTCAAATATATAGTTGAATTTAATTATTTTTTCTAAACGATAGTAGTGTTACTTATGTTTTATTGGTTCATAGTTCATATAACTAGATGTTTAAATTAATTTAGGAATACTTAAAGTACTAAACACAAGTTTTGCCCAATAATAAATATATTCTCAATAAATTTTTTATTTTTCCATTTTAGTTCAGATACAGAGGATTTTTTTTAATATAATATTTTATCAAATGTTAATTAATTTAAAATTTAAAATAGTATGATATTATATATATTTTTAAATTTATAGTGTTTAAACTCAATCATGAAATAGACCCATTTAAATGGAGATAATTCTTTTTTGTGTGTACAAATGATATTTTTTGAGTTTGAATCAACTTATTCTTAATGTTATTTTATTTAAAAAATAATTTAAATAGAAACGTTTTAAATTTTTTTATAAAAAAAAAAAACTGGGCCAAACATATATATATTTTTACCAAGAATGGTTTTTACTCTAAAGCTTTCTAATATCCTTAAAATAAAAAATGGATAAACTTGTGAGAGTGCCTATTAAAAGCACAATAATATGTTATAAAAAAAAAAGCACAATAATATGTTATTATATGTGTCTGAGAACGAGGGTTTGGTTTGGTACTATAGCCTTGTCTGCTCCTCAGTTTTAAGTTTCAACTCTCTCACACACACGCTCGCTCTCTCTCTCTCTCTCTCGAATTATTTTTTTCCTTCTCGAAGCTTACTTAAAAAACTCAGCTCAACAAAGTACAAAACCCACGCTTCATCAGATGCGCCTCTCTTCCTCTTTCTTCCCTATTTGAAGCCTAACCTCTCTCCTCCTCTTCATGATGCTTAATAGAGTCTTGTAGAATGGTAGTATCTCCAAAATGGATTTTGGGGTAATGGGTTTGGAGGATTTGGTAGGTCCTGAAGGTAGAGGAGGATCTTCCAAGGTCTCAGACCCTGAAACCAAGCTAAAGGGTCTTGGATCTGGGTTAGTTAAGCAACACAAATCTGGGGCTGGTGAAGATGACTGGAAGAGTTCTAAAATGGCTAAAAGTGATAGTCTTTCAGCTTACAAGACAATGTCATTGCACCAGGGCACTCCTTTATTGAGATCTAATACTTTGCCCATTTCTGATAATCGCCAACAGGAGCTTATGCTGAGCTTCTCTTCGGTCAAATCAGAGGTTCCTTTTCTAAGTAAGGATGGTGGACTAGTGGATAAAGCCACACACAACTCAGTTTTCCCTTACTACCAACGCACACCTTCTGCTTACTCTAGAAATGCAGGTAATCCTCTAACACGATCTTTGGTGTGGTTTGAGTTGAGTATGCTTCGTATTTTGGGGAAGATTTGTATTTGGTTTTGTGAGATGGGGTTTGGGGAAGACAGATTTAAGCACATTATTCTAGTACAAAAGATGGGTTCTGCTAAAAAAGTTATTAGGTGGCTTCATTTTCATGTTTGGTGCGGGTCTTTTTCATTGTTATTTGTTGGAAAATTTTAGTTTTGAGTCTTGTCAAGCAAAAAAGGGTGGCGTTTTCCCTGTATTATATATTTGGTACTTCTGCTTTAAATTAGTTTTGGTATAATTTTCAACGCTCTCAGACTGATGGAAACCAAAGGGGAAAAGGGCAAGAAAGGATAGGAAAAATATTAGGACTAGTGGATGAGACTTTCTTGGTTTTCTCTGTTTCTTTAGTGTGTGTGTGTGTGTGTTTTTTTTTTTTCATATTATGTGTGATTCCCGTACAAGTTATGGGCAAGTTATTTACATTGTCTTTTTTCAGCTTATGGTTCTGGAAGCTTGAATTCAAGCATGCATGGGAGTTTTGCTGGAGTTAGGGGACCATTTACTCCATCTCAGTGGATAGAGCTAGAGCATCAGGCCTTGATCTACAAGTACATCACATCAAATGTGGCTGTGCCGTCCAATTTGCTCTTCCCTCTCAAGAGATCCCTCTACCCTTATGGCTTGTCTGGCTCAGCTACTGGATCTTCGCCTTATAATTCATGTAATTTCTTATATATTCGTTACATTTTTGTACCCCGTTTGTGTATGTCATCTTACTTTACTCTTATATGTTAAGTGTCGGCTGCTATTTCTTGTACTGTTATATATTACAGCATCAGCAGTGATCTCCAAGCTTTTAGCTAATTTTTGGTAGAAAGTTTTATCCAACATTCAAGATATGCTGTGTTTTTAAGCTACAAAGTGATACTGTCTTTGATGCAGAATTCATTTTCTTCTTTTTTTCCCCCCTTTTTGTCTGATTAGTCTTTTTCCTTAATCCCTATCATTTTATTGGTGTTTTTCATTTTGAATTTTATGCAGTGGGTTGGGGCTCTTTCCATCTAGGTTTCTCTGGCAATACCGATCCTGAGCCTGGAAGGTGTCGTCGAACGGATGGAAAGAAATGGCGGTGCTCAAGAGATGCTGTTGCCGACCAGAAGTACTGTGAAAGGCACATAAATCGGGGCCGCCATCGTTCAAGAAAGCCTGTGGAAGGCCAAACTGGCCATGCTGCCCCTGGGACCACTAATTCAAAAGTTGTACCAGGGACCTCCTCACTGTCAACAGTGGTAATTCCCAGCAGTGGTGCACCCAACAACCTTGCTATGACACAGCACCAGTTCAAGAACTTGCAGCCTGGTGGTGCTTCCAATCCTTCTGTGGATGCCATTGTCAGCAGGTGAAAAATAAAAATACTTTGTGAATTAGAGCTTCCTTTATCTGTTTAGTTCTTAGTATACCTTTTAAATTTTGAGCTAAGAAGACATTTAATTTAAAACAGTTTGCATACTTGCACTTTATTTACTTGCTTCACTTTACTTTAAAGTAGACCCAATCGTTTTATCTTTACTTTGGTGAAAGTGACTAGTCCTTATGGTTGAGGCGTAGGATTCCTTTTTTTTATATATCCTCCGTTCCCAATATCTTTGGATAATTGAATAGAGCCTTTATGGTAGACATTATAGAGGTTATAATGATACTTAATGATACTTGTAAGCTGCTTCCTTTTCCTTGGCCACTCTTTTTTTTTTTTTTTTTTTTTTTTTTTCTTTTTCTTTTTTTTCAATATAGATATTTCTTTCCTTTTCTGGAACAGAGAGAATGTTTGTGCCAGAATGCAAGATCCACGGGGCCTCTCCACAATGTCCTCCACTATCAGCCTGAAATCTAATGAACCCACTTTTACCATTTTGAAACAAGGGATACCATTAGAAGAATCCTCTCAATCAGAGTTTGGGCTAGTTTCCACTGATTCCCTCCTTCATCCTTCACATAGGGGTTCTTACCTAAATTCTAAAAGCTATGGTTCTTTCCTAGACTTCAATGGCCAGGAATGCCAAGATCAACATCCACTTCGCCAATTCATCGATGAATTGCCTAAGGACCAGTCGAATCTCTCTGTCATGTCCTGGCCAGAAGAACTGAAATCAGACTGGACTCAGCTCTCAATGTCAATCCCTATGGCACCCTCAGACTTCTCATCATCCTCATCCTCACCGACACAAGACAAACTCTCACCTCTAAGGTTATCTCGTGAGTTTGAGCCAATTCAAATGAACTTGGGGATGAGCACTGACTTCAGTGAACCGACTCAGAAGCAAACTAACTGGATACCAATCTCTTGGGGTACTTCAATGGGGGGTCCTCTGGGTGAGGTCTTGACCAGCACCACAAACACTGCAAGAGCCTGCAACAACTCATCAGCTCTTAACCTCTTGACAGAAGGGTGGGATGGCAGTCCTCAGTTGGGGTCTTCCCCCACAGGTGTCTTGCAAAAGGCGCCTTTTGGTTCACTCTCAAATAGCAGTTCAGGCAGTAGCCCAAGAGTTGAGAACAAAAGGAGCCGAGAGGGAGCTAGTCTGTTTGAGGATGTGCTTGGTTCAACTCTTGCAAGCTCCTCAATTCCATCCTTGTAATCAAGAACAGACCTACAGATGATGAAGAACAGGATGGAGATTAAATTAGTAGGTGAAAGCAAAGGAAGGAGAGCCAAGAAGTGTGGAGTAACTTGTTGTTTATCTGATTTGGATGGTTAATTTAAATTTACCAACTAGGGAGTTGGCTTATTTTAATTTCAATAGTTATTGACAACTTTGACTGTTAAAGATTTGTTGTCATAGTGCCATCTATAGTTTTTTACCAGTAAAATCAATTTATGCTGTGTTTGTGTATGCCTGATGCCTCAGATTTTATTAGCTATTTGACTTTCCTCTGCTACAACAATTGGATCATTCAGACAGGCACAAGTTACGTTACTACAGAGGATATGAAATATGCATATTTGGGATTGGGAAGCCTGTGCTGAAACTGTGAAACAATAAGAAACAAGCTATAAAAACTGTTTGTACAGGCTAGCCTCCAAAAATGGTAGGGACAAGATAGAGCAATAATGGGTGGCGAAACTTCCATTATCAAACAACTAACGTATATACATGGCTTCCAATCCAAAATACATATATAGATACTGATAATTGAGACATTGACCCTCTGAATTGGGCCATCCTGTGATAAGACATAGACCCCAGTGCAAACATCTTGAGTCGGGAGATTGCTCAAAACAGTATTGGAATCATAAAAATCAGAATAATGAATTAGGTAGGATTACCCTGGACTCCAGACAGGGGGCACTCTTGTGGCCTGCCCATTAGGCAGAAGGAGCCATTGCTCCCCGGCTCAGTTATTAGCCATGGGGCCATGGGATAAGACTAGACAACCACTGACAAAAGTTTTGCATTATTTTTTTCTTCTTAGCTGAAACAGTGAAGACTGGCTAGATCTAAAAGTGAGAGATTTAGTTTAAGGGAAAAGTTACCTGATGCTTTAAAAACATTAGTTTGAGAAATACATTTAGAAACTTTTTAAGAGGATAAAAAAATTCTAATAGTTTTTTTTATTTTATTTTTATATTTTTCATGAAAGTGATATCAAAATTTTTCTAAAATTGTTTACTAACTAATCTGAAAGTGAAAGTGATATATTTAGTTTAAGAGAAAAGTTAACTGATGCTTTAAAAACATTAGTTTAAGAAATATTTTTATAAACTTTTTATGAAAGTGATGTTAAAAATTTCTTAAAATTGTTTATTAATAATGTTTCTTTCAAGTTTTTCTCATTTCTTCTTGTTTGAAAATCAGAAAAATTTACTCAAACTGAAATAATTGACCTAAAAAAAACCTTCTTTTGAAGTTGATATTTTGATATATATGTTGTGCGCTCTGTAAAACATTCTCAATTTGAAGAGAATGCATACCTATAAACTAACAAAAATGTCCAAAAATATTTAAAATAAACATCATATTCATGCCCTTAAAATTTTCAAAACACCCTTGAAATATGAAAAATAACAAACTACCTTAAAAACAACTAAAATGATAGAAATACCCCTAAAATATCTAAAATGATCAAGAGACATGCCAGATATAGGGTATACCAATTTCATTGAATGGTATGAGAGTTCCTCATTTTGAAGCTGTAAAATCAAAATTTTGATCAAATCACACATAATAGTATACTAATCCTTCTAATTCTTTAAGAGGTTTATCTAAAAGATTCATGATATAATTAGGAGGGTGTTTCAAATACCACACATGGATTACTGGGCATGCCGTCAATGGGCCGGGTCGAATTGGTCCGGCCTATTTTTACTTGGCCCATGGGCACAATGGGCTGGGCATAATGGGCTATTAACTAGTTAACAGGTCGGTTTGGGCTGGGCTGAAAGAGAAAACCTCAGCCCATGACCCTGCACATGGGCAATGCCTGTTTTATCTTTAGCGAGTTGGGCTATTGGGTTGGGCCTAATGGGCTACCCATGGGCTTGTATTAACATATTATTTTATTATTTTTATAAGGAAAAAATCAATTTTTTATAAGGGAATAATCAATCTATTTTTTTTAAGAAAAAAATTAAAAAATTTAATACTTAATTACAAATTTTTTTACAGTCAAATTTATTTAATTTTTTGTTTTGTTGATGGAAACCTATTTAATTTTTTTTATTAAGGCTTTAAATAGTTTTTTATTTTTATCTTTAATAAAAAAAAAATGTAAAATGGTTAATTCAAATTTGCTTGGCTAATATGTATCTAGTAAACTAAGTTTAGCGCAATTACTTTGAGTATTTTAGTAGTTGAGGGAGTTTTCTTAAGAAATTCCTCTATAATATCTCAAGATCAACCCTTTATACACTTCCTTTAATCAATGGGTTAGGCCAACGGGCTAGGCAACGGTTTGGGCTACTGGGCTAGCCCACCGGGTACCCATGGGCATAAAAACTAGCCCACGGCCTCACCCACTGGGCTAGTGGACTACTCATGGGCCTTAATAACAACGGGCCGGGCCGCCCATTAACCCAATGAGCCGTCGGGTTTTTGGGTCGGGCTGTGGGCTATTTGATGACCCTTATGTTAATTTGATATGACTTGTTAGGTATATTTGTATCTGCAGATCCACAAATTTGACTCAACATTATTCACAAACTTTCAAATCTTCTTTTTCATCCATGATTACCTGATAATTTCTACAATAGCAAATCCCACTTTTTATAGGTCCAAAATTTATTTTGCAAAATAATTCATCTTTTTCCAACTTTATGGTTTTGTAATGAAAAGTATAATGCTTTATCACCTCTTCAACTATCTCCTCATTAGTAACTAAAAAAAAAAAAAAAAAACTCCCTATTAGATGGGATTTTATATTTTTATTGGCCCTGGGAGACTTGGAGTAAATAGTAAATACCAGTTCAGAGTTATCAAATCAGATGACCAATAATTTATAATGCTTGGCAGGGTCTGAAAATCAAGTAGAGCTTGAACATGTAGCCAGGACCGCACTAACATGTCAACATGAAACTAATCAACGATAAGAACTCGAGGTTGCCTTGGCCCACGGCCACCCCTGCATGATGTTGAAATTGCAGCATTCTATTTACAAACCACCCCACCTTTTTGGCCTCCCCAAATGTTATATACACTTCATACTTGTTTGGTTCCCAAATTCTGTTTGCATATTGATGTTCAAGATTCAAGAATAATTTTGGGGAGGCAAGCCTGGTTTGCTAGGACAATAAAGGGAGATTTATAGCACCAAATGCAAGATTAAAAAACAAGTCTTGCATGAGCAAAAATAAAACCCCACTTTACTTTTTAGTCCCACTTTATAAAGAGAAAAAGATCCATTGTCACTGACTGTTAAAATACACTGCAAAAAGAATTGACAGCGAAGAGACAGTGAGAGCATTGACTTTGCATTGATAGGCCTATACTTATTGTAGCATTGTCTGATCTAGCTCCACTTAGTAAACAGTTGACAATCAATCTGGTTAACAATGGCTTATTATTTATTAACGTCATAGCATCATGCAAATGTGTTTCTTTTTTTCCCAACAAACGAAGGCATGGTCCCAACTCCCAGCTCCAGTGGAAAGAAAGCAACCGAACAACCTTTCTTTATATTTCAGAAATTTTATCGTGTGCCTTTCCATATTTTTTTCGACATTTTGTTTGTATAAATTTCGAAATTTGGACCGCACATGAAAAAAAAAAAAAAAAAAAAAAAAAAAAAAAAAAAAAAAATCTAAAATGCTTTTCAAGCTGGTGATGTGAGTTCTGACAATAGACCTACAGGCTACATTACAACTCGTACAAATATTTAGAAATTAAATTAGAAGCTCCAGCTGGGGAAGACATACAAATTTAGTTACAAATCAATTTCGATTCTCTTGTAGTTCGGTTAATCGTGAAAGAAATATACCGGTTCATGAAGAACTTCTATTAGCTCGGACGTTCAACCTGAATAATGAAGTGCTCTGTTTTTTTTTTTTTTTTTGGCTCTGCAGAAAGAGCTTTTCGCTGTAGCTTCATTTTTATTCCCCGGTACATGAGCATCAGCAGTGGGTCTACTATATTCCAAAAGGCCCAAACACTGCTCAGCAACAGGAAAGTCAAATGGGAAAAAGTCAAATTTTTTTTGATATATAGCGAGAGTACCATCTCAAATGTAAGATGGTACTATAGCTGAATGGGATAATTTTTTTTTAATACTCTCTCCATGTTTTAACCTGGCAATTTCTCTCTCCTCTCTCATTTTTTCTCTTTCTTTTCTCTCTCTTCCTTCTCTCTTTCTCATCCCCTCTCTTTCTCGCCATTGTCAAGCTTCTCTCTTTCTCACCGAATCACCAAGCCCACTTCTCTCTCCGAATCACCAAGCTAGATCGGAGCTCACACATTGAGTTCATGCAGATTGCCGGTGCTCAAAGCAACATGAGCCAATCTCTTAGTGGCGGGCAAAGCCTTTGCGACAGAGCCAATCTCTCCGTGGCGTGCTATGGGTTTGTTTACATCAGCAGGTGGCTGATGTGGTGGTTTTGCCGTGGGTTTCTGGGTTCGGCTTTGTGTGTTTTTTATTTATTTTATTTTTTTATTTGATCTCTTTGGTGGTTCTTGTAGTGGTTGTTTCTTGTGGTTGTTGGTTGTGATTTTTGGCGGTTTCTTTGTGTTTTTTTTTTTTCTCTTGGTGGTTTTTGTGGTGGCTTTTTCTTGCGGTGGTGGGTTTAGTGGTTTTTTTAATGGGTTTTGGTGGTTGGCATGGCGGTGGCGTGGTGGTGGCTATTGTGGTGGTTGCTAGCTAGTAGCGTGGTTGGTTTGCTGGGATGTGAGTGATAGTGGTTTTACGGTGGTGGTGATGTTTTAGACCCAGAGAGAACTTGCTGGGTTTTTTTTTTTTTTTTTTTTTTTTGTGCCAGAGGTTGAGGGAGAGAGACGAAAAGGAAAGAGAGAGAGAGAGAGAGAGAGAGAGAGAGAGAGAGAGAGAGATAGTAAAAAAAAAAAAATTTTAAATAGACTGGGAAAAAAAATAGAATTTTGGGATGTTGGATGTATTGAAAAATAGTATGTTATAATCGATAAAGTAGCTTTTTGAGATGTTAAAATAGGATGGGATGAGATTTCCGGTTGTGGATGCTTAAAAGAGTTCATTAAGAATGGATTCAACAACAATTTGTTTATCAAAGATTCAAAATACAAATTAGATAAATCCAATTATAATTAATTAGGTACTTGCTTTAGTTTATCCAATTAAAATTAAATGTATTGTTGTATTGAGCAATGCAATATAAAAAACTTTATTTTCTTTAAAGATATTTAGATTCATCTATATGGCACACGGTTGAATTTAATTAAAGAATCTATGGTATCACATAATTGCACTTACAAATTTAATTAAAGGATCTAAGGCATCCCCAAATATATTCAATCATATGATTGCATTGATCAATAAACCATATAGTTGAATTTAAATGTCTTTACAAAAGATAATACCGTTTGTGTTGCATGTTCAATGTGTTAGGAACCTATATTCCAATTGCAGTGTAATTGTACATGTGGACTTTATTGATTGTAATAGATAGGAAGTTATTAGTCAGTTACTTTGGGGTTAAGGGTTACCACACTAGTTAATAAGGTGAAGAGTGGTTAAGAGGGTGAGTTAGTTGTATTGTGGGTTAGTTAGGATTACACGGGTATAAGGAAGGAACTGTGTAACAGAATAGAGTCATTGTTTTGATGAATAATACATTGCTCATTCTCTCTCTATCTCTCTAATCTTCCATGGAGGCCAGGTCCCCTTGAAGTGACCAACCCATTTTCATTCCAAATTATTAACAGAGCCCTAACATTTGGTATTAGAGTATCTGATCCTTCCATACCACCATGACAGAAACTCATTCCACTTCCCAAAATTCCAATTCACAAAACTCCGAGAAACAAAATTTAGAGAAAATTGTAGCTTTAGCTAAAGTTTCTAAAAATCACGAACATGCATTACAAGAAATTCGCAAAGAATTGCTGAAGCAGAGGATAAGCGCCAAATTCCCAATTCAAGTTCTCGAGCTCTTCTCATCAATAGTAACGGAGGAAACCCAAAGTCCTCACCTCTCAATTCCCTCAAGAATTTGAAGTTGGATTTTCCAAGGTTTCATGGAGAGGACCTAACTTGTTGGGTTTATAAAACTAACCAATTCTTTTCCTATCACAATACCCTTGAGCACCAAAAGGTGATGATGGCTTTGCATCATCTTGAGGAAGAAGCTCTCATTTGGTTCCAAGATCCAGAGCAAGCAGGTGGTTTTCCTAGCTGAGAGGTCTTCATCAAAGCATTGCAAACTCGTTTTGGTGTCACGGCTTATGATGATCCTATGGAGGCACTCACTAGACTCAAGCAAACATCCATTGTGATTACTTACAAAGGTAACTTTGAAATCTTGTTTAATAGGATTTTTGGGTTATCTAAGTCACACAAATTGAGTTGATTTCTAAGTGGATTGTAGGATGAAATTAGACTACCAGTTAGGATGTTAGTCCCTAAAACTCTTAATGAAGCTTTTGGGTTGGCAAAAATTCAAGAAGAATACCTAACTAATGGTAGGAAGGGATTTAGGAATTTAATGGATATTGGTAAAGTTTTAGTTTTGGGAACTCCTAAGTTGGAGGCTAGAGTAGAGTCTAGGACTAATGTTCATTTACAAAGGTTGACTGGAGCACAAATTGAGGAAAGAAGGAGATTAGGGCTTTGTTACAATTGTGATGAGAAGTGGCAGATGGGGCATAAATGTAAAGGTGCTAAATTGTTTTTGTTGGAAGAAATAATGGAGGTGAAACCTAAACCTTCTAGGGTATAACTGGTGGAGATTAATGAGGATGAAGTGTTGCTTGATAATTAGGATGTCAGTTTAAGGAGTGGAGTGGACCCTGCTAAGATTACATTGTATGCATTAGTAGGGAATCCTACTTCTAATACCTTGAGGATAAAAGGTAGGATTCTACATCAGGATGTGGTGTCTCTCATTGACTCTGGGAGCACCCATAATTTCTTGGATGCTATTATGTTACCAGTTTTACATTTGCGCCTGGATACCTCTCAGATATTGGTGGTTAGAGTAGCTGATGGCACAGTTTTAAGACCTTAGGGAGCTGTCATGGGGTCACTATCACCTTACAAGGGCATAGGTTTGTTGTGGATTTTAATATCTTGCATTTGGGTGGTTGTGAGGTGGTTTTAGGTACACAATGATTGAGTACTTTAACCCTGCTTGTATGTGAGAGGCCTTACAGGTACCCTCATTTTCAAAAGTCTGAAATTAAAAAGATAGTGAATGAATTGTTGGATGTAGGGTCAATATAGCCTAGCCAGGGTCCATTTTCTTCACCTGTTTTGCTTGTGAGGAAGGCTGATGGTAGTTGGCGCATGTGTATAGATTATAGGGCTCTTAATAAGGCCACTATTAAAGATAAATTTCCTATACTAGTTGTGGATGAGTTATTGGATGAATTGGCAAGTGCTTCAGTGTTTTCTAAGTTGGACCTAAGGGCAGGTTATCATCAAATTAGGATGAGGAATGAGGATGTTCCTAAAACTGCTTTTAGAACTCATGAAGGGCATTATGAATTTTTAGTCATGCCCTTTGGGTTGACTAATGCACCATCCACTTTTCAGGCTTTAATGAATTCTATCTTTAGACCTTATCTAAAGAAATTTGTCCTAGTGTTCTTTGATGACATTTTGGTTTACAGTTAGTCCATGAATGCTCATTTATCTCATCTTAGGACTATTTTGGAGGTTTTATTGTCACACCAATTATTTGCTAAGTAGTCTAAGTGTGTGTTTAGGTGTCCTGAGGTGGAGTATTTGGGTCATATCATTTCTAGTGAGGGTGTTAAGGCAGACCCCAAGAAAATATTAGCTATGGTGCAATGGCCAATACCTGATTCTGTCAAGGCTTTGAGAGGTTTCTTAGGACTAATTGGCTATTATAGGAAATTTATTAAGGGTTACGGTATCATTGCACAACCCTTAACCGATCTCTTGAAGAAGGATTCTTTCCATTGGAGTGATAAGGCTTTGGAAGCTTTTACAAGGTTGAAAGAGGCTGTGACTCATCCTCCTGTGTTGGCTCTTCCTGATTTTTCTAAGCCATTCATAATTGAGCGTGATGCTTCAGGGAGGGGTGTTGGGGCTGTACTAATGTAGGATCAGAGACCTATTGCTTTCCATAGTCAAGCATTGAAAGCCAAATACCTTCATTTATCCACTTATGAGACTAAATTGATGGCTTTAGCTTCTGCAGTCAAAAAGTGGAGATCTTATTTGTTAGAAAGGCCTTTTGTGGTTAAAACTGACCACCAAAGCCTTAAATTTCTACTTGAACAAAGAATTGCTACCCCATTTCAGCAGAAATGGCTTGCTAAACTCTTAAGATATGCATTTGTGGTGGAATATAAAAGGGGTAGTGATAATAGGGTAGCTGATGCCTTGTCTAGACAGTTTGGGATTGATTCTAACCTACTTGCTTCTAGTTCTGATTGCAAGACAAGTTGTTTGATGCTCTTAACAGTCCCTGACCCTACTTGGTTGGATGTATTAAAGGATAGCTATTCATTAGATGCTTCTGTCCAATAGCTTATTGCTGTTGTCTAAGCTGGTAATCCTCTTAAGGGCTTCACTTTTCAGAATGGGTTATTGCTTTACAAGGGCAGGTTCTTTATTGGTCCATCTTGTTCTCTTAAGCTTCAGTTTTTGCATCATGTTCATTGTAGCCTCTTGGCTGGCCACTCTGGGTTCCTGAAGTCTTATCAAAGGGTTAAGAGTGACTTTTATTGGCATGGAATGAAGTCTGACATCAAGAAGTTCATAAGGGATTATGATATCTGCCAAAGGATCAAGTCTGAAACATCTTTCCCTGCTGGACTACTTCAACCATTGTCTATCCCTACTACTCCTTGGACTGATGTGAGCTTAGACTTTGTGGAGGGTCTTCCTAAATCTATGGGGTATGAGGTTATCTTGGTGGTGGTGGATAGATTAACCAAGTATGTGCATTTTGTTCTTGTTTTTCATCCATATAATGCAGCCAAGATTGCCTCTCTTTACATGCATCATATCTTTAAATTACATGGCATGCCCTCTTCTATTGTGAGTGACAGGGATGCCACCTTCACTTCACTGTTTTGGTTTGAATTGTTTAGATTGCAAGGAACTGTTTTGATCCACTGCCTATCATCCTCAAACAGATGGGCAGACTGAAATTGTGAATAGGAGTTTGGAGCAATATCTAAGGGCTTTCACTAGTGATAGACCTCACTAGTGGGCTTCTTGGCTACCATTAGCTAAATTTCGGTTTAATTCCTCCTTTCATACTCATTTGAAGCTAACTCCTTTTGAAGCTTTGTATGGCTTTCCTCCCCCTAAGCTCCAAGGTTATGTGCCTGGTACTACTAGGGTGGATGCTTTGGATTCATTGTTAAGTCAAAGGCAAGCTTATGGACACCTTAAAGGTTCATTTGGCTGCTGCTCAAGCTAGAATGAAGACCCAAGCTGATAGGCACAGGCAAGAGAGGTCTTTTGTAGTGGGGTTTTCCTGAGATTGCAGCCCTATAGACAACAGTCATTGGCTTCCAAGGGTAGGTGGAAGTTATCTCCAAGATATTTTGGGCCATTTCAGGTATTGCAGAAGATTAGTAGTGTGTCTTACAAGTTGGATTTGCCTTCTAAGTCAAGAATCCACCCTATCTTTCATGTGTCATGTCTAAAGTTAAAGTTGGGCCGACATGTCACACCCCTACCTACTCTACCTTCTGTTGATGAGTTTGGTCAAGTGCTTACTAAACCTATGGCTGTTTTGCAAAAAAAGGACTAAGTCTTTGAGGTCTAGCCGTCTAGGGTCATCATTGAAGTCTTGGTGCAAGTGCTTCTCCTGATGATGCAACTTGGGAATCCCTTCATTAGCTACAGCTCTCTTTCCCTCACCTTGTGGGCAAGGTGCTTTGAATGGGAGGGGTAATATTAGGAACCTATATTTTGTACATGTGGACTTTATTGATTGCAATAGATAGGAATTTATTAGTTAGTTACTTTGGAGATAAGGGTTACCACACTAGTTAATAAGGTGAAGAGTGGTTAAGAGGGTCTCTCTCTCTCTCTCTCTCTTCCATGGAGGCCAGGTCCCCTTGAAGTGACCAACCCATATGCTACCAATTCTACCTACTTTTTCCCCCCTTAAATAAAAATTGAAGGTTCAATGGCGGTTCAAAGAACCAAAGAGAGAGTACTCCAACAGTTGGCATCCTCTCTTAGCTAATGAATCCGCACAATTGTTAGATTTTTTCTATTAGCTCCAAGACCCACCATCCTTGTCCCCCTATCGTAGCTGAAGCCAACGCAATTTTGTGGGCTGCCCAGTTAGCAATCCAAGAAGGATGGTCACATATCATTATTGAAGGAGATGCAAAGAGATGTTTTGACCCCGTCCATTGAAGATGTTATTCCAGACTGGTCTATTGCTAATTTAGTTTATAGTATTTTAAATCTTAAAGTAGGCTTCGTTCAGTGTTGTTTTTGTGGGGTTAATTTTGTAGCTCATGTCACTGCAAAATTATCTCTTGCTACTAGTAAGTCCTTTTGTTTTAATAAGTATAATCTCCCTAGAGTTATCCAGTGTCCACTCTGCCAGTTTGGGAGATTGTCTCTCTGCGCTTTCCATTTGAATAAAATTTGAAGTTTATCAAAAAATCAAGGCGTGCATTACCTGAACAAGAGAGATTTTATCTATTAGCTCCATGAAATCAGAAAGCATAGCCTAGGATATAGGCACTTGAAACTTGCAAAGGCATAACTGTGCAATCAGAGAGATTTTAGGTTCACACAAGTTCAGATAAGAAATAGCTTTTTTTTTTTTAGATGTACAATAATATGCCTATTCAGACGACATTTTGAAAACATGGTTTATCGAGTCAGAAATCTCGTGTGGAAAAATGCCGCTCATGGCACCGATATAACGGTGCTGCGCTAGCATAGAGATTATCATCATTCTTCATGCTTTATTTTGCCCACTTTTCACTGCATCACCCCCAACCAGTATATATATGACACTAATTAAATATAGACTAATGCAAACCCATACTTGAAAAAGTAATCAACCTGAACAACAACATCCAATTATACCAACATAAATTGAATCACGTTAGCTTTTCCTAAAATATTATTAAATCCTTGAACAATACACATCCAAAGAAGAAATAGACCAATGAATATTTAGAAGTCTCCAGACAACTAAAATCTAACAAAAACCACAGTAGAGAAAACTGGATATTACAGGTTACATTCGGGACCAAAACAAATCAAATTTAATAACAAATATTATTAACACATAAAAACTATGGTAGTAACAGTTGGAGAGGGCTCAGATTCTATGGGTGTATATAAGAGTCTGTCATACTCATACCCAATTTCATATAATTGAGCATTCAGTACGAGGAATTTTTTATAATCATCGCCACCTCCAATCAAATCCCAAATTTTCACAACAAAAAAAAAAAAAAAAAACACAAACATAAACACAATGAATTGAAAACATAAAAAAAGGCTCAGACACGCATAAATGAAGTCATCAGAGAGCAAATATAATTGCTCTGGTCCAATACTAAAAAAAGTACATAATATCAGAATCGAGAAATGTTGTTCGTCATCACAGCCTCATAATTCCTCAAAATAATGAAAAAAAAAAGAAAAAAAAAGATCAATAAGCTCTACAAGAATCAAATTGGAATCAAAGCAAACAGAGAAAAGAAAAAAGACAAGGCTGAAACTAAGAGGTCGATAACTTAGACTTTATAGAGTTCTCTTCTATCAGTTTGGATCTGTGAAACGAAACCCTAATTCGAAGAGAGAATTTTATAGCTTAAATGGAAGTTTATGTTAAATGACATTATTATCCCTCACTTTTTCATTAGTATCTTTAAGGTTTTGGGTCTTAAAAGGCCCGAAACTTCGGGCTGCTTGATTATCCACGACAGACCCAATGCAGTAATTGCCTCGGCTCAGTTTTTAAATCATGTGGGCCTAAATTTATGGGCCTGTACTCTTCTTCGGTGGAGAAAAGTTAGAATATGATTAAACTTGGTGGGCCTGGACTTGAAAATCTGTTAAACTATCCAACTATCTTACCAACCTAAAAAAACAAAAAACCTACCAACAATTCAATGATAATTTTTAGGGCGAGTTCTAGTTAACTTTAATTGAAAAAGTCTTTAATAGTTAAATAAGAAATTTGAAATTTAATCCCCACCTATATTAAAAATTGATTGATATTTTTGTCTGATAATAAAGAGTTATTATTAAGAGCGAATATCATAAATTGAAACTCTTAAAAAAAAATATATATATATATATATATCTTACCTAAAATTCCCATACATTTCCCTAAAATTATGGAATAAGTATAGATTCCTTTGAAATAAAATAAGAAGCTAGAAGAAGAAGATTGATTATACATGTTATTCGAGAAATATAATAAAAATTCCCATTTCAACTTGTAGTTTGTAGGTAATCATGAGTTGCCGCAGGGCTTCATATCAGATTATTTTGAGAAGAAAAAAAAACTCATTGGGTTTCTTTTAAAACACAACATGATCTACTTACGGAAAAGATATGATTGACATATTCCTTTTTTTTTTCTTTCTTTTTTCTTTATTAAATTATTATTTTTTAAATAATGATTGACATTTTTCAAACGATTACAAAATGTCAAGCTTCCACCTTCAATCACATTCTCTTTTTATATTATGCTCCCCATTTGTCCTTGCCATACTTCCTCCTTTTCTGTACACCCAAAAACGGGAAAAAAAAAATGCACTATTTTAATTAGTTGCAATTCTGCACTACCCTATATAAGTAAAATGAAAATGCTAAAGATATAAGCTCTTTTACAAAATTTTAACAAACGGTTGATGTGATAAGTGGTTATTAGTAAGTGAAAAAATGATATTAGTAGTAGACTTAGATGAAAACCAATTAGAATTGGCCATAGCAATAGTCTGTAAAAATGTAGTAAATTAATTTATGATTGTAGCATTAATCTAAATAAATATGATCAATTTCCTTGACTTAATTACAGTCACAACCTTCCTTGCAATTGACTCCAGAAAAACTTTGCTGTTGTTTTAACCCTCAAGCCAACGGTCTATACTTATCTATCTAGGTGATCGGTTGTCATAGCTTCAACATCAATGCACAATTCTCCTATTGGATTTGACAAAAATGGTAATGATTTTGGCAATATGTTTAGGAAGGAAACAGACTGATGCCTTTCTTCGATAACATCATCATGAACATTTTGATTTCAAGGTCTTATATGATTTTTCTGTTTACCTACTCCAAAGAATGGTTTTTTAAGCCGATCCAACACGTTATAAGTTTTTGAAATATTGAAACGTCTCTATTGCACTACTTAATTGGGTTCCCTTGTGAGTTATGATGCATGCATATATATATGACATGTTGTCATTATCAAAGTTCACGTATTCTGTGACTATATATGCAGAAAGCAATAAATTTACGTATATGTACAATCAATTCAATCAAATGCAGGAAAGAACCTCTCGGCCAACCATGACAATATTTCAACTTTCAAGAAATGCATGTATATAAAAACATTTCATGGGAAATAGACTATATATATTGCTTGTCTTTCTTGTTGATGTGTCACTATACGACCTTAAAAGGCATGGATAATTATGCAAGGATGTGTAATATTGTGTTCACTAAATTAGTTATTGAGTGCATCATCCACCCCTACCTAACTAATAACGTACTATTTAATTTGTCAACCCATGTAAATTAATTTTGTGTACACGCTAATAACTCGTCCACCAAATTATTGGGCATTAGTTTCAACAATTTGCTCTTCTTTTTAGTTTTTCTACTCTTTCATCATCTGCTATCTTGAATATTTTGTTTAAAAGCAAAACAAGCCAGCTTAATTCCTCTACACGTTTTCCTTGCTTTACCCTTTAGGTACATCTGCGGTTGGAGAGTGCAATGTACATGAAAACAGCTATTTAACCCATCTTTTCCACTCTCCCAAAAGTTTGAAAAAAAAAATTCTTCATTTCAAAGATGAATCACAGAAAGGCTCATTCACAAGGAAGCATTCCCTTTTCATGGGAGGACAAGCCTGGGATCTGCAAGGTTAACACAGAGTGCCCTACTGATATAAGAGTAAGACTACATGCCCTCAAACTAAAATCATCACAATCACCACCTACTCCATGTATTTCAGATAGTACCACTACTGCTAAGGTTTCGGCTCAAAACATTAAGATCCCTCTTCCACCATGCCCACAACTACAACCTCCTCGCAGAAGCAATTCTGTTAAGAGACACAGATGGCAGGAAGACCCTTTTCTTGTGGCCTACAAGGAGTGCACCAAAAGTATTGTGGAAAGTGGTAAGGCCCCTAGTGCAAGTAAGAAGGTTGTTGAGTCCAGACTAAGGAAGACTAAGTCCATTTTTTCCTGCAAGAATTCATGTGAAGTTCAAGAAGATAATACACTGAAGTTCTCTAAGCTCCCTCCTCTTCCTACGGAGAAATTTGGTGTGTCAAGGCAAGAGAGACAAGAATTACATAGAGCATTACTTCAGGAACTCTAATGTACTCTTTTTTGGTTAAATAGGTAAAATTATCAGCTTGGGCGTTAAATTTTACGTTTGATTTTTTTTTTTTTTTTTTGAGAAAAAAAAATGTTAGATTTGATTTAGTATTACATATGTGATTATAATGACAAGTGGGACGAATGCTTTATTTATTTTTCTTCCTTAAATAAAGAATATATGTCTAGTTTATTGAAACCTAATGTATAGGCACATTCATAATTTTGTACATAATATCCACATATTTTATAATTGTTCACATTTAAAACATAAAATGTGTGATGTGTACCAATAATATGCAATAACAAGTGTGAGAGAATCAACATCTTTACTTTTTATATATGTGTGTAGTTGTCAGAATTAAGTTATATTTGATATACATTTAAAAAAAAATTACACAACCTAATAATTTTTTTTATTGAACTAATATTTTAAAATTTTCATAGTTGAATTACAATTTTTTTTTTAATATTTTTAACATGCACTCTGAATTTCATGTCTTTTAGATGATATTTTGATAAAAAAAAAAATTTAAACTCATTTTTATGCATGATTTTAAAATATAAAAAACTTAAAACTTAAACATTTTATATATGAGATAACTATTGATTTATGATTATTTTGAAATTTGCATGCAAGAATTATATAAGAAAAAGAAAATCTCAAAATACACATCCAATAAAAATTAGCCCAAAGTTATATCAAGTGTAATTTGAACTTAACTCACATGTATACGTATACATATAAATTTTATATATCAAGGGAGGAGAAGGTTAATTTGAACCCATTTTTAGATTATTTTTTAAAGTTAAAGTTCCACTTATAAAGATGGTTTTAAATTATTAGATAGACACCAAGGCTGGGTTTGGATTGCACTGAAAAGGAAAGTAGACGTGCGTTTGCGTTTCTTTTCTATGGGTCTTGTGCACTGTTCACGAGATCCGTAAGTACGAATTTTAACAAATTTTTCTTTAAAATTGGTCCACAAGGCACGATTCACACATTTAAAAATTATTTTACTACAGTGTGTTTAGTTTTCGGTAATAAACGATATCCAAACAAACCTCAAAACTTTACGTAAATTTATATTATTATTTAATTATCTCCAAACTCACGTAATTATTTCAATAAAGGTTTTGAGGTATATATATGATATTTTTTAACTTTAAAAGACATTGATAAATTATGGAAGATTTACTTTCTATTTTTCGATTAATTTTGACTCTTAAAAAAGATAATAGGGTATTGATTATAATTATTATATAAAAGAAGTATATCATTGAGATATATATAAAATAAATTTATAAAAAATAATAAAATAAAATAAAATAAATAATTAGATGATGTTGGGAGGGGAGGCAAAATTAAAAAGTCTTAAAGCACTAATATTTTGTTTTTGGCTGGCTAAGGGGGAAATTACCATGGCTTTGCCTCTGTGTATGTATACACACACCAACTAACATATATAGACATTCGGGAAAATGAAAAGATAATGGAAGTGAAGTTGATGTTTTTATTTATTTATTTATCTTTTGCATATTTATATTAATGTGAGTTTGCAGTATTTATTTTCCATTTTATCTTTTGTTGAGGTCGTTGTGCCCTCTGCCACGTGTCATGTAAATGGACTTATGATCTCCGGACCTGGGTTCGAAATGGGACTTGAGCCCACCACTCTCTTTTACACCTAAGAAAGGTGCATTTTGAGTACCCACACAAAAGCTATTACTTATGGAACACTATCATCATGAAATAATCTTTAACAAATAGTGGATTACACAACAACTTTAAAGATTGAGGATTTTAGAAGGAAATGATCCTTTCTTGATTGACATGTTGATTGACCAATTTGTGAGTAACCTGTAGCCCACCTTCTACCTACATGTAGAAGCCCTTCACCACCCTATGTCAGTCCAATCCATATGTGGATGGCATAATTTCATTTTTCCCCCATTGTTTAAATTATGATAAGCCTAAGTCCAATGCATGAGTCCATCATACTTCATTCATTCTAAATTGTTGGTCTTCTATTCGATTTTGGGATACTCAAAATAAAATTCTCTTTGAAAAATCAATAAATAAAATTCTTAATTTACCCTTTTACTTTATTCAAAATGTCAATATAATTCTTCCACTATAATTTAAATTGATGAGTATAGTTTTAGAAACTTGTATAAGTATCTGTGGAGTGTGGGAGGCAAGAGCCGAGATTCAGGTATTCAAGAGGGAACTCCGCATACATACATTTAGATTAAGTTAGAGTAGAATTCTAACTAAAAAAAAAAAACGCATTAAATAACTTTCTCTAACTAAAATTCTAACTAAAAAGTTAAGTTATATTTGGTAATAGTTTTTGTTTTTCTATTTTCAAAAACTTGTTTTTGGGAATATAAAGAAAAAGAAATTTTATTGTATTTTTGAAATAAAAAACATGTTTGGTTAGTTAAAATTAAAAAGATAGTTTTTTGAAAAAAAAAAAAGAAAATATTAAAATATGTTGTTACTAGGATTTGAACTCTAATGCTAACTCGTTAAATAAGACAGATTCATTAAATTAAATGTATGTTTTCATTAATTTTTGAAAATTAGAAACTGAAAACAGTTTTTTTGCATATTTTTAGTTTCCTTCATGAATTGAGTTTTGAAAACAATTTTTGCTTTTTATCTATTTTGGGTTGCCAAACAAGTTTTTTAGTTTCAAAAATAGAAAATTATTTTTAAAAATAGAAAATAAGGAAAAAAAACAGTTACCAAATATACTCTTACATTTTCTAAACAAGATTTACCATTTGAGATGGAGGGAGTAGTTACTTGAACCTTGTTTGTTATGGGTGAGCCTAAATCCAACACCTAGGCCCACGGCCCCCTGATTAAAAAAAGCCATTGTTTGAACCTTGATTGATATGAATAATAATAAGTCCAACATTTAGCCCATAATAAGTTTAGGGTATTAACTTATTATCAAAGACCAATATATGAAGGCTCAAGCCCAATAAAGACCATAGCTTGTAGTCAAGGCTCAAGACCCACCAAGTATCAACTCTCAATCTTTAAAGATTTCAGTCCAAGAAATTTCAACGGCCGAAGAAGTAGAAGCCCATGAACCAATCGGGTCAAGAGTGAAGACCTTTGAACCAATTAGGCATAAAAATCCGAAAAGGACGGCTAGGACACGTATCTAAAGAATTTTTTTTTAAAGTATCTAGAATTCCTTATTTTGTGTACTATTATATCTTCACACAACTTATTAAACTCTCTAAAAATAACCCCTATCTTTTAGTTTGATAATTTTAAATTTAAAAACACAAACTAGAGAAAAATCCTAAGTTTTAGGCTTTCTAATTTTTATCAACTCTCACGTAGAGAAAAATCTTAAAAATTAGAATATTGTCTTTATCTCTTTTTTAAACATTATTTTACTAAACTCAAAAAATTAAAAATTAAAAAAGTCTCATCGCATATGCAAAGTGCACGACGAGTCTAATAAGAGAAATTGACACAAATGATCAATGTGCAGATAGAGGAAATGACAAGCACAAAGAAGGCAAAGCGTGACAAGGACACTGAAGTGAAGTAAAGAGATGTGAAAAAAAGGAGAAGATAGGAAGGAAATTTTGAGCCTTATAAATCATTCATCTCATAACCTAAACTTGCCCAATATTTCAACATGTATCTAAAAACCTTCTTGAAGTTTTGTTAGCTTTAGGCTTATCTCTATCTCTTGTGATACTTTCCCTTGGATTAAAAAGTGAGAAAGCCCAAAGGAGTCAAGCCCCGGGCAGCCTACCTCAAAAAGAAAAAATTCCTTCAAATTTTAAAATAACTCAAAAAAATCTTGAATAAAGTTTCAAATATTTCCATCCAATGACAATGCCCTTCACAAGCTTTAAACTTTTTCTATCATTATCCATATTTTTCAAAACCATCACCGAAGTTAATTTGATTGTTTTTGAAAATCTAATACCGCGATATTCATGAGACATTAATTTAAATTGTTGTTTAGGTTAGGAATCCATAGGTTTCTTCTTTAGCTTAAACTAGTCGCTAACTCATGCGATGCACGAAATAGTTAAACAAAATTTATACACATTCATTTTTATTGGTACAATCATTTGAAAATAATTCTAACTAATACACTTAAAAGGGTTAGTAATTTATAGTACTTACCCCCCACTATTAGTATACAGACACCAAGTGCGGTCATTGTAGCCCTTTGAAAGAACCTTCCCCAATTGGACCCTATAAAAAAAAAAAAAAAAAAAACCCAATTAACAAAATTGATCCAAAAGGGTCTAAAAAGCACACAAAATCAATTCAAAAAACAAAAATATGAGACAAAGTAATTACTTTCCGCTGCCAATGAAATCGTCTTTTGTATTACTTTTCCAAACTGCAGCACTTTATCTCTCTAAGACCTTCAATTAACGAAAACACAAACTTCTCTTGAAATACCGGAGTATTATGACCATCTATACACACATACACAAAAAACAAAATCAGCATAACTCACTATAACTCTATAGAAGCCTAAAAAATATAAAGAGAAATTAAAGGGGTTCAATTTGATATTTACGTTTGGAGAGAGAGAGTTTGCAGAAACTATGGTTTTATATTTCTTAACTTGAGAGAGGGGTAAGGTTGCTAGGATTTTATTTCTTAACTTGAGAGAAGGGTAAGGTTGCTAGGGTTTTGAGGTGTTATAATATTTTTATTTTTATTTTTTATTTTTTAAATATTATGCTGATGTGGAAAATTGTAGTGCCAGCAGAGGTTTCGGTTTTATATATATATAGATTAGGAAGTAAAATCAAATAGATATAACTATGTAATAGCTCAATCAAATCATAGAAAGTCAATCGTCGGTGTGACAAGTCCTTTAAAATTTAAATCATCTAAATAAATAAATAAATAAATAAATAAAAGACGCACATACACACATATTTCAAGGCGTGATCAAGATCTTTTCCATAATTTAGAGAGTCAAATGATGGAGTTAGTAACAAAGTCGAACACTTGCACTTATTATTATACTTTTTTCACGAAGGAGCCCCCCACAAAATAAATTTTTTAGTGACCCCATTAATTGTGATGGCTTGCGACAACAACTCACCCATGCAAGTAACCTTTTTGGAAAGTGATTTAACTCTTTTTAATTGAGTGACCAAAAAGTGTGTGAAAATATGTATAATGTTATTTAAAAATTAAAAATGTTGCTTAAAATACCATACCAAATGGCCTCAGTTTTCACAAATAACATTTTTTTTTGTAGCTCTCACAAAATTTTTTGAAAAAAAATTACAACAATAATTTTCAATTTTTTTTTCCGACTATGCCAAATGACGTAATTAAAGAAATAAACTGATTTTTTTTTTCAATCTAAATATAGGCATAAAAGTTAGGGTTATTGGAATGAAATTATGAATTACAATGTGATTCACCTTAATTTCTAACCATTCTCTTCTAGAAAATTTACAAAGAAACTTGAGAGTAAATTATACAATATTCTGGCTTTACAATAATGTATATTGTACTATATCTTTCATCTCCCATAATAGTGAGTTTCATAATTAAATTTATAGTATGACTTGTTATTTATTTAAGAGGAAGGAGTACATAATTATTGTACCCCTAAAATAATTTTTTATTTTCAAAATTGGTTTGTATGAGAGAGAGAGAGAGAGAGAGAGAGAGAGATGAGCTATTAAGTGTAGCAATATAATGAAAATGCTCATAACATTACTTTAATCCACATTCGATGGTGAAAGTTTAACCTCCACTAATTAATTGGTAATTTAAAATTTCCAAATTGTCAATAATTTATAATAACTAATTTATCAGTCACTAATGTAGATTCTGGGAAAGTACTTTGTTTTAGTTCATCTTGGTAGTTGGATGTAGGGATTTTTTTTCATGTTAGGTAGACTCCATATAGAATTTATTTTTATTTTTCGTTTCTTTTGTTATGTTCTGATAGCTGAAAGGTACCAATTAAAGAATATCCAGTTGGCTGAAGTAATTTTATTTACTCATACAAGTTGCAGGAGATAGTGCAAAGGTCTTGCATTTAGAACACAAATATCTAATCTTTTATTTTTATTTTTATATATAAAATAAAAATTTTACTCTAACTTTATCTAAATATACGTATATGTGCATGAAGTTCTCTTTTAGAGATTTGAACCCTGGTTCTTACACTCTCCACACCCCACAAAAATTTTTTATTTATGGGGTGACCATCATGCTAAAAGTGCATAATAGTCTAATCATATTCTTAGTACTCTGCTATGTAACTAATGTCTTAAAATTTTAACAGCAAAAGAATCACATCCCTTCACCTCACCCACTGTGGACCTATGAAATCAAGTTCCTATTCCTGGGGATTATCGATCTAAAGATGTAGTGGAAAATCATAATAATTAAGCACTATTTGCCAAAGATATTATCTTCTTAACTTGAACTTGCCTACTTGAATCATTTAAGCTTATTATATACATTCTTCTAAACTTTCCTGCCTTGTAGTCCCCAAAGATTTTCAAACACGTGGACTGAAAGACAACATACATGTTAGGCTTTAATTGAAAATTTTTGGACCATATAAGAGAATGAGTGAAAAATGGAGTTTTCTAAATTTATAAATTAAAATATTGTCATTATAGGTTTTTTTTTTTTTTTTTTTTGAGGGGATTGTCATTATAGTTTAAAGCATTACTAATCATACAAAGTGCACTTCCAACTTAGTAACTATTTTAGTGAATGATAAATACGTCAACATGCAATATATATGTAACTTAATTACTTATAAACAGCTGGTATAGGAAGAGGACCCAACTTAGATTGGGACAGGGACCCAGGTAGATTACATAGAGCTTTTGGGCCATTAATTTTTGTTTACTTTAGGAATATTTAGAGAGAATACTAAGAAACATGGAACCTATTAATTTTATTTTATGTTGGAATAAACATACAGAGCGTGACAAAGTCCAGATATGGGAACCAATGGCAATGAGTACCCATGACCATGAGCCACATGTCGATTTCTTTTAGTCAAAAAAGAAGTGAAAAAGTTATGGCCAAAATCATCGATATAACTTAGAAGTGAAGAAAGGAAGAGACAAAGACAATGGCAGCTAAAGAAGGAAAAAAAAAGGAGAAAATGAAGGACACCATACCCTTTGAATACATTGCTTTCCAAAGCAAGTCGATATGTGTTTCGATCCATACCTAACCCCACTGATAATAACTGGGCCAACCCTGCCCATCATGGACCTTTAACCTTTTGATCTTCCAGTAGAAATGTTCTTCGAGCTGCTCTAGAAGTAGAAAATAGAAATGGTTTTATCCTTTGGAAAAAAAATAAAAAATTGTGCCAACAGTTTCATAGCATTTGAGTTATTTTCCCCCCTTATATTGCTTTCATTATTATTATCTCTCTCTCTTTATTTTTTTAAATATGAGATTTAATTTATAGTGTTTTTTTCCCCTTGTTTATATTTACTTATTAGGCTGTCATGGATGTAAATAATCCCGAACTCAGTACCTCGCCTATATTTTGATGAACTTTTTTTTTTGGATGAACAGTACCTCTCCTATATTATATATATGGTGAAGGTGCCATTTTATTTGGTATCAAATAGTTTTTCTTTTTTCATTGTTTCTTATTTATTGAACTTCATCCAAAAATTTTCCCCCTAATTACTCCGTAAGGCTTACAAGTGCATTCAAAGTCTTGTCAACATCTAGTAATAAAGATTAATAAAGTACACAGTTCATTAATTCTGGGCAACCATATATTAATTTGATGGACAACTAGCTTCCATTCCATTTTGTGTAAAAAACCACCTTTTTCTATTCATTAAAAAAAAAAAAAAAAAACCTGAGATTCGAATTTCTAACATCAACAAAATCTCACAACATTTTCACAATAAGTTGAGTCATCAGCCCACCATAGATCAAAATAAAATGAAATAAAAAATTATACTGAGATCTACTACAACTCAAAACAACAATGTTCTAAAAATATTGTAAAAATTTGTTGTGCACTTTGACTTTCTCAACTATAAAATTGATGTAGGATATGGAAGATAATTTTTATTGTTTATTAAATTTTAAAAAAAATTTATGTAATTTTCATTATTTTTAGTGATAAGATTTTATTTCCTTGATTTTATAAGTGTTCTTGAGGAGTTGTTAGTCAAAATAGAGTCCTATTATGGTAATATATCAATTTGAATGTGTTTAGGAATACTTTACTTGAAAAATAAGTTTAGGAGATTTGCAATGTGCTCATCAATTTGGGTTTGAATACATGCTTGCTCACTCCCAAATGCAAGAGATCGTAGCAATATAATTCTCATAGTACCGAGATCAAATCACAAGGAGAAGGATAAATTCAAAGATAATATAATTAAACAACAATTTGGGTGAAGAAGAAAAGCATTTTTGCTTGGTGATTGTTAACAAGAATAATAATAATAATAAAAAACTTATTTAAATCAATAATGTAAATACCAGGGTATCGAAGTGTTTCCCTATATCGATATGAAATTTTTTGTGATCTAAGAAAATATATATTTCATAATTTATTATTCTTAAGCAATTAAAAACCTATGATTCGGTTGAACTGAGACAATTCAAAAACGCATGATAACCTAGATTAATAATGCGGTTAAAATAGTTTTCAGAAAAACTCATTCATTTTAAAACTTGATTTCTATTTGAAACTATTAGAAATTCATCTAAACAATAAGAAAAACATAATTGAACTTATTGAAAGTATGGAAGAACTAATACATCAAAAGAAATATAATTGAACAATCATAAATACTGTTGTCTAAAATCTTAGAAAAAATCACATTAAATATTCATACCGTATAGAAAAAACTTAACCCCTAGCCTTAATAAAGAGTTTAGGCTGTCACTAGAGAAAAGAAAATACAAGTTTTATCTCAGCCAAATTCATTCTCCATGGCCTCCCTTCAAAACCCTAATGTCCAAGTGTCCAAAGAAATAAAACTTTTACTATTTAATTTTCGTCCAAATTTTCAGCAGTAACTTGTGAGTTAATTTCAGACTTCAAAAATTGTGAATTTTGAAGAACTCAAAACTGGAAAGTTGTATATATTTAAGTCACGGTTCTAGCCCATCCAACCTTGAGTCAATTCAATTTTTGAGGAGAGAGATACGCCCAAAATACTAATCAGTGCTTAAATCTGATTTTTCCTTTTCAGATTCTGTCTTTTTTATTTCTTTCCTTATTTGAAACTTCCAAACACGATAAACGACCCAAGCACTCCAGCTGCACCTCCTTAGACATTTAAGCATGGTCCTTTAGTTCCTCTTTAATTTTAGTTTGGCCTCCATTTTCTAACAAGCTCTTGTAAACTCATTTTTTCACATAATTTCCTTGAAGAAGAAAATTACACACAATGAATGACATTTTATTCAAGATATTATGTAAAGATAAATAATAGGGACTAATATAAATCATAGCTTAATTATACAAAATAAGTATAGTAATAAGGAGATAACGCCTACATAAATATATAACAAATTATATTTTAAGGCATTATCAATATCAAAGAAAATTTTGTTAACAAAAGGGATAATTGTCGTGGAGATATAACTTACGGGCAACCTATTTGGTAAGCACGATTTCTTTCATGATATTCATAAGAATTAAAGATTTTATGAAAGAATTGCAAAATTTAAAGGATTTTTTTTATAAAGAGGATTTTCTCAATTGAATACTTGATCTAAATAATAATGATGATGATGATTATTATTATTATTATTACTAATGAATATTTGTGAAAATAGAAAGGTTACATTTAGTTTGTATATAAACTTAGTTGATATGTCTTAAATTGGTGGGAAAGAGCACAATTTAAAAAAATCCAGTTATAAATAGAATACATTCATGGTTGAAAAAAAAAATGCTTGCAATTGAATTTTTTTTCCCTTAGATTGTGATGTAATTTTGTCATATACAAAGCAAGATAATTGGTTGAAAATTTTATAATAAAGGAATTATATTGATGAAATATGCATTAAACCATGAAGACAAAATATATAACATTGGGGATCAACAATATAAGGCCAGGTTTTGAGGAAAAGCTTGAAGTGGTTCAAAAGGATCAAGTCTTACAACATGTTGAGGAATTTAAGCTTGAAGATATATAATACTTTTAATTTCAAGAGTTTGATGAAGAGGTTAAAGAAAAGAAAATTGAGTTGATTGAAGAGAATGACAAAAATAATGAGTTGGAGATTGTTAGAATTAAATATGATATTGAGCTCTCAAGTTTTAACATCCATCAAAGCCGATTGATTTTCCTAGAATAGAAAATTCTCATTTTGTTTAAAATCCATTATTGATTGATTTTACATATCAATTGAACGCCAATGAGAAGAAATCTTATATGTTACACCATCTCAAGGATACATGTTTCAAAATTGAATCATGCTATTGAAGTATTTGAAGAACCTTTTTATTTGGTATGGAAGGTTTCAATTTTCAGTCGAAAACTTGAGGTCAAGTTTCATTCAAATTGAAGGATCTAATATAGGACTAAAATATGAGAGATACTTTTTTATCATTTCTTAATTTTTGAAATGTTTAAGTAATTTTCGTTAGTCAAAATAGAGGCCTATTTTGGTACTATATCAATTAGAATATGCTTAGGAATATTTTTATTTGAAAAATAAGTTTTTGGACGTCTTTATATAGGCTTGCGAAAAAAATTAAAAGCTCTAGAAAACTTATTTTTGAAGCATATTTTATCAATAAGATTAGGAATACAATTTTTTGCTCAAATTGTTTTTTGGTAGCAATTAATTGACATGACATATTATGATTAGAACATTATAAAAGTGTTGCAATGATGGATCTCAGTGAAAATGCCGTTGCTCTAATCACAACAAATTGTATAATGTTTTTCTTTTCTCTTTTAAGGTTTATTTAGATACTGCGGAAAAAATTGCCAAATGCCCGTTTCGGGCAAACTAATTAGCATTTTGCCCTTCTTCCCAAACTAAATAGGAAAATACCCCTCTTTTGAAACTCGACTTTTTCAAAATCGAGTTAAGCCCTATAGTGACGTTTTTAAGGACCTATAGTGACGTTTTTAAAGACATATAGTGACGTTTTATAACTTGATATCCATGAAATCGAGTTATAGGCAAAAAATTGCCTATAACTCGATTTCATGGATATCAAGTTATAAAACGTCACTATATGTCTTTAAAAACGTCACTATAGGGTTCCAGAAATTTTTTATTTTTTTAACTCGATTTTGAGAAAATCGAGTTTTAAAAGAGGGGCATTTCCCTAATTAGTTTGGGAAGAAGGGCAAAATACTAATTAGTTTGGCTGAAAAGGGCAGAAGCCCATTTTGTCCTAGATACTGCTTATTGCTGAAAATTGAAAATTAAAAATACTGTATTAAAATAATTTTTAAATGTGTAAATAGTGCTGTAAGACCCAGTTTTAAATAAAAGTTTATTGAAATCCGTATTTATAGTTCCCATAAACAGTACACGGGACCCATAGAAAAAATGCAGACACACATTTTTTTTTTTTCCTTTTCTTCGCAATCCAAACCCAGCCTTAAAATCTCATAAGTTGACACAAATTCTCACTCATTACAATGGATCTAGCTTTTAACCTTCTCTACAACTATTTGACTACAGAACTTTTGGTGAATATTTTAGAATTTCAAAGTCAAGTGTGTTAGCTACACTACAGGATATGGTAGGTGCATATTTTCTTTCATTCTTGTTTTGTTTGCTGGATTTAGTGGCAAATATTTAATATTGTAATATATATGTGGGAAACATCCATTGCACCTTAACTTCATGCTATTTGGGTTGCCGAGTAAAATAATTAGCCAAAATGGAAAAAACAAAAAGCTTGAGAGTTACTTGCAGAATAAAAAATGGTTTAAGCGAAAATGCAATCTAGGTAGTCTATTTTTTAAAACTATACTTTTATTGAAAGGCAATTCAATAAATGGCGGTGATGAAGATTATCAAAAAAAAAAAAAAAATGGCGGTGATGAAGGCATCTTTGTTTCGTCATGGTATTATTAATAAATTAGGTTTTTGAACACCATTTGTGGCCCCCATTTGCCTCAAATTAAGTATAAAGTCATTAATCACTTTATTAATCTACACTAAAGCACCCATCTTCTTTGTACTTAATCCAAAACCCTATCAAAGTTAGTAAAGATATATATATATATATATATATATATATATATATATATATATATATATTTATATTGGGTGAGAAAAGCTTGCTTGATGTTGATGATTATGTATAAGATCGAGAAAACTCATGAGAAAGACATATTCGCTGCCAAGTTGATGGCTTTCTTTCTTTTTTTGAATATCTTTTTGGGCTATGAATCAAATTAAAATGATTGAGTCATATCAACGAGTATTGTCATTTTTTATTTTTTTATTTTTTATTAATAATAACAACAATTATTATATTCTTGCAAGGACAGTGGCAGTTGTTACTCATTGGCTGTCTGTTCTTTTTACAAAATGCAAAGACTAGTGGAATCATATCATACGTCGATTATAGTAAGAGTACAAAACCATTGCTTGATAATTGGGTTTGGAATGTTCAATTATTCTTTGTTGGTTGGGTCCGTATGTTTTTTTTGAAGGACAATATCATCCCTTTCAAGTGGTTTGTACACACCTTACTTCTATTTGAATAGCGAAGGACATTTCGGACTTCCACGTTCCTCTAATTATTGACTCCAATAATATAAACGAACTTTTCTCAAAGAAAGTATGAACACAGGAAATTTTAGCAGCACTTTGGTATATGTGGACCAGATTGTAAATGAAAATGAAATCCAACCTTTATTTAAGTAGATGACTAAAACTAGAGAGAACACCAAAACAACTAAAAATATATACTTAATAACTATTAAGACCACAAGTACACTAATAACTAAAGTTTTTACATAATAATAGTAGTAACTAAAGTTTTTACTCATAACGTGACATTTTCCCAAAAATCACTGATCAGATTCAGAACCCCCACCAATTAATTCCTTTAACTACTTTTTGACTTAATATAAACAGAGAGAGAGAGAGGTCTCATAGTTCTCGTTTTAGGTCATGAGTAGGTAAAATTTATAGTTAAAATTCATTTGGATTAATGATAGGGGTTTATTGGGTCGACGTAACAGTACTAGTAGTAGTAGTATTGCATGGCCATGCAGAAGTCAGAGGTTGGAGTTGCCGGAACACCAAAAATTGTCGAATCTCAGACAGTTTCTGTCGGAGCATGTCATATTCGGACCTCAGCTGATTGTTCTCTGTTTGTACGCTACGACAGTGGTACAAAAAGAAACGCAACCGGTTCGAAAGTTCTCGGTTTTCCACCCTAAACCGGTTCGCCTGGTTCCTTAGGTTTTCTAAATGCTTCTGTTTACGCATACGTGACCGCCGAGCCGATTCCCGGTTCGATATCATCCGCCTCCGTTTCCGCTCGTCCACCACAGTCACGGATTCCGCCCCCCGCTTATGATTCGGACCGTCCGAGTCGCCTTGGTTTCGGTTCGGCTCGTCCGATCCCGAACCAGAACACGAAATAACCGGGTTCAGAGAAGGAAAAACGTCCGGTTCCGATTTTGTGGACTGCAAAGCATCGGAATCGGAATTTGAAATGACGGGTTCTGGGGATTGGATGGTTTGGAGGAATTCCGGACAGTCCCACGGCGTAAAGCCGGTTTCGAAAGCCGAAAATGGGTTTCCGAACAGAGAATCGGGTTGGATCGGAAAAGCAGACAGCATGGCTGGAAATCAAAGTAAAGAATATTAAGAAACTCTAAAAAAAAGCTTAATATTTTCTCTAATAGTAATAGGAGGAAGGAAAGAAGGAGAAAGGGAAGAAATGAAGCTACGGGGCTTCATATTTATATCAAAAATGAGATTGTTGGCAGTGAGGTAAATTTTGGGAATCTGTTAGGGGTGTTTTGGTCATATGCTTGTCTGCATGAGACTGCGAGTAGAACTGTATGTGTACAGGAAACAGCTTTTGAGTCAGGTGGCACTATGGTGTGGGGGCTAAAATGTGACACTCTTCGCTTTCTTTTAATTAAAGGGGCATTGGCATTTGTGGTGTGACCTAAGCCCCGTGGGTCCCTCGAAAAGATTGGGTTTTTATGCTTAGTCACGAAGATACAAAATGGTTGGGGTCCACTTCGGAAACTTGTTGGTTTGTGATTGGAAGCACGTACGAGGGACCAATAGTTTGGAAAGTTGCTGACCATGTGTTTAACTCAGCTTGTGCCAGCGGCTAGCCGAGCCTATAATTAGATGAGAAAGTCCTTCGACATAACTTTTTACGTGTCATGATTTTTGCCATAATTTAGCCACGTGACTATAGGTAATCGGGAGATAAATTTGAGGGTTCTTGTAAAAGTTATGATTCATCAATCACAACCATACATTCATGTTATCAGGCAAAAATAATAATAAATGGTATGCTCTTAAAAAAATTTGTTAGAATATATAGTATTGCATCTTATACAAAACAAGCAGCAGAAGTAACATCTACTTCATTCATGAGAGATAATATATAATTTTGAATTTTAGAATAAAGAATAGAAAGCGTACCTTGATGCAGTGAGATTAAAAATAAGACTTAAGAAAACCTTCGATCTTCATTCTAATTCCACATTATGTCCAAAATGTATGGTTTCTCAATCAGTTCTTAACTACGTTGATTTTCCTTATGGAATAGTGTATACAAAAGATGTTATAGATAAAACTTTTTTCTCTTCTTTTAATTATACATAACTGCGTAAGCATTTACTTTATTTAATAATTCTTATAAAATAAATAACTGTTTATCTAATTGAGGTAGCCCTTTGCGCCAGCTCAATTGGATTTTAGTGTGTGGCTTGAGATGGAACCAAAGGGACAAATAAAACTCTTAACTCCTATGAGCTTTAGGCTTATCTATTAATTCTTGACAAGCCTAAAGTTATCATTAATTATATAAAAAGTATCAGTATGAAAATATAACTGCATTCTAAGACTTATTAATAAATTATATCCTAAAACTCTAATATGATATCATTTGACCCTTTCATGAAATATTCATAGTGAACAAAATCATAATAAACTATCAGTTTGTAAACAACTATTTTATTCCTTGAGTTTTCGGCTTAATCTTTTAGTTATTCATATTTATGAAATCTAATTTCATTAAATATAAACCTTAGTAACTTTTTATTAAAGTGGTCGGTCTTGAATAACTAGTTCCCATTAAATGTATTTAAAGGGGATATTTCATGTCTCTACAGAAAGAGATGGTGGATTCTATTTTGAGAATATATGTTCCCTCAACAATACGTGCGGTTACCCAAAATTCTGAGGTTTTAACCATTAAATTTAGATCTCATTTCTAATATATCAAAGCAACCTACATTTCATGATCGGGTTCACAATCCTCTAAGGATTGAGAGTTTATGAAAATAGAAGTTGTGAGATTTATTATTCAAGTGACAGTTGTTAATTGAATAATTAATCTCATAGCGATTTCATAGCGGTCCATGATCAAGAGAAATCATTTTAGTTAACATATTATAGTCTTCGCAGATGAAATACTTAATTTTATTTTCGACTACGAACTACATTTTTGAATTTATAAGGAACTTATGATTTATATATTATATAACTAAATCACATACAATGCATTTCAAGGACTATGATAATGTCCAATTAGTTCATATACAAATAGTCTCATATAATTAAACATTTTAATTATAACATGCCAAAAATTGAATTTTTGGGCACAAATCCTAACAGAATTGTAATAAATAGATTGAGTCATGGCTAGGATTCGGGCTCGACTGATGAGCTAGTACCAAGCTGGTTTCTTGGGGCTTTGATCAACAGAGTTGAAGTCTCGTGATAATTCACTTGCACTACAACTTTGCCATCCCAATTGCATTTCTTTTTTCCCGTTTTAATTCACTTGCACTACAACTTTGACATCCCAATTGCATTTCTTTTTTCCCGTTTTAAATTTGGAAAACTGTTTAAGAACGACTTTGATATCTTTAGTGGAGAGGATTTGTTTTAGGTCAGGTCACATATTTTGGGGTAATTATCTAATGTACGTGACAATGACGTCTATGTTAATCATATTTCATGAAAGAGAGAGACATTCAAACCAACGATATTCTCTTTTATAAAATATATAATTATAACTCCTTGCCAATTTAATTATGCTATTCTATCCTTTGAAATTAACATGCCTAGATTAATTAGAATAACTTAACCCTGCAAAATGTTATTTTCCCTATCTTTTTCCTCTCTTTCTTTTTCTTCTTTTTCCTGGCACAATAAAACACTTGGCGAAGGAGATTTTGATAAAGATTGCTGCAAAATCACAAGGGAAAATCTTAAATCTATACATAGCATTTTATTTCAAAGGAACTGGTTTTTTTTTTTTTTTGGGGGGGGGGGGGGGGGATTGGGGAGGCGAGGAGACACCGAGACAGAAGGGCTATTATAAAAGTTAGTAGACAAAGGATTTGAAGATGGGATTTAGATAGAACATCATCATTCATATGGAAGAGATTCACAATAAAAAATTAAAATTAGAGAATCTATAGCTTCGTAGAATCATCTTTAGGGTTGGAAAAGGAAGACATGGAACAAAAGAACAAAGCGAAACTCATGGTGTTGAATGACCAGTTCAGTGGTTAGCACGAGGCCGACATCAAAAGGTTCAGTTCTAATCACAAAACATGGCCAAAAGGTTGCTCATGTTTTTTCTTTTCTTTCTCTTTCGTTTATAAAAAACCCTCATTCTTTCTATCATCAAGCTAGGGATTCACTAGTTTCCTATTACTTTTATATAAAAAAAAAAAAAAAAAATGAACTATATATATTGTGTGAAAGAAGAGAAACGGATGTCCACTCCACTACACAAACTAGCCAAAAAAAAAAAAAAAAAAAAAAAGAAAGAAAAAGGAAAATAAAACAAACCAGGTGTATCTGCCCTAACTTCCAAGAAAGGATTGGCATGTATAGCTCACTTTTCAAAATTTCTCATGCACTCCATTCATGTTACAATGTAATTAATTACGACTTTTAATTTATTATAAATTGGTGGAATATTCTAATATTAGATTTCTCAATGGCAAAGCTGAAACTGCCATATAAACTACTTTGTTCCAAGAGCTAAAGTACCGGTTTAGAGAGCTTTGCACAATTGCACCACACTATATAGCTAGACTTGAGACTAGCTAGCCTCTTGTGAAGGACCACTACTCGTCTTGACAAAAAGATGTCATAGCCTAATTTTGGAGAGAAGTGTCTAAAACTAATAAAGTAACCAGCCAATCATGCTGGCCCTTCGGAAGGACATGCCGACCTATTTCTAAATTTAGTATTTATTTTGACAATGGAGTGTATAATTTAGAAATATATTAGGTAAAACTTGAACATGCATCCCAGTCTTGTAGAGGAAGGGAATAAAGGCAAAGGACTAGGCATGTTTTAAAAAAATCATTAGCAAAAAGAGTTTTCAAGGTTTGCTTTTCCTTTTGCCTAGAAATCATTACCGTATCCATCACATAAAAGAATGTTTTAATATATACTTAGCCATGAGCTTTACAAATTCACGTATATATATATATATATATATATATATATGTCAAAAGTTTTATACCCTAGCTATGTCAAACTAGTTATGTATGTAACGAGTCCGCCTGAATGAAGTAGCTAGTTCTCATGTACCCAATATTTCTGCTCAGACTGTCTATGAACCATAAATGTCACTCTCAAATCACAATAAATAAGTTTCCATGGAAGCTTGGCACGCGAGTGTTCGTTGCTTTTTAAAAGAAAAGAAAAAATTATTTGTACAATTTTTTTGAAATTTCACTTTTGTTTCTAAGTACAGCACTACTTTTACTTATTATTTTTATAAGTATATAACAAAAAAAAGTAGCCTAAATAGACCTTGATTCTCTTCTTAGTCTATAATGTATTTCTAACAAGCTTCTTCCAAATTTTGAGCATCACATACGATTGCTGCATGGCCAGAGATTGGTTCAACTGGCATGCCTTTCGTTGGTTGAACTATTTTAAACATTTTGTATCAATTTAAATTACAATGATATTGGAAAAAATAATTACAATGATGCTAATTTTTTCATTAGAATAATTATGGATTGTATAATTCTTTATTTATTTATTTATTTAAAATATAAATCTACTTTAATTTAATTTAAGTGTATATGTGTGTGGTTTTTTAAAAAATGAGTATATATTTGTAAAAATATATATATATTTTAAATTTAAGATAAAAATATATTTTAACCTCGTATACATGTATAATTCTTAAAAAAAAAAAAAAAAAACTCATCCTGCTATTTCTTCTCAAGCTTGGCTATATAAATTTAAGGATTTTTTTTAATATGTTAATAAAAATTTTAGCCTCATCATAATCATATTTATTATTTTATTTTTAACTATTTAATTAGATCTTTTATTGATGAAGAAGCAAGAAGGTATCCCATGTACCTCCACGGAGCACAGGAGAGAGTTACGGTTCTTTTTTTTTTTTTTTTTTTTTCAATTAAAAGCTGAAAACACCTGGGACACATTTAATACACTCAATGATGATTACTTAGGGAATACGTATTCTTATTTTGAACAATAATGGTAAAACTATTCCATAATTATGGATTTTGGGAAATTTTTTTGAAAAATTATGTGACTCAATGAATAGCTATTAAACACATTTTTATAAGAAATAATTATTCTGTATTTTAAAGAATAATCATTTCTAAAGAATTACTATTTTTTGTAACGCAAACGCAACGAAAACAATTGAATACCTATTTCTAAGAAATAATTATTCTATTATAGTGTACCAAATTAACGTACCCCTACTCTTATTCTTTATATATAGAATCATAGATATAATAATATAAATTCTTGTGACTTCTATTTCATGGAATCTAGTAATGTCTTCGCTTTGAGAAGCCTTTCTAGCTAGAGTGACCACAGTCGTTAAGTTATGGATATTCCCTTACAGTTTTCTTGCCTTTCATCTAGTCGGGGGTTCTTATCCTTATTGTTGAAGAAAGTGTTCTTCCTCTTACTTTCATTCAGACCCCACTAGGCCACTATGCAATAGTCATATATATGAATTGTGCGATGAAAAGAAAACGGTTCTGTCGGTACATGTTAAATTATATATACTCTAGATAAAATGGAGTGGCTTTGAGTTATAGAGACCTGCCCTATCCTTTTCAGATGACGTTCCAATGAAAATGAAAATTAGAAAAGTCGTTTTATATATCCAGAGCAAGAGAAGTTTCTTTTGTAAGTGCTGGAAAAGTAGTTCTTCACTTTCTGATAGTGTAAGATCCAGCAAGATTTGCTTCGTTTGTTTACTGTGTCTGTGGTGCCAAAATATCCACAAACTCATCTATTTGGGGAACAAAAGGTTAAATTCAATGCAATTGCACTGACAACTAGGCATTGCAATATGCTATATATTGACCAGAATTCTGCTAATGTGATTATTATGGGTTGATACCTAACCAAAAAGGGATCATTGTGGGTTTAGGCTGGCAATAACTACCATCAATTTTCATTGTGCGCCTTAATTTCCACCTCATATGGAAAATGGGAGTTGAATTTTAAATAACACAGCATCTATCATGTGAAAATCAAGTGTTTAGGAAATTATAGAAAATTTTGCCTAAGTAGCACTTTCCTTTAGATTACTCTCTCTCCAAGAACTTGTTTCCAATTTCTATATCAGGTTCTGGAAATCTGCAATTATATATTACTTCTATTGACGTTCAAGTCAACTATAATAAGCATAATTCAAAATTTTCTCTCAAAATTACTCAACAACAAACCTTGAAATATCTTGTTAGAAAAAAGGGAAAGCAAAAACAAATTATACATTTCCATTTTTTGCAATTTCCTAGCTAATTAATAATTGAGCACCCTACATATTGGACAAACATATGCTTGGAATAGACAACTAAAAGCTACACCTTAGAACATGAGTGGCTCCAGAGCATATGTGCCTAGCAGAAAGCTGACATCTATTTTCATAGCCCACTTGCAAAAATTTTATCTCATTTGGCAAACGTAATAAGCTATTTTGAAAAAGCTTATTTACTACATATGAATATATCTATTACAATAAATCAAATTCACGTTATTTTCAACTTTTGTAAGGCAGTAATACATAGCCTTATTAATAATGAAATTTACAAGCAGATAATATTTACTTCCATCTTGTCCCTTTCGGCCTTTCCCATCCCACTATTGTTTTCCTTGATTTCCGTCCTAATTAAGTTTCCTTCTCGAGCCCATCAGTGCAAACCAGTTGACTGTAATTATCATGAATCATCAGGGTCGCCTTTGGTGTCAACATAAACGCACGAGCAAAGCTCTAAAGATGTGAAAAAAGCTGTTGCAATACTTTGTAAGAGCCATGCAGCCACACCATCAATCTTTCTACATGCATGGCCACAAGTCGTAGGTGCATGGACCCTCGGCTCAACTAGGCTCAATTTTCGATAACGCAAGCTGTTGCTGCTTTCAGCAGTTGTAGAAATATTATCCTCCATAGGATTGGATATGGCTCTAGCCACACCTAGCTAGACCGGGTGGATAGGCTTTTTTAGGGGTTAATTTGAACTGTTGGGGTTAAAGAATATGTTAATTACAACTTTCAAGGTGTAAGTCTCTTTTGGATAATTAACAAATCCCAGTTGTAATATTTGATATTTCAGTTGCTTTTGGCTAACTGGGGTTGGAGGAGAAACATATATGTGGAAGAAAATGATGGTGAAAGGGACTTATATAGTTTATAATTTCAATACGCATGTAATTTCTATGGTGGATTGGTTATGATGTATTTAGTGGGCAAGGATCACCTATCTCTCTGTTCATAGGATTACCCAATCTTAGCGTGCTATGTCACGACGTAAAAGGGAAGCATTTTGGTTTAATTGGATTGATTGGCTCCAATTCTATTTTGCTTCACACAATTGCATTGTAACAAATGGAACCATGACAAAAAGTAGGTAACATAATTTAACTAAGTGGTATGTGATGAGTTTCAACATGTCAAGAAATTATAGGTATTTAAATTTTATAAAATCATTGTGATAACGATTGTCACTCTCCGGAGCAATGTTATTCATTTTTATCTATTTTATAATAAAGAAACTTTGATTTTTGAGTAAGTATTTAATATCCTTTAAACATGGTTTTCCCTTTTACATAATAGTGAATCTCGCTCATAAATAAAATTTATAATAGAACTTGTTATTCATATGAAAGAATTGGTATAATAATTTCAACTTCACTTACTAGATAATGCTAATTCTCAAATGATTATCCCACTTTCAATTTAAAACCATGTATTACAGTATGAGTGGATTGTTGGGAAAATTCAATAATTTGCAATGGAATTGGATATCAAGTGCTTCAAATCGCATGTGTAACTAACACTCATCGTTGCTACCACCGTTGAGTACTTATAAAATCACCCAAAAAAAAAAAAAAAAAAAAAGAATCAAGAAAAGGATAGCTTACCTGCATACCTATCTAAAGAATTTAAGCTAGAATCTAATACCATAAATTTGAATAATTTAGGAGAGATGGGTGTGAAGCAATACCTTGCCCACAAAATGATTTAAGAATCAAAAAGCAGCACAAAAGACTTAGATACTGAATGCTGAAGTGCATCTGACTTTACTTACTTAGCGATTTAACCTTGAGATTGATGGAGTTCTACCATTTTATTTGGACTTGAGCTTACACGCTACAATAGTTATCAAGGCAAACATTTGATACCTTCTTGAACTTAAAAAAAGAATTAATGGGTCAAACGTCATGATTGTCCTTAAAGGTGTTTATCGTAGTGGTTGAAAGCAATCCATTAGAAATTAAAGTTATTGGAGGATTAATGAGATACACAAAAGGTGATCCTATCATAATGTTAAAGTTAATGGACAGAGTCATAATTATGCAGTTAAAAATTTGCCATTGCTTTTTGTAAAAAAGGTTTTGCCATTACTGTTCAGTCAAATGCATCGAAGCACAGTAAACAACCAATCATTTAACCAAAAAGACATGCTAAAACTGCTACAAAATTTATTATAAGAAATTTACAAATTCATGTAATAAGATTTTTTTTTTTAAATGTAATAAAAATTTAATTGATGTCACTTTTTTTTAATTTTTTGGATAGTAATTGATGTCACTTAAACAAGATAATAAATGAATGCTTGAAATTATATTTTAGTTTATAAGAGTAATATAATAGAACTTGTAGATACTTAAACTAAAATTTAGCAAAAGAATGAACAGCCAATCCAATTGGTTGAGACTCTATGGGCCAATGGGCCATATTGCACGGTGAGATTGAACGGTCAGAAATGTCTAGGTTTATACTTTATAGTATTTTATTTTTCTTTTCTAATTTTTTTTTGGCCCACAAAATATACAAAGCAACAAAGTAACTAATTGACAGCTTTGTGATTGTGTGTGGCTCCAATTTTGTTCATTTTTCTATCTTTTCCTTCCCGTCACAGAGAAGTGTTTCCCGCTTGACTTATGGCCTTCTAGACCGTAGGGCCCACTTGGGCTCCATATCTTATGTCCAGCCTATATTGTCAAATAAAAGCCCAATGTTAGATGAACCGGGCTTGGTCCAGTACAAGCCAATGACACAATAAGCCACATGTTGATGGTCATGAAGGCCCAACTCAAATCAATTTCTTTCTTTCCTTTTCAGTCACAAGTTAGTGTTCGGTTTGGAGAAAATTTATTTAATTATTTTTCTGAAATTACTGTAAATAAAAAGTAAAAGTTAAATAAAGTGAGTATGTGATTTATGTGGATCCGAAAATAGTAAAAAAAGAGAGCTAAATTCAATTAAAATAAGTAAGTGATTCACGTAAGAGTCGCAAGTAGTAAGAACAATAAATAATAAACTGGTTTATAATTTAATCCCAAGACAATGAGTTATGAACCAAGAGTGAGAGAGAAAAATATAAGATGCCTCTCTTACAAGATACCTTTCATATGAGACAGGTGTGTGAAAAATATAAGATATTTTTTTTATAAGATACCTTTCATATCAGATGGGCATAAGATGTCTCTCTTACAAGATACCTTTCCAAAAAAAAGGAGAAGAAAAAAAAAAAAAGCCAAGTGTCCACTGAACACTCCTAATTCATCAGTAGTCACACTCAAATTTTATTTGTGAAGTGATTTTTCAACCTTTTCCGGACGGTACTAGTAGATAGCAAAGTTTGTGCACATGCATGCGTGTCATTTCGCAAGCCATGACGGTTAGTCGGTTACCTAGCTCCAAGGCTTCAATTTTGTGCCTCTTATTGATGCAGATTCATCAGAGTATCAAACAATTTCAATCTCTCGAATTGAATTATCATATCAAGGGGGAGGAATGAGTAATAATGAAGCCTTGACTTGTTAGAACTCCATTGAAGCATAGTTCAAGCTAGAGTCGAGTTTCGACTTTAGAATTTGAATGCAATTCATCAATTAATTTATGATCAGGCGAGAGGTCTCTTTTGATAGGAAAAGTAAAAAATAAAGTTTGCATTCAACTTTAATTACTCAGTTTCTTGGCTAATTTTAATTTAATTTCTTAATCTGTTAAGCTCAAACTATCTATAAAGGACCTGATTTGTTGGTGCAGTAATATGTGTTAATCACAATTTTTGTTGCTTAGAGACAACATCAAGTGCTATAGTATCATATCTATCAAATACTACCGTATTTACAAAAATAAGTAGATAACACTGCATAAGTGCTAATCTTGAAATGATGGAACATTCAAATAAGCAAAAGATTGTCACCATATTTTTCTATGCCGGATTCATACTTGGTATAACCTTAGCTTAAGTGGTTTTAGAATCATTACTTCGCTGTAATTATGATATGGCGGAGGATAAATGGTTTATATATCTCTTTCATATAGACTTATTATTTTTTCTCCACCATTCATAGTCTACAACATTGTAGTCACAGCAAAGTTGTGAACATAGATTTTCTCCCTTAACCCAGGCCAAGAATTGGTTCCTCGGTTCCACTTCCACCGCTTTTGTGAGAACGACTTTGCATGAACAGCAACGTACTAGGCTATATATATAGGCACGTTTGATAGCCTCACAATTCGTTGATCATTGAGAAACAAAATGATGGCCTCTAACATGCTAGCCAGGTAAACTCTTCTTCATAACCCGTTCAATTCCCTTCAAAGCCAGTTGCTCAGTTGATTATTAATATTGGTGGGACACAGCAAGTGACAAAAATTCATGTCAAAATAAATCCTTTTCGCCATTATTGGCGCTTGCACTTTGTATTATTAAATACAATAGCGCATATTTTTTTTAAGCAGAATATTGTCACTTGTATTCACAATTTCACACTAGAAAAGCACAAACTCATTTATGCTCTTTTTGACTATCTGTTGCAAAGTTTTACATCAATCTCCAATCCAAACCTTCAATCATTCAACACTCTCCAAATAATTATTGTACGTCGATTGCCTTACACTGCTTCCACACTGTTCCTTCATGATCAATAGGCCGGCCCATTTTTTGTGTCCATTTGATGGACCCTTCTTTTGGTCTCTTCTAAACTGTGGTTCTGGTTTGATTGCAACTCTACATCCAGTACAAAATTATGACAAAATTTGAGACTTGTTTCCACCGACTATTTCAGGGTTAGAGGACAGGTGCATGATGAATTTGATGATGAAACTCTATCATTCTATATAGTTCCTTGCAATTCACGCAAAGATTAGCCTCTTAGAAGTGACAATTTGGGGAAGAACATAATATAATATACAATATCATTTGAATTGATTTATTTACTGATTTGTTTATTTGCTTATAGTGTATGAACAATTAAGCAAACCAAGTTACTAAACGCACATGTAGACAGATATGCGTTTACATATTGCAGTCAAAATCTTCTTTTCGACTTGTTCATATGGAATCGAGAGTAGTGGGAAAGCTTGTACTATGTATCAATTATTTGTCCATGAATTTTCTTTTTTATGGAGCCCACAACTCTTGTAAAAATGTGGAAAGCCTTTGCAATTCGTCATCTGTTTACTGCTTTATATTTACTTGCTGCAGCAAAGCAATTGTCATATATCAAGACCATAAAGATTTATCCGTGAAACTTTTGTAAATTCATCAATAAAGCAATCCAATAAAGGAGAAACATATATAGTGGATTCTCAATCAGAATTGTCAATCATCTATATCATGTATAGCTGAAGGATAAAGATCCATAATTGTTGTCCTATATTTTTTGAGTAATATATATATATATGGAGCCCAGACGACATTCTAGCAAACTCATAATGTTATTTGAATTGAAAGCGATTCCAATTGTGAACCCAAGATCTAATAATTGAAGATAGAGAAAATCTGTGACTTCTTGTCATTCATAGTGAACGTGGATCAAATTTAAGGCTGATAGCCACATGACCTTAAACATCAATTTTCAACCTATCAAAATTTTAATGTGTATGGTCATAATTAGAAGTTTCTAATTGCCTTGGAAGCAGCAAATTTACTCAGAAAATTGTGCTGACAGAGAATTTTTATAGGCAACTCAGTAGAAAAAAGGAGATTCTAACTTACGTGGTAACATATTACTGCAATACGGTGCTACTTTTATAGGGTTGTGTATATAGTTTGACCATAGTTTCTGAACATTTTGGATTGCAACCGCTGATTTATGCACATACAAAGAAAAGAGACAGAATCAAGTCAATAAATGAGCTGGAGTATAGAATCTTATTAGATCAAGAAAGATCCAACGTGCCCAAGCCCAACTCAACATTCGGCTTTACCTACCGAAAGAATTTCAGCATGATGATCTTTTTGACTCATTCAACCATATAGGCTTTCGGTTACAAAGAAATTTGTTACAAAAAGAACATTTTTCATTCCTTGCACACTTCTTGACTGCATTTTTCAAGTATTCTTTTCTGCCTTTTACTTTTATTAACTTTTTTTAAAAAAAATTTCATTGATATGCCTTTGTTTTTGGCTAATCTTCCGCGAACGAAGCCTTAGATCCTTTGACTCCATGTGTTATGCACCAGCATAATCTTCTTGGATGTCGACTTGTGAGTTGTGATAATAAATTATCGTTGTACATTCTAAAATATAATGAGATTCGGTCACATGAATATTTTTGTTTAGTTTAATCGTATTCCCTCCAAATTTCTTACTTATATTTGTTCCATTTCCTCGTGTGTTCTTAATTCTTCTTTTTTAAAATTTTGTATTAGTCGACTAACATTCTATAACCCATGTGAACAGCAATCTAGAAGGATAAATCACGAGCTTATTAGCATTTACAAGAATGGTTTTTAGTTTATTGCCATTTAGAGTATATATGATCCTTTTTATTTTTTGGGAGAAGGGGTTACATTCCGAGTTTCATATAAAATGATCTAACATTTGAATAATCTTTACAAATAATCAACTTGTATCTGCTAGGCTGCTATATGCTATATTTTATCCCAAAAAACAAAAAGACTTGGTCTAAAAATATCAACTGGTACGGCTTGTGATATGTCATTGGCAAAAATGACTTAAATATTGATATTAGGATCGTTCTTAAGTGATGCAGTTGTTTTCTTATAAGCTTTAAAACCAAAGATTTTCCCTCCACCTTTGGGGAAGGAGGTGAAGAACTGAAGATGCCAACTTGTATCCGACAGAAGCAAAAAAGAAAGTAGCATGCTCCATTTAAATATGAGAAGTGTTATGTCCACAATATTTTTACAACAAATTATGGGTAGTTAGTTATTATTAGTTCAAATTTGAATTTACACTAAGACTACTTTTTTAACCCAATAATAACAACCAGTAATCACCTGCTACTTAGGATTTGTTATAAAAATATTGTAGACATATCATTTTTATTTAAATATACATGATCTTACAATATTCAATAAAATTTAAATTAAATAATTATGATAATTACTAATATGAATTTAATAAAATTATGCTTTTATATAGTTAAACAAATAACCCAAACAATTAATGACAAGGCGTAAAATTGTGAGGCATCAAAAGTTAATGTGATACAATGCACCAGAAATGCATCAAAATTGTGAGGCATCAAATGTATTTGGTTCTATATGTTTTACTAGTCAATTACCCATGCAAAATACAATGCACTAGAAAATTCAACAAAATTTGATCTTCCCAATCTGTTTCCCCCATCCCTAAATTTAGAATTAGTTAATTATGGTAGTTATCAATAGAAGTTTATTATGATTATGTTTGTATATAAAAGTAATAATTATTTTCTTTTAGAAATAAACGCGCACACACATAAGGGGAGAGAATAGGGTTCTAACACAAAAATACATTACACACTTCACTTAAAAGTCATGATAACTTTTAAGGAGGGTGGCAAATTATACCACAAACATATGAAAGTAACAGTTTTTCTTTTTTGAGATAGTTTCAACCTATGACATGCTCCTGATAATTATTTTTTATTATCAGACCAAGACCCCAAATGATTTTTTGGTATAGGCGGTGATTGAATTTCATATTTTTTATTCGACGGTAAGAGATTTTACCAATTGAATTAAGTAGAACTCATAACCTATTCAAACATTTAAAGTATATATGATGTAAACATAGAAGGTTTGATTGGATTTTCTTTATAAATTTTTTTATTCTACCACCTTATGAATTGTGAATTATGGAATCTACCTCCTATTAAAATTGTTTTATTCTGTTTTAGTAACTTCATCACAGCATGTAATTGCGGAGGATTCCTCCCATTCTGGCTATGAAACCTTCTAGTGCTGACTAACTTTACTTTATTTCTTCTTCTTCTTTATTTTATTTTTTTTAGAGGAGACTAATTTTACTAGCTCACAAGGAAATAAAGTTAGTAATTTTGCTTTTGAACATAATGAGTTATCAGAGTGAGTGTTAGTAATTTATCAGAGTGTTATTTATTTATTTATTTATCAGAGTTAGTAATTTATCAGAGTGAGTGTTATTTATTTATTTATATTAAGAATAGAATGAGTTTTCAATTAACTAAACTTTTTATTTTCGAATATAGGATTTTGATTCAAATCTCATCTTGACTAGACGGTGAACAAACCCCATAAATTTTCAAAATCCTATCATATCTACCCAATTTTTTTTTTTTTTTTTTTTTTTAAAGTAAAAATGATAAAAATGTTTTGAGTGAGAGGGATAATTGTACTGATGCAATACCCTAGCTATTGCACTCAATCCTAATTTGTCGTTTACCACTAGTTTTAATTGCTTTACATTAGCAATATCATTTACTAAGTGTGGAAATTTCATGCTTGCACAGAAAATACAAACCATATTCACTTGATCAATTTCCTAAAAGTGCACTAGGTACCATCTTTAAAATGAACAATGAAATTTTTATAAGATAGGTAGATAGTAAAGGAGGGGAAGTAGAATTCAAATAAACAAACAAATCACCAGACTACCACTTGAACCCCAAATAATATGGTCAAGGTTTCACTTCTATAATGTACATGAAATGAGTCATTTTCACTTGTTCAATTATATGAAGAATAAAGGTTTTTTAGCCTAGTTATACCTTTGGCTTCCTCGAAGAGGTGAGCTCAAATTTGTCTAACCCACTCCTATGGAATGAGTGTATTTATATAAAGAAGATTAGAATCAAGTTTTATTTAGAACTCTTCTTTAATGTTGCCTCACTTAATAATTTTTTGCTAGTTTAATATTTTAAAAATAACATAATTGAATTATATATTCTCTATATTCTTAATACACAAGTTAAATTTTTACTATTTTTTTTGTCCAAAACTCCAAATAAACTCCAAATAACCTCTTAGAGATATCAATCAGCTGGTAATTGATTACGTACAGTTCATCCCATATCTATTAGGCAAACAAAGCATATTCCTAGCGTTATCAACGAGGGACTTCAGCCAAAAGTTTCTGAGTTTGTTTTCCTGTTAAATTTCAGTGGTCATTAAGTCTTTGACTTTTCTCCCTTAATTCAAGTATATACCCCGTATCTTTTTTTCTTTTTTTCCAGAAGGAAGTATATTACTATATTCGTATCCAGAAGGAAGTATATTACTTTATTCGTATCTTATATAAAATTAGAGTTTTTGGCCCCTAATATTCTGCTATATTGTTTATTAAAAAAAAAAAAAAAGTCTCCCTGTCCTTCCACACTTTCACACACTGCCTATCTTGGGCCACCTCCAATCTCTTCTATAAATTCAGTATCACACCCTCTATTCTTCTTGTCCCTCCCAAAGGCACATTCTATTGAAAGCCATACATTTTCCACATACTACAGTCTTATCGAAAGCCAAAGATGGCCAAGGTTTTCGCTACCCTGTTTATGTTATCCCTTGTTCTCTGCTCCACGACTCTCACCTATGCTGCTCGTCCAGACCCAAAATCGAACATAGATGAAACCACATCCCAAAATGAGGTTGGTCCAATTTGTTTACATGTTTCTCACATTTTGAGTCTCTTAATAAATAGAATTTGTATTGGGTTTTACGAGTTTTGATTCATGGGTGCTCTGTATTTTTTTTTTTCTTTTTTTCTTAATAGGTTGCGGCGGCACGTAATAGTCTTGAAGCATTGATTGAGAGCTGTCACATGCATGGACTTTCAGAGGATGAGTGCTTAGAGAGGAGGACCCTGGCTGCCCATCTCGATTATATCTATACCCAGAAGGACAAGCCATGATCCATGAAAATTAATTATGTACTACTTGTACAGTTCATGTGATGCTAATTATCACTACTAATAATATGACATTCTCTCCTCCTTTTGGGTGAGTGATACTCTCATTCCTAACTGTTTCTTTCTTGCGAGTCGGGATGTTATTTGGATTATAATATATGTATATATTTGTATATGCCCTATTATTATGTAACTTTTGCTTTGATATTGTTGACATGTTATTGGCTTGTTTGCAAGTTTTCAGAGCAGGGACATCACCCCTGCTGCTATTCATACAGATTTCTTGGTACTAAAATTTCTACCTTTTTTTCAACCAAAAAAAAAAAAAAAAAAAACCCTGTTGACATGTTATGAACAATTTTTTGTCAAAGGTTAATGATTATAAGAATTAGGGATTTAGAATAAGCACTTATAGGTTTAGGTATAATATTATATAACAAAGTCTACATACCTCAACTTCGGTTTTCAATTCACCAATGACTTTTTTAGGTCAATTGATAATTTTTTTTTTTTGGTATAAAAAAATTAATACTTCTTCATATTTCTAAAAGAAGATATTCAAGATTTGAATCAAAATTCTCCTCCGTAACCTACCTTGTATAAATAATAATAATAATAATAATAATAACAAAATGCAATTTTCCATTTTTCTTTCTCCTTCCTAAATTACCTTGGGTCCAAAAATCAGGATTTGTAATCTTCAACATTATAATGTTGGCTATAAATGGACCGCAATCTTTAAGATTTTTTATTAGTTAAATTAGGATGAATGGACAAACATTTTGAGCTTGGGTTCTCTATATGAAAAGAATTACTAGTAAATAATATCAATGAACTACAAAATTCTTGAAAAAATAGAAGTAGCAGTTATCATAGGATTACCCACCCCCACGGCCATTCAAATCCATTCGAGCTGAAATTGTTAATTCGAGAAGGACAACCAATTTTCCAACCCATTTTCTTGTAACATGTAATGATGTAAAGCCAACCTTAATTACCAGGGTCTGCCAACGCCTATAGCTAACTGCCGATTCAACTGTTTTTTGCTTTATTACACGCAAACATGAATCACCAAATAAGTAACTGGAAGAAGAAAAAAGTTATTGAGTTTAGCGGAACCGTTTGTGGATTTAATGCTAGTCTATTACTAGCCTCTTGTTCTTATATTCAGAATTCAATGTAAACAACAACTCGTATGAGTTCAGTTGGGGAAGATGAGATAAAACTTAAAGCTACTGGTGGTTGATATTGGTTGACAGTTGAGTAATAAAACATAAATTTGATTGCAACCTTTTAAGACTGTGAGTGATACTGAGGCATGCAAATCCTGCAAATAATGGAGCATCTTTGAAAGTCCAGCTATTATTAGCGTGAATTCTAGATTGAGATTCAGAATTTAAAGCTATATATAGTTCTACTTCTGGTGCTCTTTTTCTGCAATTTTTGCGTGTTGATTATATTGTCATGGGAACCTTCTATCACGAAAATTCCCTTCTAGAAAAGCTGAGGAGAATGCAGATTTCGGACCATCCCATTTATGGACCCTAGCCAATTAACTATCTAGCCCACTAGCTTTTGACTATCTTTGCACACTCAAAATTTGTGGTCCTTGTTCATTGTCTAATATCTCAATAATAAGTACCGGAGAAAGACATTAAGTACATCTTGTTTTAGGCATATTAAAGTCAACGATTATATGCAGCGGTGGAGCCAAAAATTGATTTTAAGGAGACAATTTATTACAAATGTATATACCGACATAGACATAGATGATAGATCTACATAGACATATATGTGTGTATTATAATTATATTTTTATATAATAATAAAAAAATGAGTAAGGAGCAACCTCATGAGTTGGCGTACATAATTGTTATCCACGATATATCAGTATCTCACACACACATTGGTATATATATATATATATATATATATATATATTGGTATATATATATATATATAATATTTTATAGAAGTATCATATACAGATTTTAGTCATGTCAATATGATGCCCCTTATTAGCTCTGCTGATAAAGTCTCTTATTCTTAAATAAAAAATCTAAAGTTCATCTTAGTCTGCACCAATAATTAATTATTATCTTGGCATGATAATAAAGACTAATTACATTATCTTGACTTGATGATATAGAATACCTTAAAAATAATAATAACTAGTCGCTAACCCGTGCGATGCACGGAAAAATTATTAAATACAATTTAAAATATATATTTTTTTATTAATTTGTTTTTGCTATTGGCAATGTTTTCTATTGTAATAGTTTGAAAATTTATTATAGGACAAAGTTTAACATGATTATATATTTTAAAAATCTAATCGTTGATTACAAATTCTTTATGGTAACATAAATAACCTACATTATGTAAAGTCAAATATGAAATTCAACTCTAAATTGTAGACTTAACTTGTAAACTAAATGACTGAATTCATTTGATAGGATTACTTAGTCTTTGAAATTATTATTAATTAATACTCAAGAACGTAAAAAGGGTCTATCTCCCTTGCCACAATATTTTGCAAGCTAACTACTTGAACTTTGAAACTCATGGTTCTCCCACTCTCCTTCATCTCAAGATCAAATTTGACTGAAAATTCCACCTCCTTTGTGGTGCCTTTGAACCAAAACAACACAATTGCTGAATGTATATTTGAAGGCACACTACAGACTACAATATATAAAAGCTAACATCTCTCTTTTTCTCTTTTTGCATCGATTAGTATGTAAAAAGCTACTCAAACATATCATTACCAGAATAGACTCTTTTATTTTATTTATTATTATTTTTTTTTTAAAGTATTACCAGGGAATAGACATAACATAAAATTGGATCAAGAAGGTGAAATCAACCAAGCTTTCACTGTTATTGGCAATATCATGTATTACTTACCTTCACACTCACTCTTGGTGATCAGTGTTGTTCAACTAATGCTTATATAGTTGTGTCAGCGACTCAGCACCAGATAGTAGAATGGTCTTTTATTGGGAGCAACGTTATGGGCAGGAAACATACAAAAGCTATGGTCACTACTTGGGTAGTTCAGATAGCCTATTAACAAAATCATATGGTAGGGGCTATGAGCTGTGGCTTCACTGGCTTGTGAGTAAGGTTCAATTTGCAAGGGCGGCCAAGTATTCAGGTTTTATGCTTGTGACCGTATGGGTCTCAGGTTTTCAGTTTAGGGTTTTTCAGCAACAAAGTCATGAAATCATGTAGTCTGGTTTTCAAAGGTGAATCGTGTGGTTTTTACTCAGCAAATTAAATAATTTTAAAAATTAATATGAGGTGTAAAATTATGGAGCTCCGAAGCATAATTCAGATTTTTTCGAATAGGGGAAAAAGAGAGTCTTTTGGGTAAAAATTGCAAAATTTAAAGTTAATTTGCATTATACCTACTGTTCAAAGTTAATTGGGGAAGTGAGGAGAGAGACTGAATTTCGGCAATGGCGTTGCCGAAATTCAGCCAAAAAAAAGCAGGAGAGAGAATACTGTTACCGAAATTCAACCAGAAGCAGGAGAGAGGAGAGAGAATAACAAAAAAGTAGGAAAGAGGAGAGAGAATAACCATTGCCGAAATTGTGGAGGAAATTTTTTTTTTTTTTTCCCCACAATTTCGGCAATGGCATTACCGAAATTGTGGGGAAAAAAATTTTTCCCCACAATTTCGGTAATGCCATTGCCCCCCCACAATTTCGGTAATGCCATTGACGAAAATGTGGGAAAAAAAAATAAAGAATTGGGGAAAAAAATTTTCCCTATTTGGATTACGGCAATAGCATTGCCGAAAATGTGAAAAAAAAAGAAAAGGATTACGGCAATGGGATTGCCGAAATAGGAAAAAAAAATTTCCCCTGTTTCCGTAAATGTAAATAAAAAATAAAAAATTAAAAAAAGAAAAAAAAAAAAGAAAAAGAGAAAAGGATTACGGCAATCCCATTGCCGTAATAGGAGGAAATATCTATTTCGGCAATAGCGTTGCCGTAAATGTAAATAAATAAAAAGAAATTGGGGAAAAATTTGAAAAAATAATTTCCCCTATTTCGGCAATAGCGTTGCCGTAAATATAAATAAATAAATAAAAAGAGAAAACAGCAATGGGATTGTCGAAATTGAGAAAAAATTAAATAATTTTCCCCTATTTCGGCAATAGCGTTGCCGTAAATGTAAATAAATAAATAAATAAATAAAAAAGAGAAAACAGCAATGGGATTGCCGAAAATGTGGGAAAAAAAAAAATTTTTTCCCAAACAATTTCGGCAATGCCACAATTTCAGCAATGCAATTGCCGAAATTGTTGGGGAAAATTTTTTTTTTTCCCCCACAATTTCGGTAATCCCAGTGCTATTTTTTTTTTTTTTATTTTATATTTACATTTACGGCAACGCTATTGCCGAAATAGGGGGAAATTATTTAATTTTTCCTCAATTTCGGCAGTGCCATTGTTGAATTGTGGGAAAGAAAGGAAAAAAGGATTACGGCAATAGCGTTGCCGTAAATATGAGAAAAAAAAAAGAAAAAAAAAGTACAAAAGGATTAAAAATAAAAAGGAGAGAAAACGGCAATTGGATTGTCGAAAATGTGGGAAAAAATAATTTCCCAATTTCGGCAGTGCCATTGCTGATATTGTGGGAAAAAAAAAAGAAGAAAAATTGTGGTAATGGTATTGTCGAAATAGGGAGAAAAAATTTGTGACAAATTAATTGTGGCAATGGTATTGTCGAAATAGGAAAAAAAATTTTGTGACAATCTAATTGCCGAAAATGTGAGAAAAAAAGAATTGTGGCAATGGTATTGCCGAAATAGAGGAGAGAGATATAAAAAAAGTACGCATATTATTCTTTCAATATATTTTTGACTGAACCAGTTTGGTTTGTCACGTTCTTTTAGAAATAGATAAGGATAGATTCAAGTACACTTTTTCTAAAGTGCACGCTGTAAACAAAAACAAAAAAAAAAAGTACATAGATTCTTATAGAACGAAAAAATGACTGATGTGCACGCTGTAAACAAAAAAAACAAAGAAAGTACGGATTCTTACCATAGAAAAGAAAAAATGATTGATGTGCACACTATAAACCAAAAAAAGTAAAGAAAGTACCTAGATTCTTACAATATAGAAGAAAAAAATTATTAATGTGTACACAGTAAACCAAAAAAGCAAAGAAAGTACATATATTCTTACACTACGGAAAAAAAAATGATTGATGTGCACGCTTTAAAAAAAAAAACAAAGAAAGTACATAGATTCTTACAGTGGACTTTCCTTCGTTGTAAACAAAAAAAAGTAAAGAAAGTAAACCAAAAAAGACAAAGATTCAATCAACCAATCACCTCAACTCCTCATCTCATTTGATTTTTATTCTCTGCAGAAAATATATTTTGCCACACGTAAATCTTTAACGTGATTCTTTTTTGTCTACTCCTCATCTCATCTCACCTCATCTCCATTCTTTTTTGTCTGCTCCTCGTCTCATCTGACTTATATTCTCTGCAGAAAATAAATTTTATCACATCTAAATCTTTCTTTTTTGTCTTTTTATTGTTCAATTGGTAATAAAAGAGAAGGGAAGTACATAGATCCGTATAGAAGGAAAAAATGACTGATGTGCACGCTGTAAACAAAAAAAACAAAGAAAGTATACAGATTTTTGATGTGCACAATATATATTGATGTGCACACTATAAGGTGTTATTGAAACCCTAAACTATAATGCACAATATATATATAGACACACACAGACACAAAATAAATAAACGTACACCCAAATCTAACTTGCAGTGCTAGAAAACATCATAGCATATGGAATTAGTACCATGTTCTTTCAAATAATACAAACTAACAATATGGTCCAACTCCTAAAAACATAATTAAAAAAAAAAAAAAACAACAGTCCAACCAATCCACTGAAGTAGATTGAATACTTATGTTGGGTCATTCAGTTTAGCCACTAGTGGAGCCAGCCACAGTTCGAGTGGGGCATGTTCTTCTATTATGGCCTTCTTGCTTACAAAGACTGCACAATGGCCTTGGTTGATGCTCTGCCCCTTCGTCCATTTCATTTCGAAGCCGAGTTGTTCCTGGTCGACCTTTTTCACGGCGCAGCTTGACATTAGGATACAAGACCGGGAAATTAGGCTCATTCCAATGTACACTGTCCGGAACTATGCGAAATCTAGGTGCATAACAAGCAACTTGTTCTTCCAAATGGTAGCAACGGTCGATATATCGCATTGCAGAGATGCCTTGATATTTACACACAGCAATGACATGTGAGCACGGAATCTTATAAACCTGCCATTTTTGACAACTACAAGTGTTCTGCCTCAAATTTACCTCATGACGATGATTACCCCTATATGCAGAGTTAGGGTTTATTGGTGTTCTGACTTCAAACAGACCATCTTCATGACTGAACACAGTAACTGAATGCTTTGGTGCCTTTTTTTCCCATTTATTGAATTTATTCTTTGCATAGGCCGTAATACGTTCACCGGCAGTAACCTCTGCACATGCCTTAGTATACCGATCGGTAAAGTAGGCGACACAACGATAGTATGTAAGTTCAACTAATGCAGTTATGGGCAGATTTCTAGCACTCTTTAGAATTCCATTGAAGCTTTCAGACAAGTTTGTGGTTATTGCCCCATAACGATGTCCACCATCGTATGCTAACGTCCACTTTTCCACCGACATTTCCCTTAAATACTTCTCACCATATGCACTTAATTGAGTAATTCTATCCCTGGTGATTTGATACTTTCGTAACTGATTCTCCATGCCTGCCCACATTACCATAGCCTTCAAGTTTTTATTCCCAATTTGTTGATTGAAATTGCTAGCCACATGGCGAAGGCAAAAACGATGATACCAACGTGTCGATTGACATATAGTCCGTATCGCTGCCATTATACCAGGATGACGATCAGATATGATACATAACCCTTCTTGATTAGTGACATTAATCTGAATACAACGCAAAAACCAATACCAGCTATCATCAGTTTCCTTCTCCACAATGGCAAAGGCAAGTGGAAAAAGTCTGTTGTCACCATCCCAAGTTGATGCAATCAGTAACGTACCTTTATACTTACCATATAGGAAAGTTCCATCTATACTAATCACTGGCCTACAATGTTGAAAACCTTCAATTGATGGACCAAAAGCCCAGAACACTCTATCGAATATCGCACAGCCTGGCATAGTAGCAGGTATTGTTCTCCAAATAACCCTGCTGTCCGGGTTTGAATCAGTCAAAGCTTTCAACCATTTTGGCAATAATTGGTAAGATTTGTCCCAATCACCAAACGCTCTACCAATTGCTTTCTCTTTTACCTCCCACACCTTGAAATAAGAAGGCCTATATTGGTACTTATTGTAAAGAGTCTGTTGAAGTGAAGCAATCTTTATGGTTGGATCATTTTTGACAACATCCCTCAACTCTTTCTCAATAACATGGGTGTCTAATTGCTCGTGATCTTGTGTGAGCGTAGACTCTGTACATGTGTGTGGACCATTGTACTTCCTAACCTCAAACAACCCATATGTAGCCCGGAAGCATGCTCGAAGACGCCAAGAACAATTTTTGCACCTTACAGACCAACATTCTGGATCTGACTCTCTTACACAAAATGTTTGGTTCCTTTTGATGTGATAGCGTTTAACAGCAGCTTGTAGTTCATCCTTATCGGCAAAAAGCAAGCCCACATAAAACTCTTGGGTAGGGTCCCAAATACTCTGAGTGGGCTTTTCAAATGGTGGGGTTGGATCAATTATATTATCCCACGTGTTCTGTGAAAAGCTTAGTGATGAAGGTTGATGGACTCCCATAGCTGGACTGCTTTCATGATTACCTTCATTTGGAGGCTCCTGTTCATCTCCAATATCATCAAGGACCTCATCGTCATCAAGTTGGTCATCACTATCCATAGTCCGCATCCTTTCTGATAATGTATGGACCGCATTTTCAGTAGTAGCAGCTATGCGATGTGTATCATTAGGATCATTAGCAGCTCTCTGAGAGGCGGTTTGGTCATACTGAGCTTCAAACTCAAAACAAGTAGTCTCTTGTGTGACATGCTCAGTTGGATTATCATAGTCAGCATCACTGTTGGAAATTGGCCGAGAAGGAACATGTTGGTCCTCAGTTGCAACATGGGTATATGGAGAATGATAGTTAGCACCGCCAATGTTGATTGGAGAATGAGCCGCATCTTGAGAATAATGACCAATATGAGTGGCATATGGATCATGGAAGTGCCCGCCATGTGAATAGTTAAACGATGCACTCGGTCCTTCGTTGGCATATCGAATGGGGAAAACATCTCGGTGGCTTCTTATAGGCTCTACACCCACGTATAACTCTGCACCTACAAATCCATATTGACGGTCTAACATATCGAATATTGCATTGACACCATTATCATCTGCTACCAAAACTTACTGGTAAGTCACAGGATGTGGATGACATTGAAATGGAAATCTATACCAAATAGTCAATTTTGAATCTTCTCTGTTTATATGAAGCGTGGATGCTACTTTATCACATAAATCTTCAAATGTAACATCCCGGCTTAATGGAAGCATAGAAGGAGGTGGCCCTTCGTAATAAACCCCATTTTCTCCATGTTTAATTATTCCACCGGAATGGATGAGAAAAATGAACAACTTTTCTGCCATCTACAGTAAAGCATAATAATAGTATTAATAAATTAACACAACACAACCATTACAATGCAATACAAGAAGGTAATCCATTAAAAATATTCACTGATAATTATAGTATTAAACATACGTGTATATTATAGGCTAACAAACTAAGTATTTCTTTAAGGAAATATACGTCAATTTTGAAATTTAGGCAAGAATTCATGGATAAATAATTTAAAACATATCATACAAATCAGTTCATATTGCAAAACACATAATACAGAAACAAGATTTGCATGAACAAATAATTTAACAAAAAAAAAATTTTCATGCTTAGCTATGCCCCTAAAACATATCAACATGAATATTATAAAAAGAAAAGTAACTACTTAAGAAATATAACTCACCTTCTAAGAGATAATGAACGGATAGATATTTGCAAGTGTTGTTACTTATAGTTGTTTGTAGAATATATGGCACGCATGATTTGAAAATGGTTGGTAAAATTATGAGGGGAACAAAAGTGGAGAAGAAGGTTGATGGAATTTATAGGGAAAAAAGAGTAGAAAATAAGAACGGTGGAAATTTCAGTGACATTAGTACTGTTTAAATAGGATGCAAGTTTCATATCAGTTAAATTCAGTGACATTATAGGGTACTTTTACCATAAAAGAACATGACAAACAAAACTCCTTCAGTCAAAAAAGTACTGAAAGAATCTCTGCAATGTCACAAATACTGAAAGAATCTCTGCAATGCCACTGCAATGCCATTGTACTTGAATCTATCCTTATAGGGTACTTTTTTTTATATGTGTACTTTTTTATCAATCTCTCCCCACTATTTCGGCAACAAAAAAATACTGAAAGAATCTCTGCAATGCCAAAAATACTGAAAAGAATCTTTGCAATGTCATTGTACTTGAATCTATCCTTATAGGGTACTTTTTTTCATATGCGTACTTTTTTTTTTTTTTTATATCTCTCTCCTCAATTTCGGCAATGCCATTGCCACAAACCAGATTAGATAAGGAGTTGAAGTGATTGGTTGATTGACTTTTTGTTTTATTTTTTTTACTTTCTTTGCTTTTTTTTGTTCACAGCGTGCACGTAAGAATCTATGTACTTTCTTTACTTTTTCTTTTTTTTTTTTGTTAACAGCGTGCACATCAATCAATTTTTTTCTTCTATATTGTAAAAATCTATGTACTTTGTTTGCTTTTTTGGGTTTACAGTGTACACATCAATTTTTTTTTTTCGGTATTGTAAGAATCTATATACTTTATTGTTGTTTACAGTATGCACATCAATCATTTTTTTATTCTATATTGTAAGAATCTATATACTTTCTTTGCTTTTTTTTTTTGGTTTATAGTGTGCATATCAATCATTTTTTCTTTTCTATTGTAAGAATCTGTATACTTTCTTTGTTTTTTTTTTTTTTTTTTTTTTTTTTTTTTTTTTTTACAACGTGCACATCAGTCAATTTTTTTCTTCTATAAGAATCTATGTACTTTTTTTTTTTGTTTTTGTTTACAGCGTGCACTTTAGAATAAGAATCAATGTACGAGAGGCTGTGGAGAATAAGAATCTATGTACTTTTTTTTGTCTTTGACACTTTTACGAGAGTTTGGAAGAGAGGCTGTGGAGAATGAAAATAAAAATGTACACCACAGTAGCCATCATGCAAAGGAAAAAAGATTTACCAAAGGAAAAATGTACACATTTCTTGTTTTCACAAAGGTCTTACGGTTAGTAGTATAATGTGCTATGTATACTATTTAGGCATAATATTTTTTGCTACAATGATGCATAAATAATGATAATACTTATTTTGGATCATTTTTAATAAACAGTCATTTTACATTGACTAGTGATTGCGACGATGAGGTACATTTAATTTTTGTTGCGTTCCACAACATGGAGGATGCCTATTTTCTCGTTGTGGGTACCTTCGTGCTTGCACAGGACTTCTCCCCATGCGCCTCGGCTGTGTTCTAATATCAACCTCCGTTTGATAATTACCATAGTCATCATCTTCATTATCTGAAGACACCTCCATCTCTTGGGTATCTTCTGCATCTTCCCCACTATCCTCATTTGAGGCATCTTCCTCAGAGTCTGTTACAGAGGCCTCTTCTTCGGAGTTTGGAGCACATACCCATGTATTTTGTGGTGTACAAAAATCACCAACATGAGGGGGTGGTTGGGAAGGTTGTGGTGTGCAGAAATCATAGTTGTACTGGCTATCTTGGTCATAATTGTATTGCCCAGCATAAGATGGAGGTGGCGATGGGTGATAGGAGGGAGGTGTTGAATTAGGTTGGGGATAATGGTCATAGCTAAACAAACCCTCAAATCCTTGTCCTATGGAAGTGGATGACCCAATTTGTTGATATAAATTCATGCAATACTCGTTGACATTAATTGGATTATACTCACTGAAGGTGGTTGGCTCATTACCAGCAAATGTTGATGGCCCAGCTTGGGTAGAGCTGTACATATTGTGTTGTGCGGAGGTGGATGGTCCGGCATCATCATTTCGGCATTGTCCACGTTGTACAGAGGTAGATGAGTGGGTTTCAGTATAGGTTTGCGGCTGTCTTCCTTGGCGCCTTTGTCGTCGCCCGAAGTTTGTCACCCTTTCAGTAGGGACGGAGGAAATATTTGTTTCCATTGATAACTTCAGTCGAGTAAGGCCCTCTACTATTGGTGGAAGGACTTGCTGTGCTGTGAGATCATTCCTCTGTTGATTTGCAACAGCTAAATTTAACATTTTATTGACCTCAGTTTGCTGCCGCAGAAAAAGGAAAATAACATTTATTAGTGCAGTAATATTGAAAAAGTGAAAATAATAATTTGTTATCAATATTAGTGCAGTATTTGGATGTGTAAATAACTTGTTATCAATATTAGTGCAGTATTATCGAAAAAGCTAAAATAATAACCTGGTATATATGGGCAGCCGCCTCTGGTGTTGTGAATAGGTGACCATTTTGCTGGTACCATGTTGCGTAGTCCACACTTGAATCAAAATGGTCATCTCCAACTAGAAGTTCAGCTCGCATATTCCAACGCTCGTAGTATTGGTCATGCTGCCTTCTCCAATTGACAGTGGACTTTCCTGTCAACTTTACACAATGCACAGATTTATCCAAATTGTCTGTAGGCCACCTTGGACATCTTTGCAACAACCCAAACTGTTGCATGACTCTTTCTGGGTGGTAATACTCTACAATTTGGAAGCACAGCAATGGCGCTGTTGTAGTCCATATATTTCTTTCTACAAGACACCATGGATGCATATAGTTATCGTATGGTGTCCAAACAACCTGCAATTTCAATTACAATAACTATGTTATAATCAATCAAGACAATAATATAACTAGTAAATTAACCATTGATGCATTGTGATATATTACCTGTTTATTATTATGTGTATCGTGATTAGAACGGTATGAACGCAAAACATGCGTTGGTGTATGAGTGAATGTTCTTTTGGTATCCCACCTATACACAATTAATGATTGTCATACAATATTTAGGGTTTGGAAGTATCTAGGATTACAAAATTGTATAGAAATAAAAAGTAAATATTATACCTGCAACCGTATGGGTCGTCGCCATTTAAATTTGTTGGATTTATTGGAATTGGGGTTAGATATGGAAGATGCTCCCACGCCCATAATTGTAATATGAAAACAGGACCTGCAATCTCTGTGCTTTTTTTAATAGCAGCAGTACACAGCTCTTTATAAAGGTAAGCTAGTGTAGCACTACCCCAGCTATATTCCCCAGCTACACCAAAGTCGTCTAACAGCTTGAGAAAGCAGCAATGCAATCTACTTTGGCTCTTATTTCCAAATAGTAAAGCCAAAACTTGAAACATGTATGCCCTAGCATGCTGTTGGGTTGTTATAGCATTGGCACCCTCTGGTAGGTTTGAGAATGTATCCCTTACCCATGTTATTTTAAGGCCACCAAATTTCAATGCTATTTCAGGTGGTGTCACCCCAAGTAAATTACGACATTCTGTACTCCAAGTCAAATTTATTGGCCCGCACACTGCATTGCCATCAATAGGCAATCCTGTAAGGATTGCTATATCCTGTAGAGTTATAGTCATTTCACAATTAGGTAGGTGAAATGTATGGGTACTAGATTGCCATCGCTCTACCAAAGAAGTGATAAGACTCCAATCAATATCTATATGTGGTAGGCGGGTAACACGGTATAATCTACATTGATGCAAATATGGGGCGATATGCTCGCCTAACTGCGGGAGGGGTGCAAACGATTGAGGTCGCACTCGTAAGGTGGAAACCTGAATTTTTGTTTAAAAAAAATATACAATGTTATATTGCTAATGTATAAATTATTTTCATGTAAATTGAATAATTGTATATATTATTAGGACATTAATAAATTTGGATCTTGCAACGTACATTGCCTTCCATTGCATCATTAGAGATGTGGTATTGTTGCTCCATTTCAAATATATCTACAACAAAATTGAAAGAAACTCAAATAAAGGATTTATGAAGCAAAATTTTTAATAATAATAATAATAATAATATTAATAGTTTTAGCAAAAATAATCATACACACAATAATTAGTATTAACTATAATTGAGATGCTTACCACAATTGTGATGCCAACTAAAAGAGTGAGAATTATAGAGTGATACTTGCAAAAAAAAAAAAAAAAACACACAATCAGATAACCATAAAAAATAATTCATTAATCTAAAATTTGAATAACAAGAGCAACAACAACAACAACAACAATTATCATAATCATAGGTATACAAATAATATTAATTACAATTACAACAATACATAATATTTTACAATGTTAATGCTTCTAATATTTACAAAGCACATGTTTATACAATAATAATAAATTTGTTAATTTCTAGAGCTATAAGTTAATAAGCAAAGCAAAAAAACTTACATTAACAAAAAACTTACAATCCTTAGTTGTGGCACACTGAAACAAAGTAAAAGAATAACTTTGCAGCCTGAGGAATTGTGATGAGATGCAATTCTACTTCACACTTATCTTCTCTTTTATTACCAATTGAACAATAAAAAGACAAAAAAGAAAGATTTAGGCGTGGTAAAATTTATTTTCTGCAGAGAATATAAGTCAGATGAGACGAGGAGCAGACAAAAAAGAATGGAGATGAGGTGAGATGAGATGAGGAGTAGACAAAAAAGAATCACGTTAAAGATTTACGTGTGGCAAAATATATTTTCTGCAGAGAATAAAAATCAAATGAGATGAGGAGTTGAGGTGATTGGTTGATTGAATCTTTGTCTTTTTTGGTTTACTTTCTTTACTTTTTTTTGTTTACAACGAAGGAAAGTCCACTGTAAGAATCTATGTACTTTCTTTGTTTTTTTTTTTAAAGCGTGCACATCAATCATTTTTTTTTCCGTAGTGTAAGAATATATGTACTTTCTTTGCTTTTTTGGTTTACTGTGTACACATCAATAATTTTTTTCTTCTATATTGTAAGAATCTAGGTACTTTCTTTACTTTTTTTGGTTTATAGTGTGCACATCAATCATTTTTTCTTTTCTATGGTAAGAATCCGTACTTTCTTTGTTTTTTTTGTTTACAGCGTGCACATCAGTCATTTTTTCGTTCTATAAGAATCTATGTACTTTTTTTTTTTTGTTTTTGTTTACAGCGTGCACTTTAGAAAAAGTGTACTTGAATCTATCCTTATCTATTTCTAAAAGAACGTGACAAACCAAACTGGTTCAGTCAAAAATATATTGAAAGAATAATATGCGTACTTTTTTTATATCTCTCTCCTCTATTTCGGCAATACCATTGCCACAATTCTTTTTTTCTCACATTTTCGGCAATTAGATTGTCACAAAATTTTTTTTCCTATTTCGACAATACCATTGCCACAATTAATTTGTCACAAATTTTTTCTCCCTATTTCGACAATACCATTACCACAATTTTTCTTCTTTTTTTTTTCCCACAATATCAGCAATGGCACTGCCGAAATTGGGAAATTATTTTTTCCCACATTTTCGACAATCCAATTGCCGTTTTCTCTCCTTTTTATTTTTAATCCTTTTGTACTTTTTTTTTCTTTTTTTTTTCTCATATTTACGGCAACGCTATTGCCGTAATCCTTTTTTCCTTTCTTTCCCACAATTCAACAATGGCACTGCCGAAATTGAGGAAAAATTAAATAATTTCCCCCTATTTCGGCAATAGCGTTGCCGTAAATGTAAATATAAAATAAAAAAAAAAAAAATAGCACTGGGATTACCGAAATTGTGGGGGAAAAAAAAAAATTTTCCCCAACAATTTCGGCAATTGCATTGCTGAAATTGTGGCATTGCCGAAATTGTTTGGGAAAAAATTTTTTTTTTTCCCACATTTTCGGCAATCCCATTGCTGTTTTCTCTTTTTTATTTATTTATTTATTTATTTACATTTACGGCAACGCTATTGCCGAAATAGGGGAAAATTATTTAATTTTTTCTCAATTTCGACAATCCCATTGCTGTTTTCTCTTTTTATTTATTTATTTATATTTACGGCAACGCTATTGCCGAAATAGGGGAAATTATTTTTTCAAATTTTTCCCCAATTTCTTTTTATTTATTTACATTTACGGCAACGCTATTGCCGAAATAGATATTTCCTCCTATTACGGCAATGGGATTGCCGTAATCCTTTTCTCTTTTTCTTTTTTTTTTTTCTTTTTTTAATTTTTTATTTTTTATTTACATTTACGGAAACAGGGGAAATTTTTTTTTCCTATTTCGGCAATCCCATTGCCGTAATCCTTTTTTTTTTTTTTTTTTTTTTTTTTCACATTTTCGGCAATGCTATTGCCGTAATCCAAATAGGGAAAATTTTTTCCCCAATTCTTTCTCTTTTTTTTCCCACATTTTCATCAATGGCATTACCGAAATTGTGGGGAAAAAAAAAAATTTTCCCCAACAATTTCGGCAATGCATTACCGATATTGTGGGAAAAAAAAAAAAATTTCCCTACAATTTCGGTAATGCCATTGCCGAAATTGTGGGGAAAAAAAAAAAAAAAAAAATTTCCTCCACAATTTCGGCAATTGTTATTCTCTCTCCTCTCTCCTACTTTTTTGTTATTCTCTCTCCTCTCTCCTGCTTCTGGTTGAATTTCGGTGACAGTATTCTCTCTCTTGCTTTTTTTGGCTGAATTTCGGCAACGCCATTGCCGAAATTCAGTCTCTCTCCTCACTTCCCCAATTAACTTTGAACAGTAGGTATAATGCAAATTAACTTTAAATTTTACAATTTTTACCCAAAAGACTCGGAAAAAGAAAGAAGTTTAAGTAAAATGTAAAATATAAAACTTAAAATAAAAAGAAAAATAAAATAGTGCTGACGTGGAAAATTGTGGGAGTTTCAGAGGTTTCGGTTATATATATATATATATATATATATAGATAATAAACATTAATAGAAAGTGCAACAAACTAAGGCTAATGGTGGCAATAAACTTCATGGACATGTGAAAAGTTGATATAGTATTAATGCCGCGTAAGCTGATGTTGAAGAGGATATACTCATATTATCAAACCTACCAACCCAGTTCTAGTAAAATGCTTTAAAGCTGTTAGTAGCAAATTGAAACTTGGCTGTGTGCGCCCACGCCGACATAAATGTCAAATGCAAGGGCTCTTTCTAATGTATAATTTATTACTCCTAATATACCATATATGTTATTCAGAACATGCTAAATTGAGTGAAAGCGGCTTCACCAGTTTCTAAATTGGTTGTAGCCCTTCTTTTTTTTTTTTCGTGTGGTGACTAAATGGATCAAGAAGTAGTGAATGGTTTGGAAAAGTTCAAGCTCACAAAGAAAGAAGAGGAGGATATTGATATTGCAAATATTAGTAGCCCTGAAATCTTTGAAGAATGCTCTTTGAGCTTATTTGGGCGTTTACTTTTAAATTGTCATCAAAATCTAAGAGCTTTAAAGAATACTTTAAAGGCAGCATGGAAGATGGGTTCTGATTTGAGGATTGTGGAGGTGGGGAATAATCTTTTACAATTTAAATTCAGTTCAAAATGTCAGTTAGAGTGGGTTGAAAAAAGTGGTCCTTAGAATTTTGACAACAACCTTCTCCTTCTTTGTCGGTGGAGGAAAGGTTTAACATCAAAAAATATCAGTTTCTCCCACTCTCCTTTCTGGGTGCAGATTTGGGACTTACCATTTGAGAATATGACTGAAGAAATTGGGAAGGATATTGGTAGTAAGATTGGAAGGGTGCTAGAAGTTGACAAGCGGGCTATGCAAGTGGATCAAGCTAAGTTTTTAAGAATGCGGGTGGAGGTTCCGATTGATAAACCTCTCCGTAGGGGGAGGTATGTTAAGAATGAAGAAGGTGGAAGATATTGGGTTGATTTTAGGTATGAGAGACTCCCTAATTTTTGTTATATTTGTGGCATTCTTGGGCATGATGAAAAGCATTGCCAAGCAAGTCCAATGGAGCAACGGTTAGGGAGGCAATATGGTGAATGGTTGAAGGCTGTTGGAGTTATAAAAAATGGAGGTGATAAGGATAAGTTGAAGATGTTATCGGAGGCTAAAAAAGGGAGCTCGCCATCTATGGTGGGTGGATGGCAGGGCTAGTGAAGAGACCGGAGCTGTAAGGAGGAGCTTGCTTGTTGTGGTGGTGGCCGGTGGAGCTGATGAAGTGAGTGGCTCGACTGTCATGATGGATGCAACTCCCTTGGGCATGGTGGAAGGTTCTGTCACGTCAACTCATAGGAAAATGGGAAGGCAGATTAGATGGGAAGATAGTGTACCAGAAGCTTTGGGTAAGGGGCTAGAAAGGACAACACGTGGGGAGCAAAATGGTGCTAGAACTGGTGTAGTTAGGAATGAATTGCATGGGAATGAGGTGAGTCAGGAAGTAGTTGAAAAGCGGTGTGGGCTGGCTATTAAAGAGGCTGAAATGTTAAGCCTAATAGGGCCAAAAGGAAAAGGAGGCTTAAGTGAGGAAAGGGAATGTGGGCCGGTTATAAGAGAAGCTGATGTTTTTAGCCCTTTAAGGCTAAAAGAAAAAGAAAGCTCATGTGAGGAACGGTGCAGACAGCTACAAGGCCCAGGCCGGTTGTGTAAAAAAGCAGTTAGAGGTAAAATTAAAAGCATGGCAAGGGAAAAAGGAAAGGCCCAAAGTGTTGAGAAGTCTGAGCAAGCCCGAGAGGTAAGTAAAAAAAGAAAAATTAATGATGAAATGTTGTTTATTTGTGATGATAGAGTTCAAAAACGTTTTTGTGAGGAGAAACATGAAGGAGGGGTTAATTCTTTTGTTGAAACAGCGATGACTACTGAGCAGCACCGCCTGGACCAATGATTACATTAGGATGGAACTGTCAGGGGCTTGGGAACCACTGGTCAGTTCGAGTGTTGTGCAAACTCGTGCAACGTTGGAAGCCCAAAATTGTCTTCCTGATGGAGACAAAGATGAAGAAATATTAGATGGAAAAAAAGAAATTTAAAATTGGTTTGTTGAATGGTCTAATTGTTCCTAGTGTGGGGAGGAGTGGGGGATTAGCTATGTTATAGAGTAGGGACATAAAAGTGGAAGTTCAAGGTTATTCAGGAAATTACATTGATGCAATTGTGATTGACTTGGAATCAAGTTTTAAGTGGCGCATCACTGGTTTCTATGGGAATCCTGAAACTCATCATAGAAAGGAATCGTGGGATCTTTTAAGAAGCCTTAGCCAAAAGTATTAACTACCCTAGCTATGCTTTGGTGATTTTAATGAAATTGTGTCGGTGGAAGAGAAATTGGGTGGGGTGCAAAGGTCTCAAAAACAGATGGATGATTTTAGAGAAGCAATACACCATTGTAGGTTCAAGGATCTTGGTTACTGTGGTCCTGAGTTTACTTGGTGTAATATGCAAGAGGGTGAGAGTAGAATGTACTTAAGATTGGATCGAGCTTTGGCTACTCTTGATTGGGTTGATCATTACAAAGATATAAAAGTGCATCATTTGGTAGAATCCACATCTGACCACTGTGCTTTGCTTATATCTGATGCTACTATTGTTTAGAAGTATCCCAATCGATGTAGATTTCAACTCGAAGCTATGTGGACAAGAAGGGAGGAATGCAAAGATATTATCCAAGAAATCTAGGATGGCAGCCAAGAATTAAATTCTCCTATTGGGATAGCTGCTAGATTGAGTTGTTGTGCTGAAAATCTCTCTAGATGGAACAAAATGGTGTTTGGGCAAATTCAGAAGAAAAGGGAGACTCTTAGTACTCTGGTCTATAGAGATAAAGATGGCAGCTTGGGCAGTGAGATCAATATGATAAGAAAGGAGATTAGTGAGTTATTGAATAGTGAAGAAATTATGTGCCATTAGAGATCGAAGGTGCAATGGTTAGGCCTTGGGGATCAAAATACGAAATACTTCCACACTAGGGCTTCAGATAAGAGAAGGAGAAATACTATCAACAGTATTATGGATGAAAATGGAAATTGGCACGATTCTATTGATGGTATTGTAGAGGTGGCTATGTCATATTTTAAGAATCTGTATTCCACTTCTTATCCAACTCGTATTTCGGAAGTCCTTGATACTATCCCAACTAGAGTCACTGAGGATATGAATCAACTTCTTATTCAAGAGTTCACAAGGGAGGAAGTTGAGGTAGCTCTAAAACAGATGCATCCAACAAAAGCCCCAGGTTCGAATGGTATGTCTGCTATTTTCTTTCAAAAATATTGGGGTATTGTTGGTAATGATGTCATATGCATGGTCTTAAATGTGCTTAACTCTAATATGTCTATAGTAGAGATTAATAGAACAAACATCACTCTGGTGCCAAAAATAAAAAACCCCACAAAAATGACAGACTTTAGACCTATTAGTTTTTGTAATGTTGTTTATAAACTCATATCAAAACTGTTAGCCAATCGTCTTAAAATAATCCTTCCTTAGATTATATCAGAAAATCAAAGTGTGTTTCTTTCTGGGAGACTAATTATTGATAATGTGCTTGCAGCTTTTGAACTTATGCACTATTTAGAACATAAGAAGGATGGAAGGGAGGGTGTTATGGCAATAAAGTTGGATATGAGTAAAGCATATAATAGAGTGGAGTGGGGTTTTATTAAACAAGTGATGGAAAAAATGGGCTTCCATGAAAAATGGATAAAGTCGATCATGCATTGCATCACTTCTGTATATTATTATATCCTTGTTAACGGTGTTGCTTATGTTAGAATTATTCCTACAAGGCGGAGACCCAATTTCACCTTATATGTTTCTATTGTGTGCAGATGGTTTTTCCTCCCTTATTAATAATGCTGTCAGGAATCAAAGAATTAGTGGAGTATCAATATGTAGAGGCTGTCCCAAGATCACACATCTGTTTTTTGTAGATGATAGTCTATTGTTTTGCAAAGTAAATAGTCAAGAATGCCAAAATCTTATTGATATTCTCCAGCTATATAAAGCTGCATCGGGTCAGAAAATCAATGTGGATAAATCTTCAGTCTTTTTCAGTAACAATACCTCGGATGATAGAAGATGTGAAGTGCTGAATATGTTGGGTCCAATGCAAGATACCCAACATAAAAAATACCTTGGCTTACCCTCAATCATTGGCAAGTCAAAAGTTGAAATATTTGCAGAAATCAAAGAGAGGGTGGAGAAAAAATTATCGAGGTGGAAGGAGAAAATGCTATCAGTGGGTGGCCAAGAGATCCTTATTAAAGCTGTTGCTCAAGCAATTCCAACATACACTATGAGTTGCTTCCAGATCCCAAAGAGTCTTTGTGATGAGATTGAAGAAATGATGAGAAAGTTTTGGTGGGGTCAAAGGGGTCAAGAATCAAAAATTGCTTGGGTTAGCTGGAAGAAAATGTGTAAGTCCAAGCTGAATGGAGGAATGGGGTTCAGAAATTTACAAGCTTTCAACCTTGCTATGCTAGCTAAGCAAGGTTAGAGGTTGATTTCGAATCCTAACTCTCTGGTGGCCTAAATCTATAAAGCGAGATATTATCCACATGGTGATGTGTTTAAAGCAAAACTTGGATCCAATCCTTCCTATACTTGGAGGAGCATCTTCAATGGGCTAGAAGTTGTGAAAAGAGGTACCCGGTGGCGAGTTGGCAATGGCAATAGAATTCATATTTGGGAGGATAAGTGGCTATCTACTCCAATAACATACAAAGTAATCTCCCCCCTCCCCCCCTCCAAAAGCATTTTAATGATTATCCTAGGGTCTCGGCGCTGATTGATAGAGACACGAAGAGGTGGAAAAGTGATGTAGTAAGATCTTTGTTCTTGCCTTTTGAAGCAAAGACTATCCTGAATATTCCCCTCAACCACAGCCTTCCAGAAGACCAAATCATATGGGTGGGTAATAAAAGGGGAGAATTCAATGTAAAAAGTGCTTATTATATTGCGGTTGGGGTGCTAGATACAATGGAGGAAGGTGAAAGTTCTTCGAGTGATTCTAGGAGTCCTCTTTGGAAGAAACTATGGCACTTAAACATTCCTCCCAAGGTACGTATCTTTGCTTGGAAAATGTGTATGAATGCTCTTCCTACTTTTGTGAACTTGCAAAGAAGGGGTGTTAATCTTTGTGATATTTGTCCAGCTTGTGGGAAAGAGCCTAAATCGAATTTCCATGTTTTTGTTAAGTGTGAAGCGGCTAGGAAAGTGTGGAGTTGTTGGGTAGATAGTCCTGTTAATTTGTTGAATGGAAATATGGATATTATAGATATTACTTTGAAAATTGTTGAATCGGGTACATCCCATGACTTGAAGGTTTTCTTTGGGGTTGCATGGGCAATATGGTATAATAGGAATAAAATAGTGCATGAGGCCTCAAGTCAGTATCCTGATCAGAAGGGAAGGGAAGTGGACAGCGCCTTCTCTAGGATTTTTCAAGATCAATGTTGATGTTGTCACATTTGAAAATGAAAAGAACTCAAGTGTGGGAGTAGTTATAAGGGATGTAGCTGGTAATGTTCATGTTGCTTGCTATAAATATCTTCAGGGTCAATTTTCGGTGGAGGAAGTTGAAGCGCTAGCTATGGAGTGTGGTCTAATTCTTGCCAAAGAGCAAAAGCTATCTCATATCATCTTGGAATTTGATGCATTAACAGCTGTTACTAGTGTCACAGCAGATGAAACAAATGGTTGTCTTGGTCATGTGTATCAGGGGATTCGTAGTTTGTTGTCTTCGTTTAGTAGTTGGAATATCAAGCATGTGAAAAGAGATTACAATAGGGCAACTCATTAGCTTTCGAAGTATGCGAGGGAGAAGGAAGAGTTTCATGTCTAGATGGGAGTTTGTCCTCCTATGGTGGTTCACGTTATTCAGGAAGATGGTGTGTAGTTTGTTCTGTGTTGAGCTTTTCTTTTGGCTTTGTTGTACTCTCTTTTCTATTTGGCAATGAGATTCCAGTTATTTTGCTATCAAAAAAAAAAAAGTGAAAGCGGCTAAAAATGATGCTATCATGACAAGTATTTCCCAAATCCAAAAAAGCCTTTCTGGTAAAACAATGGGTCGTATTTTGAATTTTTAAGTGAACTAAATTCAAATGCTATAATGTGATGCATACAAACGAGGCCATTTGAAGCTCACTTTTCATATATTGGAGTTTTTTTTTTTTAACCTATGACGTCCGCTTCTGATGATAACTCTTTATCATTAGAAGAGTTATCATCAGACCAAGACACCAATATGCTTTTGGTGTAGACGGGGATTGAACCCTAAATTTTTTATTCAACTATCAGAGATTTTACCAGTTGAGCAAACTAGAACCCAAACTTTACTATATATTGGGAGTTTCTAACATTGCATCAAAGGCTAAAGCTTTGTGATCACATGATGCATTCTTAAGCACCTTGCCACTGCCTAATAAATATGATTTTTGATGATGCCAAAATCGTTAGTTGGATCACTCGTCCAATCCGAAGCTTTAGGCGATCTTGTAGGACCTGCAAGATAAAGAGAGTTGATCGAAGAAACCACCGGATTATTCCCGATGGGGGAGCCTCTGATGCTTAAGTTAGTATCATCCCAGATATTTCATATATAGGTAGTGTGTTGTAGTGGTTTTTTTACGTACCTTAGTTAATGAGACAGATTGTCCCTTTTATAGGTGACTTATGTAGCCGTTGTACATAAATTAGGGTGATTATTACCTCGATTGTAACATTCTTTGTCTTGATGAGAGTTTAAGACATTTGATGGTCGTTATTGAATGTATTGAGGTTATCTTTGATGGCCTACTAATGATGCAAGGTCGTCCATATTAATGAACGACCTTAATGATTTTTCTGGACTCATCAGTTGCCCCCCATTCTCAAGTCTGATTTTGCTTTATGCTGGTTAGGCTTGGGGAATATTCTTGACTTATTTATATTTAGGCTTCTTTATTTTCAACTACTTTCTTCTTCAGGAATGTTAGTATTTCTATGACAACATCTTAGTATCTACCTTTTGAAGGTCTTTTTAGACATTCGAGGGATCATAGCTTGAAAGTGAGCTGATTTCTTTGGATGACATGTGTGAGGTTTTAGTGTCCTCTTTGGATCCCTTCATCATTATTTTGTAGCTTGAAGAATTTTGATATATGGATAATGTTATTCTTCCAAGATTTATATTCTTGCGTGAAGAATTTTTATCATCCGTTGATTGCACAATTTCATTCTATCAATTAAATTTTAATGCTAAAGTGTTTATATTACCTTGGCCTCGCCATTTGTTGTTTTAACGATGAGGCTTTAGGGAAGACTTGATGTTTTCCATTGTTGTTCGTCAAGTGATTGCATTTTGTGGAAAGGGAAAGTTAAAGCTCTAACCAAGAAGTTATTAATGGTGCAGAAGGACAAGCGGCTTTAGTCGGCCAATCAGAAGATCAAGACCGTGGCTGCCATGGCCGTCCAAGTGTTCCAGCTCACTGAAGAATACAATACTGTTTTGTTCAGCTAGTACTACAAAGGGTTTGAACTGTTGAGGAGGTACTTGGTGAAGCATGGTCCGGGGGTTGATTTGGAGAACTTCGACTTTAAGTCCATAAAGAAAAGGAGACTGACGAAGTTGCTCAGGCTATGATAATCGTCTTCTATTAATTGCTACGTGAACTTTTTGTTTTTTGTTTGACCTTTGCCATATGGTCTACCTCCCTTAGCCTCGTCGAAGTGATCCATATCCTTTTAGGGGTCATACCACTTAGCTTGTCTTTTCAGGTGATTTACATCCATGTAAGGAATTTTATCACTTAGCCATTTTTAGATGATATACATCAATTTAAGGAATTTTATCAAGCGGAAAGCACATTTTAGTCCCTACATTTTCAAGCTATTCCCATTTTAGTCCCTACATTTTATTTTTACCGCTTTTAGGATCATGACCGTAAAATTATATGAAGAATAAAGGTTTTTTTAGCCTAGTTGTACCTTTGGCTTCCTCGAAGAGGTGAGCTCAAATTTGTCTAACCCACTCCTATGGAATGAGTGTATTTATATAAAGAAGATTAAAATCAAGTTTTATTTAGAACTCTTCTACCTCACTTAATAACTTTTTGTTAGTTTAATATTTTAAAAATAACATAGTTGAATTATATATTCTCTATATTCTTAATACACAAGTTAAATTTTTACTATTTTTTTTGTCCAAAACTCCAAATAACCTCTTAGAGATATCAATCAGCTGGTAATTGATTACGTACAGTTCATCCCATATCCATCAGGCAAACAAAACATATTCCTAGCGTTATCAACGAGGGACTTCAGCCAAAAGTTTCTGAGTTTGTTTTCCTGTTAAATTTCAGTGGTTATTAAGTCTTTGACTTTTCTCCCTTAATTGAAGTATACCCCGTATCTTTTTTTTCTTTTTTCTTTTTTCTTTTTTCTTTTTTTTTTCTTCCAGAAGGAAGTATTTTAACATATTCGTATCCAGAAGGAAGTATATTACTATATTCGTATCTTATATAAAATTAGAGTTTTTGGCCCCTAATATTCTGCCATATTGTTATTAAAAAAAAAAAAAAAAAAAAGTCTCCCTGTCCTTCCACACTATCACACACTGCCTATCTTGGGCCACCTCTAATCTCTTCTATAAATTCAGTATCACACCCTCTATTCTCCTTGTCCCTCCCAAAGGCACATTCTATTGAAAGCCATACATTTTCCACATACTACAGTCTTATCGAAAGCCAAAGATGGCCAAGATTTTCGCTACCCTGTTTATGTTATCCCTTGTTCTCTGCTCCACGACTCTCACCTATGCTGCTCGTCCAGACCCAAAATCGAACATAGATGAAACCACATCCCAAAATGAGGTTGGTCCAATTTGTTTACATGTTTCTCACATTTTGAGTCTCTTAATAAATAGAATTTGTATTGGGTTTTACGAGTTTTGATTCATGGGTGCTCTGTATTTTTTTTTCTTTTTTTCTTAATAGGTTGCGGCGGCACGTAATAGTCTTGAAGCATTGATTGAGAGCTGTCACATACATGGACTTTCGAAGGATGAGTGCTTAGAGAGGAGGACCCTGGCTGCCCATCTCGATTATATCTATACCCAGAAGGACAAGCCATGATCCATGAAAAATAATTATGTACTACTTGTACAGTTTATGTGATGCTAATTATCACTACTAATAATATGACATTCTCTCCTCCTTTTGGATGAGTGATTCTCTCATTCCTAACTGTTTCTTTCTTACGAGTCGGGATGTAATTATTTGGATTATAATATGTATATATATATGCCCTATTATTATGTAACTTTTGCTTTAATATTATTGACATGTTATTGGTTTGTTTGCAAGTTTTCAGAGCAGGGACATCACCCCTGCTGCTATTCATACAGATTTCTTGGTACTAAAATTTCTACCTTTTTTTTCAACCCAAAAAAAAAAAAAAAAAAACACCCTGTTGACATGTTATGAACAATTGTTTGTCAAAGGTTAATGATTATAAGAATTAGGGATTTAGAATAAGCACTTATAGGTTTAGGTATAATATTATATAACAAAGTCTACATACCTCAACTTTGGTTTTCAATTCACCAATGACTTTTTAATGGTATCAGAGCCATGGATGGTAGGTGTATGAGTTTTATTTCTTTGCAATTAAGAAGTTACTAGGAATTTTATTACTACATAGCCACTACTTGCTCCTTGTTAGTGTTGGTCAGCCTAAAGACTTGTTGGCAAACCATAGTTTCGCGTTGGTCAACCCCTTTGTTGTAGCCGACGGACAGGCGTTGTTTGGGTGGTCCCGCAATGGAGTTTCCCGAGGAGGTGGTCTCGATAGCAAGGAAACCAGTGGTTACTAATAGTTCCGCCAGTAATCATTAATTGCTTAGAGATAAAATGAATATGTTTAGTCGTTCATTATCTGTTGCTAAGACACACTTAGGTCAGGCACACACTAATTTGAACATGGAAAGTGATAAGATAGTTAATTCTGAAGAATATAGCATACAAGATATAGATAGAAATTTACTAGAATGGAATAAATGGAATATACCAACTGAAAAAACTGATAAAATCTACAGACAGACTACTTTTTCTAAATTATCTTTTTTGACAGATTACACCATAAAAACTGTTGAAAGAACTTACTCTTTATTTAATGAATATTAAACAATTCAGTTATTTTCAATAAACTCAATTGACAGACATAGAGAAAAATATGCATTTTTACATGTTGGTTTGGTTCAAGTAGCTGTTAAACCATTAACAAGAGAAGCTTTAAATGCAAGTGTTTTACTTTGCTTAAGAGATGACAGACATTTAAGATTTAATGACTCACTCCTTGGAATGATGGAAACAAGTTCACATAAAGGACCAGTATATTTTAATTGTTATCCTAACTTTGCTTTAAGCCTATCTGACAGAAATATTATGGATGCTTTAACTTTAAATGTAAAAACAAATGGTTATTACATGAAAGAAGGCTCAGAACATTTAGCTATTATTTATAGGATTTATTATAAACTGATGAAAACCACTTTAGACCCTTAATCCATAGTTGATCCTTCCCCTAAAGGTCAGACTCTCCTTATGCAAGCCTCAACCCGAAATACTAAATTACAGGTACCTCAACAAATATAGTGGAAAGATATAACCCTTCCTAAAAGATGGCAACTTGAGGCTATTGCCCCCACACCAAATATAGAAAACACTGAACCAGACTTCATGGCCCAAAATACAGATGGTACAGTTATTATTTCTTTTAATAATAATGACAGACATATTGATAGTCTCATAAGACCTAGTAGTTCTACAAGTAGAAAGACCCCTATGATGTTTACCCCTAGAAGCTCCTTTTCCTCTAGGACACCTTTCTCTGATTCCAGACCTTTACCTCCCCAGAATCTTCCTCCAATTATACACCTTCCCCCTATAAACACTAAGAAATCCCCTGTCCAGACTGAAACAGCTTATTATTCGACAGATTCCATACAACCTACCCCTAATGTTCACCAACCTCTTTATCAGCCTCAACCTCAACCTGATTCTCCTACCCACACAGATATATTAGGACTTACAGATGATAGACAAATTAATATTTTATCTAAAGAATTTGTTTTAGATAAAGAACTACTAAAATATGATTATTTAAAACCTGGAAATAATGACAGAAAGAATCAATTTTTTGAAGAATATAATGAACAAGAAAGAAATAATTTAAGAACTAAGTATTTTGAGAAGATGACAGATTTGCAGACGCACTTTAGTTTCTTTGACTTTTTGGATTATCATAACAAAAAGATAAGTGTAATAGAAAAAATATTGTCATGGACAAAGACAGAAAATCATGAGAAAGTGTATCAGACTTATCCACCATTTGAATCAATTATATTGAGTCAAAATAGTGGAGTCTAAGTATTGGCTACGCCTATCAAAAGACCTAGCCTAAGTGATGATAACAAGAACCTAGACAGTATAATTCAACAGAACAATTACACCAATACCTATCTGAAAACTATTGGTCAAAAGTTACAAGACATAGAAGACAGAATAATACCCCCTTCCACTTCTATAAAAAAAGAAAATACGTCTAATACCCCTTTGTTTATCCCTCATGAAATACCTCCTCACCTTAAAGCACCTTTAAAGAAACCCATGACAGAGAAAACTGATAATTTACTTAATGAAATAAATAAAAAATTAGACTTAATGAAATTAGAATCATTAAAGGATATGGAGCCATTAAAAAATAAGAATATCATAACGTTAAATACAACAGGACGAATTGACTCTTTAGAGGATGAAGAATCAGAAGACAATCAATGGACAGATTTGACAGACATAAATAATTTGGAATCACAATTCACAGATAAATTACAAATTAATAAATTAACTTTAGCATCTTCATCGCAAGATCGTAAAAAAGGAAGAATTAAAGATTTATACCCCAGAAAGAATTGGTATCCTAAACCTACTCCTCCTGATTTACAATTTGAAGAAAGACATACTTATGTTAATTCATCTTATTCACCAGATTTAATTTATGAATGGAATATTGATGGAATGTCAGAATATGAAATAATAAACCTTTTACATGAAATGACTTTGCTCACTAATGTTTATAAGAATCATGGAAAACAGGACCATCAGATAGCTCATTTAATTGTCACTGGTTTTACTGGCCAGTTGAAAGGCTGGTGGGATCATTATTTAAATAATGATGACAGAAATGGAATATTATCAACTGTTAAAAGAGAAACAGATGTAAGTGTTATAATGATAGATAGACAGTCTTCACAAGATGCAGTTAATACTTTAATTTTTACCATAAATAAGCATTTTGTTGGTGATCCTAATCAATACAAAGAAAGAGCTTCAGATGTTTTAATTAATTTAAGATGTCCACAACTTTCAGATTTTAGATGGTATAAAGATGTCTTTATTTCAAAAGTTTTAAGTAGGAATGATTGTCAACAATCCTACTGGAAAGAAAAATTTATTGCTAGTTTACCTTATTTCTTTGCTCAGAAAGTTAGACTTGATATAGTTAATAATGACGGAACAATAGACTATCCTAGCCTAACATATGAAGACATAATATCTTCAATTAATAAAATAGGTCTATGGCTATGTAATGACTTAAGGCTAAAAAACCAGATAGAAAAAGAAAAAAGATTCGCTAAAAAAGAGCTAGGAACTTTTTGTGAGCAATATGGTTTTGATCCATTAATTGCTCCCTCTAGGAAAAGAAGAAAAGAAAAGAAAGATGACAGAAGTGATAGATATAAGAACAATAATAGAAGATATTATAAAGGTAAGTCTAAAGACAGGAAAAAAGAATCCAAAAGAAAGAAACATGATAGACGTAGGGAAAGTGACATTACTTGCTTCAAATGTGGGAAAAAAGGACACATTAGTAGATATTGTAACTTTCAAAGAAAGATAAATAAACTTGATATATCAGGAAAATTGAAGGATAAATTAATGAGTATAATAGGACTGACAGATAGTGATGAAACAGATAATGAAATTCACCAGATAGATAATAGTAACAGCACTTCATCATCCTCTACAGATGTTTCTTCACATGATGAAAATGTTAAATTATGTAACTGTAATAATCCTGATAATTGTTATTGTAAAAGAAAATTAAAAATATGTGTCTTAACAAAACAAGAAGACATGATAATGGATTTAATAGATAAACTTCCAGATCTACAGTCTAAAAAAGATTATTTATCTAAATTAAAAGAATCTTTAACTGAAACTGATAGATTTGAAATAGATCTAAAAGATTATAAGTCAACTTATAATTTTACTGAAATTACTGATAGATTTAAACCCAATAAACCTATAACTGTGACAGACCCACAAACAGATATTAATAACCTAAAAAATGAACTGAAAAATTTAAAATCAGAAAATTTCATATTAAAAGGCATGGTTGAACAAATAACTGCGCAAGTAATTAGCATAAAAGATAGAATTAAATATTGTAATGAACCTCTGACAGACTCCTCTTTTCTTGATAGACATAATTATACTAGTGAAAGTTCTCACAAAGAAGATGATAAAGATGAATTTTTAAATATAATTGACAGAATGATATTTCAGAAGTGGTACACAGAGATAACTTTGGTAGTTCATAAAGAATTTTCATTAACTGTTATTGCCCTTGTTGATTCAGGTGCTGATATGAATTGCATACAAGAAGGATTAATACCCTCTAAGTATTATGAATCAACAACAGACAGATTAACTCAGGCTAATGGTGATAGACTTAAAATAAGTAATAAACTAACTAAGGCATACATATATAATAATGGAATCAAGTTCAGAACACCTTTCTTCTTAACATATAAGTTGTCCTCTAAAGTTATATTAGGAAATCCTTTTTTGGCTTTAATCTACCCTTTCTTCACGACAGATAATGGAATATGTACTAATATTTTCAAGATAGAAGTTTTCTTTAAGTTCCTCCTACCCCCATTCCCCAAGGATATACACTTACTGAAAGAAATTTCCATCTCAAAGGATAAAAGTAATGATGAGATTCCTACAATGGCAGACTTAGTGATAGATGATGATGAGATTCCTACATTGGTAGATAATACTATTCTACCCAGCAGCAGTAATACTTAAGTATATATATACTTAAGTATGTATATATATATGTATATATATATATTTTTTTTAAAAATTTCCTACTTTTGTTGACTATTCTAGTTTTTCTTTTGTTCCTACGTATCTTTCCATTATTTCTCCTATCCCTTTACTAGGATCTTTGTCTTATACTATAGGTTCATGACTTTTAGTTCATTCTTGTCCTTTCTTATCATATATTCCCATTTCATAATGGCCTTTAATTAGTTAATTTTAAAATTAACGGTCAATTGCCTGGCAAGCAAGATAGCCATTCTACGGCTAAAATCTCAGACCAAATTCTGCCAAAATAGAAATCTTTAATATAGATTTCAGTTAAAGCATGAAGGCATCTCAACAGAGACAATATCCCTTCAGAATACAAGATGACAGTGTATTCATGTGGTGACTAGAAAGGTTTAACAGACAAGATAGACAACTGCGCCAAATTAGTTTCCAATAGATACAGACAGATGTTCCCAAGTATGTTCCCAAGTCATTTATACTATTCACAAGCACGTGTAAAAAGAATTCAGGCAAGGACAAAACAAATTTTAAAAGTCACAGCTATTCCAGAGTTCCAAAGTTATTGCCAGATCGTACGAAGATTCTCAGATAGACCCAATAAAGTATAGACAGGCATTTAAAGTTACTACTGTTCACTAGCATGTGTACCCGGACAAAGTGCCAGATAGACTACTGTTCATAAAACTTTTACTGTTCAAGATTCTACCGACATATTAACTTGAGTTCACTTTACTTAACTCAGGTTACTTTTGAAGACTTTTACTGTTCAAGATTCTACCGACAGATTAACTTGAGTTCACTTTAATTAACTTAGGTTACTTTTGAAGACTTACCATGGTTCACTTTATCTATAAATAGACAGGCTCCGAAGACAGAAGACAGGTTCAAATTTTAGGTTCAATTCTAAGGTCCAAACTTTAGAAAGACTTTGTAATAGCTTTCCCTCTCCCTCTCTCTGAAAGACTTTTGTACTCTACTTTCTTTTTGTAATCTTGTAACCTTACCCTTTCAGATAGATAATCTTGTAACCCTTTTACAGATTTTACTTTGTAATCTTGTAACTCTTCAGACAGTGTTTATTTTCAAAGCTTGTAAGAAAGACAAAAGTTTTCAGTTTTTATCAAAGACAGAAGTATTTTCAAGTAAGATTTTATTAGTTTCAGTTTTCAGATTCCATACTCTTTTTAATTTATTTTGACTATATCTATTTTGCTATTTTCTTCTTATCAACTATTTTATCATTGTTTATGCTTCTAGACAAAAATCCCCTCTCTTTTCCTCTATTGAGTTGTAGGAAGTTAAGTAGTCTTGTCATATCTTGGTCTTCTTGAGACTCAAGGTATTGAATGAGACTCACTCTTCCTCTCTTAACTCTTCATTTCCTCCATCCTTAGGACCTCCCTCAAGAGCCTCCTCCTTCACCATATGGATCTTGCATGAAGGTATTGTAAGGACATGATTTTTTAACGACCCAAGAATAACATTGGGCTCGTATGTAAAAGGTCCGAACAATATAATTCATAGAGAGTGGGCTAGAAAGGCTGGACCTTGGTCGTTGGACGGCGATTTAGCCGTGATTTTCATGGAAGCTCATACGAAGGTAGGCTTGGCCAGAATAGCTAGGCTTCACATCGGTGTAGCTTGGAGGGTTTGAGTCCTCGGACTTACTCCGAGGAGAATCACATTCTTCCCATTCTTCTTTTTGTGGGATCTTTTTTTTTCTCCTCCTTCTCCCCTGGCTCTCCTCCCGTTTTATACCAGTGTTTACTTCCCCTTTTTCGTCTACGTGTCAGTTTTACCTTTTTGGGGTATTGACTCGTCCTATCAATTCATACGTCAGAGTGGTTGGGGGTAGTTGGGAAAAGTTAAATAGCATGGTCTGGAGTATGGGCTTGTCAGACGCAGGGCTCCACATTACGGTGTTGGCAGCTTTCTCCCTTGTACTGAGTTTGTCCTTTTCTCCAGGCGTTTTGTGAGGTGTAGAGCGTGAGATCGTCCTCGGCCATATCCTTGGGCCTTTGAGGGGCTTTCATCATACGTCCTCGGCAGTAGAGCTCCTCGGCCTGGGTTTTAGGCCCTGAATACAAAGTGGGCTGGGACCTCAGATTTCGGGCCCTACAATAGCCCCTCAAAATCCTACTGCCCGGCCTTGTTGTTGGGGAGGAGGGTTTTGGTAATGTTAGGCCTAAACCATGGCTTGCCCAGTTCAACATCTCTTTAATGCCGGGGTTTCTTCATTTGCATGGGGGGCGGCGCCAAATTGTGAGACATCCCTCTAGATTTTCTCACGCGGCGCCTTTGACGTTTCAATGTTCGAGGCGTGCCATTAATATGTCTCCTTCACGAGGCTATCCAAACTTTATGGTTGCAGGCGGCGCTGGGAGCTGAGCAAAGACTATCTCGTTCGTAGCATTTCTTGGGAATATACGTAGATTAAATGCCACCGGTTTGCCCTCTGTATAAGTAGGATAAGGGGCTACTCCTCCTACATATAAACGCTTTGGCCCCATCCCAATTCATAATCCTTCCACCATACTCACAATCTCCATCTCCAGCGCCATCCACCCTTAGAGCAATATGTTTGAGGCATGGGTGGGGATGAAGGATCTATACCCGCTTCAGAGGCACCGAATCCTTCCAAGACTCAAGGTGTTGCAGTCTAGACAGGGAAGACATAGACTCAAGATGATCTTTCGCTCTGATAAGGTGGGGATGGTATCTCTGCCTCTTTCAGTCAAAATCCGAAGCAGGCATTGGTCGCATCAGATCCTTGGTGCGTCAGAAGTAAGGTTTTCCGTCATCAGCGCCGTCTGCTTTATCGCAGGCGTGGCTAACATGGAGGCTCATCAACTTCTGGCTCCTTACACTTTTTCTTCAATGGTGCTAGCCCCAAGTTGGGTTCTTTTGCTGCCTGAGTTATAGGCATGTAAAAGTATTGAGGAATGGTCTCCTTAGACAACATTTTGGAACGGCAGCATCCCTCTTCTCTGCACCTCTTCTTCGGCTTTTTCTTCACTCTCTTGTATCTTTTCTTTCCGCTTATGTAGTTAGCTTTTAGTATAAGCTTATTCAAGCTTTTTCATTGTACATTGTACTATTTCTTTATACTAATAAAAGATGAATTTGTTTCCCTCAAAATACTTTTCTTTTCTGCGGCAATTACTTTGTGAATGGATATGCTACATGTGTGTTTTCCTTTAATAATACTTAGGACAGGAAGCCTAGTAACAAAAAGCCATTAATTTGAACCTATTGAAACTATCAAATATAATAATATCAATCAATAGCAGATTAAACTTATGAGACTAACCGAGGTAACAGCTGAGTGCACCGTGATGCGTGTGAGGCAGTTGCCCGAGTAGTGTGGAATTATGGCCGTATTTTCGATAACATCTGGCCTCTGATCCGAGGACCGAGGTATGACTGTACCGGATTGTGTCCAATACTTGTGTATATATATATATATATATATTTTTTTTTTTAAGTAGTTGGTTTCCTCATAGGCCTGAGTTCGACTATCATACAAGACCTTGGTTCTGTCCAAAACTTGTATTTTTTCTTTCAAGTAGTTGGTTTCCCCATAGGCTTGAGTCCGAGGACCATGCAAGGCCTTGGTTCTGTCCAAAACTTGTATTTTTTCTTTTAAGTAGTTGGTTTCCCCATAGGCCTAAGTCCGAGGACCATGCAAGGCCTTGGTTCTGTCCAAAACTTGTATTTTTTCTTTTAAGTAGTTGGTTTCCCCATAGGCTTGAGTCCGAGGACCATGCAAGGCCTTGGTTCTGTCCAAAACTTGTATTTTTTCTTTTAAGTAGTTGGTTTCCCCATAGGCCTGAGTTCGAGGACCATGCAAGGCCTTGGTTCTGTCCAAAACTTGTATTTTTTCTTTTAAGTAGTTGGTTTCCCCATAGGCCTGAGTCTGAGGATCATCCAAGACCTTGGTTCTGTCCAAAACTTGTATTTTTTCTTTTAAGTAGTTGGTTTCCCCATAGGCTTGAGTTCGAGGACCATGCAAGGCCTTGGTTCTGTCCAAAACTTGTATTTTTTCTTTTAAGTAGTTGGTTTCCCCATAGGCCTGAGTTCGAGGACCATGCAAGGCCTTGGTTCTGTCCAAAACTTGTATTTTTTTCTTTTAAGTAGTTGGTTTCCCCATAGGCTGAGTTCGAGGACCATGCAAGGCCTTGGTTCTGTCCAAAACTTGTATTTTTTCTTTTAAGTAGTTGGTTTCCCCATAGGCCTGAGTCTGAGGATCATCCAAGACCTTGGTTCTGTCCAAAACTTGTATTTTTTCTTTTAAGTAGTTGGTTTCCCCATAGGCTTGAGTCCGAGGACCATGCAAGGCCTTGGTTTTGTCCAAAACTTATATTTTTTCTTTTAAGTAGTTGGTTTCCCCATAGGCCTAAATCCGAGGACCATGCAAGGCCTTGGTTCTGTCCAAAACTTGTATTTTTTCTTTTAAGTAGTTGGTTTCCCCATAGGCCTGAGTCCGAGGACCATGCAAGGCCTTGGTTCTGTCCAAAACTTGTATTTTTTCTTTTAAGTAGTTGGTTTCCCCATAGGCCTGAGTCCGAGGACCATGCAAGGCCTTGGTTCTGTTCAAAACTTGTATTTTTTCTTTTAAGTAGTTGGTTTCCCCATAGGCCTGAGTCCGAGGACCATACAAGGCCTTGGTTCTGTCCAAAACTTGTATTTATTTACTTATTTATTTACTTTTCGAAGGTTAGCCCCTCGCCAAGGTGGGGAGAGTTAGCTTGATGTTGGAAGCCCCTAGAGCTGCCCGTGCCATCGGCACTGTAGGCGTAGCCCCTAGTGGAAATTTATGTCGGAGCAACAACTGCATGTCGCTAGAAATGGAGGAACCTTTGCAGACTTCTGCTTGATAGAGGCTCGACTCCACCGCCACCTGCGCCAACGCGCAAGCCTTCCTACAGACGGCGCCAATTGTAGGGACACGATTTTTTAACGACCCAAGAATAACATTGAGCTCGTATGTAAAAGGCCTGAACAATATAATTCATAGAGAGTGGGCTAGAAAGGCTGGACCTTGGTCGTTGGACGGCAGTTTAGTCGTGATTTTCATGGAAGCTCATATGAAGGTAGGCTTGGCCAAAATAGCTAGGCTTCACATCGGTGTAGCTTGGAGGGTTTGAGTCCTCGGACTAAGTCCGAGGAGAATCACATTCTTCCCATTCTTCTTTTTGTGGGATCTTTTTTTTTCTCCTCCTTCTCCCCTAGCTCTCCTCCCGTTTTATACCAGTGTTTACTTCCCCTTTTTCGTCTACGTGTCAGTTTTGCCTTTTTGGAGTATCGACTCGTCCTATCAATTCATACGTCAGAGTGGTTGGGGGTGGTTGGGAAAAGTTAAATAGCATGGTCTGGAGTATGGGTTTGTCAGACGCAGGGCTCCACATTACGGTGTTGGCAGCTTTCTCCCTTGTACTGCTCTTGTACTGAGTTTGTCCTTTTATCCAAGCGTTTTGTGAGGTGTAGAGCGTGAGATCGTCCTCGGCCACATCCTTGGGCCTTTGAGGGGCTTTCATCATACGTCCTTGGCAGTAGGGCTCCTCGGCCTGGGCTTTGGGCCCTGGATACAAAGTGGGCTGGGACCTCAGATTTCGGGCCCCACAGGTATAATCTCTTTCCCTAATTGTTTTTGTGTTGCCATGACGAGAGTTTAAGATTAAAACATGATAATAATCATTTAACTTCTTTTGAATATGTTTGAATGTTCTTAATTGTTCTTATGTGTTCTTCACATGTTCTTGATTATTCATCACATGTTAATGCATCACACTAGTTTCAATCTTAAATCCACATCAAAACATGAAAAATATGTTTGTTTAATAATTCTTTTAAATTCCTGAATCTAGGATATCACTATCCACACACATTCACTAGAATTTATTTTTCAATCCAAATGAAATGCTTAATAAATTGAATTAGGATTTATCACATGCACACACTTTAAATTTAACATGCAAATTGATTGATAATATATTGGATGATGTAATATAAATGTTGGCCATAATAGTCTAGAAGACTGGTTTCACCGGGTAAGGTGGGTGCCTAACACCTTCCCATCTTATAACATAGCCTCCGAACTTAGATCAAGGGTTGATAGACCAATGTTTATCCTTATAATTTTCAATTTTTAGATTGTAAGTAGGAAATAAAGCTATATACTTTATCTTAGATTGTATCTAGAACCAAAACCATATAATTTTCCCATAATCAATGTAAATTTAATTTCAAATTAATAAAATGAGGAATTTTTCAATTTTGGTTTTTTTATTTATTCCAATAATTAAATAAGTGGCGACTCCATTGTAAAACCCTTAATCTAAAAGGAAAAATATAATTGGTCGAACCTCCATTTTGAGAGGCAATAACACGACTCCACTCATTCACATAGGTTTAGCCCAACATCCAAAAAAGGGGAGCCGGGGGCGCGGTCTCTCACAGGGACGACTCCACTGGGATATTGAGAGTTAAGCTTCAATTAGGTTATGGTGGCCAACCATGTCATTGTTTGTTTATTGCTTTTTGTATATAATATGTCTAATATGTCATTACATTGCATGTCATGCATCATTTGCTTGAATGAAATTTATTTTATTTGTGTGCTAGCCCGGAAGCCCGGTAGTATTAGCCGTGGATTGTGGTCTTCTTGAAAGTCACATACCCAATGGTGAACCTACCACCCACCGCGACAAGGATCGTCATGGTTATGCCATGGTGGTTTATAGGGACAAACTGTTCCCTTCGGACCAACGCGGTGCTCCTGGCGTCACAAGTTGGGAGGTACAACGTCCTAGCTTGTGGGGATCTTTAACCTACCTTCTACCTATGTTGTAATGACCCATAGAACCTACCTTTAGGTCGGTCCATGTAAATTGCATTGCATTACACGTGTGTGCACGTTGTTTGAACCATGATAACTCAAGTCCAACGCTTAAGCCCATCATAATTGTTTGAACCTTGTATGTTGTGAATGAACTCAAGCCCAAAATCCTATGATTGAACTCTAATTGGTATGGAAACCCAAAATTGTTTCTTGAATCATTCTAAGCCCACCACTTGAGCCCATCAAAGGTGTATATGCATGATCAACATCAAAGGCCAAAAGCTCACAAGATTCAAGCCTTCCAAGTGCAAGCCTAAGCCATTTTATCATAATCAAGGTTCAAGCCCACCAAGTCTTAAGCATCCTCAATGGACCAAGAAGAAGCAAGTGGCCCAACTTTGCCTCACTCCGCATTTGGTTTGCAACATCATGGTTAAGCTTAAAGTTTGTTTGTTTATTACATGTTTCTATGTTTCTTTGAATTCTAAAAATCCATGTAGCATTTGATGTATTTTTTTCATGTACATATTTTTTTAAAAATTTCAAAAAAAAAAAAAAATTCAAATGAGAAAGTGTTTGGACTAGGGGCATTGGGCATTTAAGTCATTTAAAAAAAAAAAAAAATCTTTGAACTAAGACCATTGAACTTCCTAGTGACTTTTTCAAAAAGACCGAATTTTTTATTCTTTCAAGATTAAAAAAAAAGAAGAAGAAGAATTCTCTTTTTCAAAATGATACATGAAGATCCCTTGGACAAAACATTTTCTAAATCTTGATGTTTAAAGGCTTGAGCAATCAACTTGTACCAAAGAATGATTAATTTCATTGGGTCCATGTAAAGACTTTTGCTACTTGACTTAGAATATAAGAAGAAATGGTCTTAAAAAGTAATCAAAAAGAATCCATCCATAAAAAAATCCCAAGAATCCATGCCCTTGATCCAATTTTCAAAATTATTTTGTTTCACATCATTAGAGCATTCATACTTTTTCTTTTAAGAGGAATTTATTAAAGAGAGCTCAAGTCACTGTGCCTACAAGCAAGCATTGTTAGGGATAGGAGGCCGTCTTTGGTAAAGCAAGATTATACCTTAATACCTAGAATGATCATTATCCATTGCTAGCCCATTTGAGCCTTTAAACACTTAGCCACTTTTTGGCATGAACCCACTAAAATCTAAACCTAGTGTGGGAAAATTCAAAGTATGCATGCTTAAATCTCATGTTGAGGAGGAGTTGACCTTGTAACTTTGAAGCTAATTGATAAAGCTCTCCTAGAAGACATGAAAGACAAGTAGAGAATTCATTAAGCTAAAGATAAGAGATTATCAAAGAAAGATGAGTCACTCAATCAAGGAAAGAGAAATGAAATTCCATCAATGTGAGAGAAAGCAAAATGTGCATAAAGTTTGAAGAACCTTAAATTCATCATGCCAAGAGGAATAAAAAATTCATCTAAAAGATATTTCATCAAAAAAGGAAAGATTCATCAAGCACAGAAAGGTACAAGTGCATCGAGGCAAGAAAGAAGTCTAGAGAGTGCACCAAAATGACCAAAAACCATTAAGCTGAGAAAAACAAGCAGTGAAAAAGTCCCCAAAAGTTCATTCAATCAAGAGATGAAAGACGAAAAAAAAAAAAAAAAACGCCCGCTAGGCTGAAAACCTAAAGGGCGGTCTAGGCAAAAGTTAGGGCCAAAGAAAAAAAAAAAAAAAGAAAAAAAAAAAAGGAAAATCCTAGCTAATTGAAAACTTGAAGATGTAACCTAAAAAGAAAAGGATTTTACAAGATGAAAGTCTAGAGGTATGATTCAAGGGGAATGAGCATAAAAACAAATGTTGGTATAAGTGATCAATGAACACTAGTGAGAAGATGGCAAAGAAGAAATAGGAAAACTCCTCTAATACTTGATTTTTGAGTAATGCATACTTGGGGGAACATCATAGGGAATTTTGAGCTTTTTTATATCATTCATTTCATAACCTAAACCCGGCCTACATTACAACCTATGAATAAGACCTCCTTGAAGTCTTGCTAATTGTAGGCGCATCTTAAACTCTAATAATATTTTTCTCTTGAATTAAAAAGAAAAGGTGCTTAAAATTTTCAAACCCCATAGGATGATATGTCTGAGGACAAAATTTCCCAAATTCTCAACTCCTCAAAATGACTCAAAAGAACTTACAAACTTGGAACACTCTCCTTGTTTGCACTCAACAATGTGATTCATTTCATTTCTTGATTGCCTTTGGAGACTTAATCTGACGATGTTCAAAAGGATGAAGCCAATTTGATTACATGAGTTTAATGATCTTGATCCTTCCTAATCAAAGAGATTTTTTTAATTCTTAAACACTTTGATTTGCTAAAATGATTGTTGTTCAAAAAAAAAAAAAAGAACAAGAACAAGAACAAGAACAAGAAGAAAGAAAGAAAGAAAGAGAAATCTCATTTCCTCAACACACAAACACAAACAAAAAAAAACAAAAAACAAAATTCTTTTTCAAAATCCAGTTCTCTTGAACTACGTCTTGACCTAATTCTCTATGAAAGAGGTACATAGGTAGCCTTTCAAAGGCCCAGTCCCAATCACCCAAATAACCTTGGAGAACAAATTCAAAACAATGTGACAAAATTGTTTGGGTGCATGTTAGGCTAAGCTCATTTGTTTTGCATTAAGCGTGCTTAAACTTGGGGCATTGGCCTATTTATATTGTGTGCAAATATGTTCTTCTCGCATGAAAGCATGTTTTCATTTAAGGCACCAATCCATTTTTTTAGCAAACCTTTCCACACTAGGGGCGTTGGCCAAAATTTTTTTCTTGATAATTGGTTTCTAACAAGCTAGAGAAAGAAAGCTATTTTGCAGGAACCAATGATTGCGAACCGTGATCTTCTTTCATGTTCCCCAATGGTCACAACATCAAATGAATTCAGCTTCAATCTAAGCGTGGAATATGCCCCAAACTAAGGGCATTGGGTAAGTACTTCCAATTCATTTCAATAAATAAATCCATTGTTAATTGAAATTATTTTTTTGCGGGAATTAAGCAAAGACTTATCCAGCAATCCACATCAACTTCCAGCCAAAGTTGTTCTCATTCAAAGGATAGGTTTTTCAAAAAAAAAATAATAATAATCATGAATAAATCTTCATCATTTCTAGTCCATCTTCATCTTCTTCACTTTGTGATCATTAAAAAAATCTTCATTTTCAAAAGGAAAATTCTCCATTTTTGAAAGGAAAAATCTCCAAAACCATATTCCAAAGGAAAAATCACCAATGAACAAATCTTCAATAAAAATTTCCAAAACTTCAATGGATAAATCTCTAAGAATAAATCTTCAAGGAAAAATCTCCATGAACAAATCTTCATTAAAATTTCTTCAAAAGTTCAATCTCCAGAATAAATCTTCAAGGAAAAATCTCCACGAACAAATCTTCAAAAGGAAAAATCTCCAAAACCATATTCCAAAGGAAAAATCTCCATGAACAAATCTTCTTAAAAAATTTTCAAAAATCCAATGGAAAAATCTCCAAAATAAATCTTCAAGGAAAAATCTCTATGAACAAATCTTCAAAAGGAAAAATCTCAAGGAAAAATCTCCAATGACTAAATCTTCATTAAAAATTTTCAAATCATCAAAGGAAAAATCTCAAAAACTATTTTTCAAGGAAAAATCTCCTATGAACAAATCTTCATTAAAGTTTTTTCAAAATTGCAATGGAAAAATCTCCAAAATGAATTGTCAAGGAAAAATATCCATGAATAAATCTTTTGTAAAAAAATTTCAAATGTTTAAAGGATAAATCTTCAAGATAACTCTTCAAAAAAAAAAATCTCAATTTTTCAAGGAAAAATCTCCAATGAATAAATCTTCATAGGAAAAGTCTCTAATGAACAAATCTTCATTAAAAATTTTGAAAACTTCAATGGAAAAATCTCTAGAGTCAAAGCTTCAAAGGATAAATCTCTTGAGCATAGCTTCAAATGAAAGATTTCCAAAACAAATGGCAGATTGCGATCTCCTTCCATATTCTCTAGTGGTCACAACAGCAAGTTAGCTATTCACACTTGGCATTCATCAAAACAGGCAAGATGTCCCAAACTAGGGGCATTGGCTTGGTATGTCCAATTTCTTTCAATTAGATAAATAAACATTAATTATTCAATGAGTAATTTGTGCAATTATCTTTTAATTAGGGTAAATTTGAAACCAATTAAGTCTGAAATGGGAGTGATTGGAGCCATTTAATGTTAATTGGGCACTAATTTGGGACCTATTAATGTTAATTGTGCTGAAATAATTTTCTAACAAATGACCTTTACTCACCATTTCATCGATATCTTTCATAATATTTTGAATCTGTAAATAAAGTTAATTTTCCCAGAAACTAGACATTCGGGACTTCAATTTGAGCATAAAAATGAGACAATTCCGATCATAATTGAGTAAGATATGATTTTTTGAAGTTGGCTCTACAGTCTGTTATAGTAGCTACGAAAAAACCGAACTTTGCTTGCTCCTCACTCTCACCAATCTCCACATTTAATGCACCAAATTTCCCCAAATACTAAAATGAGGTCTAGATTCATAATTCTTTATCAACACTCATTAAATGGCCTCTCATTCATATTTCCTCCACCACTACTATATAAACCCCCCTCTCCTTCATTCCAAGACAGACAAAAATCCCCTCTCTTCTCCTCTCTTAAGTTCTAAAAAGTTGAGTAGTCTTGTCATATCTTGGTCTTCTTGAGGCTCAAGGTATTGAGTGAGACTCACTCTTCCTCTCCTAACTCTTCCTCTCCTAACTCTTCTTTTCCTCCACCCTTAGGACCTCCCTCCTTCACCATATGGACCTTGCATGAAGGTATAATCCATTTCCCTAATTGTTTTTTGTGTTGCCATGATGAGAGTTTAAGATTAAAGTATGGTAATAATCATTTAAATTCTTTTGAATATGTTTGAATGTTCTTAATTGTTCTTATGTGTTCTTCACATTTTCTTGGTTGTTCATCACATGTTCATGCATCACATTAGTTTCGATCTTAAATCCACATTAAAAACATGAAAAATATGTTTGTTTAATAATTTTTTTAAATTCTTGAATTTAGGATATCACCATCCACATACATTCACTAGAATTTATTTTTCAATTCAAATGAAATACTTAATAAATTGAATTAGGATTTATCATATGCACACACTTTAAATTTAACATGCAAATTGATTGATAACATATTGGATTATGTGATATGAATGTTGGTCATCATAGTCTAGAAGACCGATTTCACCGGGCAAGATGGGTGCTTAACACCTTCCCACCTTGTAACATATCCTCCGAACTTAGATCAAAGGTTGATAGACCAATGTTTATCCTTGTAATTTTCAATTTTTAAATTGTAACTAGGAAATAAAGTTATGTACTTTATCTTAGATTGTATCTAAGACCAAAACCATGTAATTTTCCTATGATCAATGTAAATTCAATTTCAAATTAATAAAATGAGGAATTTTTCAATTTTGGTTTTCTTATTTATTCTAATAATTAAATAAGTAGCGACTCTTTTGTAAAACCCTTAATCTAAAGGGGAAAATATAATTAGTCAAACCTCCATTTTGAGAGGCAATAACATTACTTCACTCATTCACATGGATTTGGCCCAACATCCAAAAAAAGGGGGCCGGGGGTGCGGTCTCTCACACTTTTATAGGTGACTTAGGTAGCCATTGTACATAAATTAGGGTGATTATTACCTTGATTGCAACGTTCTTTGTCTTAATGAGAGTTTAAGACATTTAATGGTCGTTATTAAATGTATTGAATGTATTAGGCTTAGGGAATATTCTTGACTTGTTTATATTTAGGCTTCTTTATCTTCAACTACTTTCTTCTTCAGGAATGTTAGTATTTCTATGATGACATCTTAGTATCTACCTTTTGAAGGTCTTTTTAGACATTCGAGGGATCATAGCTTGAAAGTGAGCTGATTTCTTTGGATGACGTGTGAGGTTTTAATGTCCTCTTTGGATCCCTTCATCATTATTTTGTAGCTTGAAGAATTTTGATATTTGGATGATGTTATTCTTCCAAGATTTATATTCTTGTGTGAAGAATTTTTATCATTTGTTGATTGCACAATTTCATTCTATCAATTAAATTTTAATGCTAAAGTGTTTATATTACCTTGGTCGCGCCATTTGTTGTTTTGATGATGAGGCTTTAGGGAAGACTTGATGTTTTCCATTGTTGTTTGTCAAGTGATTGCATTTTGTGGAAGGGGAAAGTTAAAGCTCTGACCAAAAAGTTATTAATGGTGCAAAAGGACGAGCGGCTCTAGTCGGCCAATCAAAAGATCAAGACCGAGGCTGCTAAGGCCGTCCAAGCGTTCCAGCTCATTGAAGAATACAATACTGTTTTGTTCAGCTAGTACTGCAAAGGCTTTAAAATGCTGAGGAGGTACTCGATGAAACATGGTCCAGGGGTTGATTTGGAGAACCTGGACTTTGAGTCCATAAAGAAAAGGAGGCTGACGAAGTTGCTCAAACTATGATAATCGTCTTCCATTAATTGCTACGTGAACTTTTTGTTTTTTGTTTGACTTTTGCCATATGGCCTACCTCCCTTAGCCTCGTCGAAGTGATCCATATCCTTTTAGTGGTCGTACCACTTAGCTTGTCTTTTCAGGTGATTTACATCCAGGAATTTTATCACCTAGTTATTTTTAAGTGATGTACATCCATTTAAGGAATTTTATCACTTGGCTTCGTTTGTGATTTACATCCATTTAAGGAATTTTATCACTCGTCTTCGTTGGTGATTTATATCCATTTAAGAAATTTTATCACTTGGCTTTGTCAGTGATTTACATCAATTTAAGGAATTTTATCACTTAGCCATTTTTAGGTGATTTACATCCATTTAAGGAATTTTATCACTTGGCTTTATCAGTGATTTACATTTATTTAAGGAATTTTATCACTCGCCTTCATTGGTGATTTACATCCATTTAAGGAATTTTATAACTTGGCTTCGTTAGTGATTTATATCCCTTAGATTAGGGAATTTCATCACTCAGCCTCGTCATGTGATTTACATCCCTCAGATTACGGAATTTTATCACAAGCCTCGTCATGTGATTTACATCCCTTGGATTAGGGAAACGTATCACTGGCCTCAATAATACTTGTTAGAAATAATAATATCCAAATAGGAAATTGCATGTTGTATTATAATAGATATCTTTTGATGAAGTGCATTCTATATGAATCATAGAGAAGTATTTTATGATATATTAAAATTGAAGCTATTTGACTATATACTTCTTTAAACTGATCTTTGTTAGGTGCTTGTACCGTATATAGATTTTAGAGCAATTTAAAAAGATTTTGGTGAGTTAGCAGAGATAGCGGAAATTTATTGAGACTTAAACTCATGTCTATACTGTGAACACGATCATCTAGCAATTTTATTGCAATATTTTCAACATGTTCCATATATGCATACTTGTAATGATCATGCAAGCTTGATATGCACTTAATTCTAATAAGATAATATTTGGCATGGCTAATTAAAAAGAAAGAAATAAACGAGTTACCTCGACAAGAGACTTTAAATCACGATACCGTTGTGTACGTACCTCGATCTTTTCATTTTTGTTGTCCACTTGACAAGTTTTATGATCTTTTTTGTTAAGCTTAACATGCTATTTCATGTTTGAGCCTTAAATCTTTTTTGCTTCATTCTTTTGTAGGTGACTAAACCACATTATTGCCCTTGTTCAAACATGAAAGTGCAATTCTCATTGTTGGATGATGACCAAAAGAATGGACTGTCATGGTTTGTACATGTATGTTTGTTCCTTTGGGCTTAATCTTAGTCTCAAATGAAACCTTCATAAAATTCCATGTCTAATTTATTAGAACAAAATTTAGAAACTTATAGACCAATGCCTATGAATATGTAAAAATAGAGATGAGGCAGTATGTTCATGATAGAACATTATGTATAAACTTAGAGAGTGGTCCCAAAAAGGCACTGCTACTCTTCAAAATAATTGAGTAGAATGAAAGAAATAATTAGCTGGATAAATTATTTTATAGTGCGGGTGATAGCAATTCAATTTTGGAGAAATAAATTTGGAAAATACCATCATCTTTAGGTGTGATATTTTCAAGATATGAAATTCCATAATCAATTTTTATTTTTCTAAATTTCTTTCAAAAGAAAATATGCCGATAATAAATAGGTATACATTGACACCTCAAGCCAACATGGCTACTAGTAAACGACATATAGGCCACTTACGAGAAACTTGTGTCTTATTTTACCTTCTTCAATTATATAACATAACATATGCTTACAAGGATGGCAACCTTATGAAATGATAAGAGAATGTCATGATATGGCTACGTATAATTCATGGAAGTACATCAATGCACACAAATAAGGGAATAAATTTTGGTATTCCAACCTGAATGACGTGCACATTGGTTGCCAAGTCCTTTTTTGTAGGAATAGCCTACCAATTCGGTTTACATGGTAAAATACATCCACTTAACCATATATAAAAATCTATCATCTTATTTGCTTTCTTTGTATGAAAAATTTTCCTTCATTGGTTGATTATGAAATCTATCAACAAATATTTAACCACATAGCATATGATTGTCCAACTCTTGGCCCTTAACATAGAAATTATTTAAACAATAGCAATTATGGTGGGGCAATAATAAGTGTTGCATAACTGACCCTTAAATATGGCGCTAAAAGGAGGGTGAGATATCTAATATCTTTCCCCCCTAGTGTGGTTTGAAATAATTTTAGATTTTACTCTTTTCTAAGCAAGTAATGCTATAATATAAATGAGAGGAGTAGGGACCTAACCTGGCAAGAAAACCTTTGCGACATTCTTAACGGTTGTGGTGCCTACACCATGATCTTTTTTCTACTGGATGATTGTTTTTATATTGAGCTTTTTGTTGATTCATTTTGTTAAGCTTTACTGAGCTTATTTTGCTCCAAAAAATACTAACAAATTAATAATTTTGATTGTTCTCAAATGATGAGCTCAATTTAGAGTACATGTCATTCGGGTCAAAATATACATTTGGCTTATTGCTTTAAGGAGCATTCACATGGTCCTTAACTAATTTTCGTCTAATAGAATCACGTGGAAATAATTTGATACTATTTAGTATTTAGAGACAGTAAGCCCTGCTCGTATATCATATATGTAAGTAAGTATTTACTCTGGTGATGTCACTAGTGCGAGTATAAAATAAAAACATTGTACCTGTATAGCCGCTTCTATTGAATCATACATGTGGATTGTGACACAGTGAGAGTCCCACATTTTTCCCTTTGAATGCTTAAACCATTTAAATTCTCCATTCTCAAAGTCAGAGCAACATATATTTATACATGGAAAGGTTTGAATAGTAGATTTTGTTAATTCTATCGTGGACCATTTCAAGGTACAAAATTTCATAATATTTTGAAAATGATTTTTGCTTAACTATTGCAGTGTTTCTATAAGGACTAAAGTTTATAATTCTTTGGGTCTTCAACCCTAGTCCCACCTTGCATTCACTATGATTATTCTGTATGCAAGGCCAAATAGGCCATTCATGCATTTTATTTCTTAAGCTTTCTTTTAAATCTTTTTGGATTTTTTTTTTTTTTTTTGAAAATCAATGTGTCATTATTCAGTTGATGAACTAATAACTCGTTCATAACTATAGAGTGTATACTTTTTCTATTTCTATTCTTTCATTTTTTACTGTTGTTATCAATAAATACAAATATAAATTTGAGGGATGACCCTATGATACAACTTTGTAACAAGTTATCAACCAAGATATTATCCTTGTGCTGTGTGCCATTTATATTCCTTCTTTAGTGTAGAATTAATTTGACACATAAAAGGACACAAACAGATTGTTTTAGTTATAGTATAAAATGCAATAAAACCCTTTTTAATGGCCATAATTAGGATATTAAAGCCATAATATATGAATTATATTTGACTTTAATGACAAAGATTTCATAGAGATCGATGTGACTTCTTAGCCATTGATCTTCTTCAAAGTGTGTTGGTAGGGATGGCAATGGGGTGGGGCGGGCCGAAGGATGAGATCTTCGCCCCCGCCCCGCATGGATTTTTCTTGCCCCATCCCCACCCCTTAAGACCCCGCGAAGCCCCGCCCTACACCGTAAAACTTTATTTCTTGTTAATTTTCCCTAAAACTATTTCCATTTTTTCAAATAAAATGACATGTTTCAATAATAAAATATACTTGAAATTATAAATAAATTTATCCTATCAAATCAAACTAATTTTTAGCAAAAACTAAATAATATTATCTAAATGTTTAACAAGAAAATATCAAAACAAAAATCTCATAGTATGACACAATAAAATAATCCAAACTCCTAATACATAACAAAATAAAAATTGCCTAGTTCTTCAAAAAGAATCTCCACTTTCTTCCATCATTGTGACACCACTTTCTTCTTCATCATCATAATCATCCAGGATATTTTGGAATTTATCTTCAATTCCATCTATGGTAGATGAAGAACCTAAAAAAAAGATAAAATAAATTCAATCAAACAATTGAAAAATATAATAAAGAATGCAGCAACATAAATCATTGCATAATCAAACTAGTAAATTTAATTACCATTAATTTCAGCCTATAACCAATTTTGAGCACACATTAATGTAAGGGTCATCAAATAGCCCACGGCCCACAGTCCGACCCAGAAACCCGATGGCCCACCAAGTTAATGGGCGGCCTGACCCGTTGTTATTGAGGCCCATAGGTAGCCCACTAGCCCAGTAGGTCAGGCCATGGGTTGGTTTTTATGCCCATTGGTACCCGGTGGGCTAGCCCAATAGCCCAACCTGTTGCCCAGCCCATTGGCCTAACCCATTGGCCCATCCCAATAACTCATAATTCATAACAAAAATATATAGGAAGTGTATGAAGGATTGATCTTGAGATATTATAGAGGAATTTCTTAAGAGAACTCCCTCAACTACTAAGATACTCAAAGTAATTGTGCTAAACTTAGTTTACTAAATATATATATTTTTAGTAGTCTAGCAAATTTGAATTAACTATTTGACATTTTTTTTATTAAAGATAAAAATAAAAAACTATTTAAAGCCTTAATAAAAAAAAATTAAATAGGTTTCCATCAACAAAACAAAAAATTAAATAGATTTGACTGTAAAAAAAATTTGTAATGAAGTATTAAATTCTTTAATTCTTTCCTTTTAAAAAATAGATTGATTATTCCCTTATAAAAAATTAATTCTTTCCTTATAAAAATAATATACTAACATAAGCCCATGGGTAGCTCATTAGGCCCAACCCAATAGCCCACCTCACTAAAGACAAAATGGGCATTGCCCATGGGCAGGGTCATGGGCTAAGGTTTTCTCTTTCGGCCCAGCCCGACCCAGTCCGTTAACTAGTTAATAGCCCATTATGCCCAACCCATTGTGACCATGGGCCAAGTAAAAATGGGTCGGGCCGGCCCGACCCGGCCCATTGACGACCCTTACATTAATGCTTCTACAGTATTTTGATGAAGTTTACTGCGATGTGGACTTAACAATCAACCACTTGTGGTAAATGATGACTCTAAGGCAACAGTTGACACTCGAATGGCAAAGATATCCCTTGCAATACGTTGCAAAGTAGGATACTTTGGCCCATTAGATTTCCACCATGCCAAAATATCAAAATCCACAGTTCTTGCCATTAAATCATCCTCAAGGTAATGGTCCAACTCCAATTAATATTCCCACCCCTTTTTTTCTGACTAAGATATCTTTCAAAGTCCATAAGGGAGTCATCAACTTGCAGATCCTCTCCCACACAAGGGCCACGAGTACCTTCTCTACCCATTCTCCCAGAACCGTAGTCACGAATCATTTCATAACAAATATCTCTAACCCTTTGAATTTTATTATCAGCTTCATCACCATAAATTATTGGAAAATAATATTCTAACAATTCAATCTTATATCTTGGGTCTAAAATGGTTGCCACAGCCATAACACCATGAATCACATTCCAATAACAATCAAATTTTTCCAACATTTTAAATGCCATACTCCTAATCACATCATTTGCGCTTGTAAACCAAGAATTCAAAGCTATTTTTATTTCACACACCTTAGGAAAGAAAAGATTAGCTATAGGGTATGAGATACCTGAAAATAGCTCTGTAACCTTGTGAAACACTGCCAATCTCTAACATATATTACTTGTCATCTCCCATTCTTCCTCCATTGGAATGCACTTATAAGATGACTCACATATGTTCAATCGATAAAAGACATTTTGATACTTTATAGCAATAGAAAGCATGAGATAGGTAAAGTTCCAACGAGTCTTACAATCAAGGGCTAGTTCTTTGGTACATTCAACATGTGCTTGTCAAGCTGTCTCTTCAAAATTCTATCTTCTCTTTGTTGATGCAGTCCAAAATCCCACACTTTCTTGAACATTTTCAATGCATAATCCAATTACATCCAAACCATCCTGAACAATCAAATTAAGAACATGTGCTGCACAACGCATATGCAACATTGATCCACGCATAATAAGTGCACCACGTTGAAGCTTATCTAAGATAATTTTTATAACTGCATCATTGGTACTGCAATTGTCCATAGTCACAGTAGATAACTTCCTATCAATATTTCACTCCAACAAAGTATCTAGAAGGACACTAGAAAGCACTTCTTTTGTATGTGGAGATGACATATAAATAAACCTTAAATGAGAAATTTAAATAATTAGAACCAACAATGATATAAGTTCATAAAACATTTGAAAAAAATTTAATTGAAACATAAAAATGAATATATACTTTAAAAAAGGTACCTCATAACTCGGCTTTGTAATCTCCACAAACCATCAATGAAGTGTGCTGTTACAACCATAAATCCTCGCTTTTTGTTTTGTGAAGTCCACATATCAGTGGCAATAGAAATTTTACCCTAATTCTTATCAATTTCATTCTTTGATTTCTCCCTTTCTTTCTCATAGATGCTCAAAATGTCCTTCTTGATTGTGTTCCTAGAAACCATCCTGAACAATGGTTGAAGAGAAGTTGAATATTTTCTGAAACCAATGTGGTCAACTATAGAGAGGGGATACTCATGCAAGATGATCATACGAGCAAGTTCATTTCTTGATACATTTTTATCAAAATTATAAGCATTCACATCTGCCATTGAATCCACTTTATTTTGATCCCTCGCCAAAATTTTTTTGATTCATATCCCTAATGTCTTGAAACTTTCTCCTTGGACATATTTTCACATGGTCATGCAAATGTTTAGTGCCATAATTGGATCCCCTTACTAGCAATTTCTTACAATAATTGCACTCAGCCTTGTCTTTTTCATCAACTCTCTTTCTCTTAAAATGATTCCAAACAATTGATTTGTACTTCCCCTCTTCTTGAATTATTTCATTGCTAGGCTAGACTGCCTGGACATCATTTGGCATATTCAACAGAGGTGATGATGGGGTTGCATTATCTTCATCTACTATCAAAGGAAATTGATTGCTGCCAGATGGATTGGAGCTACCAATGTTTTCATGTGAAGTCATTTTTTTCTTGATGTTAATTTAGCAAATTAGTAATGGACAAACTATATTTCTCCAACAGAGATAATATAAAATAATGGGAACGAAAAAAAAAATTAAAAAAAATCTTCTTGGCAACGTTGTTAAACAATTAAAATATATTTAGCAACATCGTTAAACAATTAAATTAAAAATCATAGCACCCGTAGCACATACACAAATGGGTATTCATATTTCATTGGCCTAAAAAACACTAAAACAAATCTCCTTTATACTAAGTAGTCAGTAGTATGCATTAGTTAATTCCTCCCATTTTGTGACTATTTCATAGAGAATGGGACAAAGTCTCAAACCTGTACCCCTTTCAAAAAAAAAAAAAAATGTACCTTATATTTTTTTAATAAAAATACATAAAACAAAATTAAATTGTAAATAATTTTTGCGTGGAGAACAAGAACAAACAGCTAGAGCTAGTAGCCTAGTACATGATTGATGCCATCATATTGGCAATCAAACCAATAGGGAAACATATCCCTGACCCTCATCATCTTGTTCTCCAAAAATTAAAAAACAAAAACCCAGCTTGTAAAATAGATTTAACAAGCATAAAGAAGCAGTGTTGTTAAGCAGCCAAATGCCCACACAAAATTACAAAAACAATAACACAGATACATATTTAGAGCCACAGACCCGTAACTCATTAAAAAAAATTATATTATGTTCATGATGAAAAGTAAGTTGAGAAAGACCGTATGAATCATGAATGAAATCAGCAATTCAATAGTATATAAATTTGTTTCTAATAAAGACAAAAAAAAAAGTTAAAACTGATACCTTATTTCCAACTTTGCTAGAGAGAAAAAAGAGGTAGAGCCACGTTAGGTAGAATAAAATAAGCTGATGATATTTTTGTTTAAATAGTAGGGTTTTAGGGTACGATAAAATTACAATTTAACACTTATTAATGCGGGGCAAGGCGAGGCAGGATGGGTCTAAAAAGTGTAAACCCATCCCCGCCCCGCCTCACCCCGTGGTGCGGGTCTAAAATCTCGCCCCATCCTTACCCCACCACCTTTACGGGGCGGGGAAAACCCGCACGGGGCGAAGCGGGGAGGGGCGAATCAAGCGGGGCGGGAAAAAATTGCCATCCCTATGTGTAGGTTGTAGCAATAAAGGTATTATTTCATTTTTTAATGCCTATATTGAAGATCATAATTTTGGTAAGGTAATAAAAAGTTTCGGCTTCATTTTTCTTAAATGTTGAAAGTTATGATATATTATCTTGCACAATAATATTTGACTTCCTTATTTCCAATCTTATCAAGAAGCATTAGGAAAGTAAAGTAGTGATATAGAAAGCCATAATTAGGATATCAAGGTCATAAAATTTGCCAATGACTAATCCCTTTAATTCATTCAAAACTGGGCTTTTTGGCAGTTGATTTTATTCATCATTGTTTCAAAAATATTGATAGTGTTAAGCATTCATAAAGAAAGTGTAATATATGGACATAACAGTGGCCCTACTATGTTGTGTAACTAGTAGATATTGAAACATGACAAGAGAGTGTAATGGATATACCTGCTATGCTTTGCTTCTTTCTATGTTGAGTAATAATTTCTTTGCAACCCACATATTTTCTACTAAGTGTAAATTACACAGCTTTATCTGTGGTTTGTTGTTGAACTAGTTTTCCTTGTGAAAATAAAATTCCACAAAACATCAACCGTAGGAGGCAATATGTGTGTTTTGGACCTTTACAAGAGCTTCTAAACGATTGACCTCAAATGACAAACTTAATGTGAATACCGTCTAACGAACATTAACAAGATCCATAATTTTCATTACCGAACTAAATGTAGAAAATACATTTATTTCCTTTCTTTGTTGAAAAGCTCTATTGAGATATAAATCAAATTTCTAAAAATATGTATGAATAATTTATGGTCTAAAATTGGGGTTCTCAAACTTGAAAAGGCAATGAGATATGAATCCACTTCTTTAATGCTTAGAATTATGACATGCTATAATTCTATTAAGATAATAAATTTCGGTTTCATTTTTCTCAAATGCCGAAAGTTAAGACTTACGGAGTATTATTTTTGGTAAAGCAATAATATTTCACTTTCCATCTTCCTTATCTTACAAGATGTATTAGGAAAGAAAAATAGTGATATAAAAAGTCATAATGCATGAACATCAACTAGGATGTTATCAATATATCAATTGAAGATACAAACAGTCTGTTATATTTGGAAAGGTAGTAAAACCCTTTTGAATGGCCATAAATTGGATTCAAGATCATAATATTTTGCTAACTTTTGGCCACAAATTTTTTATTCCTCTTTCTTTTACTATTTGTAGTGTGTTTTTGGATAAGTGTATCTCTTGTGATTTTTGTGACTATTTGAAGAAAGTAATATGAGATTTACACTATTCTTGTGAAATTATTCACTATTTTTGGTGTGGTGACGATTATGGTAAATTTCTAAAAGAATTTGAATTGTTATGCATGTATCCATTATCTCCATAGCTGACCTTTTTAATAGGTGCTTTGCTTAATTGGGACTATTCCTTTTTAAGAAAAATTTCTAGAATACTAGCCTAGAATTAAGTTATGCAATACCAAATTATAAATACACGTTCTGATAGATAACGTAATTGTTTCTGAAAATTGTTTATGCCTTATTTGGAGTCACCTAAGAGGTAAGACTTTAAGATCTTAGGCAAAACGTAATTCTACCAAACAGAAATATAAGTATAGGGAGAATCAAGCCGTCAAACGTACCTAAATGATTATACTCAATGAATGGATTAGTGGGTTTAGCCCATGGAATGCATCCAATATTTAACACCCACTTGTGAGAAGGGGTTTTTTCTTTACATTTGTCCTTTACTAGCAAAACAACAAAGGTGCTCTAGTAGTGTATTAGAGATTCAAATGGGAGGATTCCTTGATTGGAGTGATATTTGGGGTTATTTGGTACTGCACTTTAGCGTCCATTACTCCAAAATGAAAAGAGAAACCCTTTGTTGTAGGAAGAGCTTAATGGCAAACCCACAAACAGTGCCAAACTGATGATGCCAAAATCGCCAGTTGGATCACTTGTCCAATCCGAAACTTTAGACGATCTTATAGGACCTGCAAGATAAAGAGAGTTGATCGAAGAGACAATTGGATTGTTCCCAGTGGGGGAGCCTCTGATACTTAAGTTAGTATCATCCCATATCTTTCGTATATAGATAGTGTTTTGTAGTAGTTTTTTACGTACCTTAGCTAGTGAGACAGGTTGTCCCTTTTATAGGTGACTTAGGTAGCTATTGTACATAAATTAGGGTGATTATTACCTTGATTGTATCATTCTTTGTCTTGAAAAGAGTTTAAGACATTTGATGGTCGTTATTGAATGTATTAAGCGGTTATCTTTGATGGCCTACTAATGATGCAAGGTCTTCCATATTAATGGATGAACTTAATGATTTTTCTGGACTCATCAACTTTCATGAAGAATATTGTAATTGCCACAAGTCATTCCTTTGGGAAATTCTTTCAACACTTTTATTACAACAATTTGTCAACTCTCTAATTTTTTCTATATAATCTCACCCTCTTAGCTTGCATTTGCATATAAATATGAGATGGTTTAAACATAACACTTTTGTTCCAATGTCTTAAACTACATGTTAATGCTTTATTAATATGAGAATTAGCTGGAAAATGAAGCTATATGCCTATATCTACATCCAAAATAAGAAATACATTCCTAATTGTTGTTGATGCTAGTACTCATTCTCATAATTAAGTAGTATTTCTTCCTTTTTCTGACATTGTAGGAATCCATGGGAGCTCTGGGTCACCTTATCATTTTGGGTCTTCATCTTGTAAAATCCATTGTTGATATTAGTTTCTCTTTATGAAAAACATGACTTAGGAGACAAGAGTAGATGGAAGATAAAGAGAGTTGATCGAAGAGACCATCGGATTGTTCCCAATGGGGAAGCCTCCGATGCTTAAGTTAGTATCATCCCATATCTTTCGTATATAGATAGTGTTTTGTAGTGGTTTTTTACGTACCTTAGCTAGTGAGACAGATTGTCCCTTTTATAGGTGACTTAGATAGCTGTTGTACATAAATTAGGGTGATTATTACCTTGATTGTAACGTTCTTTGTCTTGATAAGAGTTTAAGACATTTTTACAACTCCTCCAACATCTCAGTTTCTATTTTTACATCCAACTCATTAAAATAATATAAATCATACAAATATAAAAAATAAAAAATTATATCCTTTCCACTCCTCTCTTTCCTCTCTTTCTCTGTCTTTATCTCTCCGCTCTGTCTCTATCTCCCAAGCAAACCAATCACAACCACCACTTCACCACCACACATGCCCAGCAAGGTAGCAACCACCACCACCACACACCCCAGCAAAGGTAGCAACACCACCACCCCACCATCACACACACCCCACAAAGGCAGAAACCACCAACAAAACAAAGGAAAAAAAAAACACTAAGCACAACCACCACCCAAACGCCAAACCACCACTAATTCAACACCAATTCAGCACCAATTCAAACAAACAAATAGCGACCGATTCAAACAGACAAACATAACCACCGATTCATCATTTCATCAAACAAACACCAATAGCAACTTTCATCGATCTAGCCACCAATTCAAACAGACAAACACCAACAACAACCATCACCGATCCAGCCACCAAGAAACCACAAACCCAGAAAAGATGAGGAAGTGCGCTCCACCGAGAAACCCAAAAATTCCAAATGAAACCCAAAATTAAACCAACAACCCTTCAATCTTCAGTTTGGGGATAAAGTAATACAATGAAGAGGAAAAAAAATACCAACTTGTTCCATCACCGATCTAGCCACCGAGAAACTACAAACCCAAAAACGAGGAGGAAGCACGCTTCACCGAGAAACCCAAAATTAAACCAACAACCCTTTTTTTTTTTCTTTGGACCTAAAATCAACAACCCTTGATTCTTCGGTTTGGGATAAAGCAATACAATGAAGAAGGGAAAAAAAAAAAGTCATCGGAAAAGAGAGTGATTGAGCATGGGCAATGGAGCTCTGTAGTTGGGAGAGGGAGGGAGAAAAGTGACTGAGATGAAGAGAATGAGTGAGAAGAGAAAAGTGTAGCCTGTGACTCTGTACCGTGTAGAGTAAATGAGGAGAGAGAAGGTTCTCATTTTCTATTAAAATAATAATATTATTTTTACAACCAAGTGAATAGTAGGTTTTATATATAAGAACCCACTATTCACAGGTTGCAAAAATTTTTAAGAACCCATACCTGGATGTTGGACAATTTTTGATGTTGTGGATGTAAAATAGCAACTGGGGAGTGTTTACACCCCCATTGCTAGTGCTCTAAGTGTTTATCCCAAAAAAAATAGGGTAAAATTAATGTCATTGTAGATATAAATTTTCTTGTCTTTATAAGGTGTGTTATCACATCATATACTTTTTATTATCTTACAAAAGAATTTGTTTCAAGAATTTAAAAATTGTATGTTTCAATCACTTTCTCTTTTCCGTCATCTCAATCTCATCTCTGCTCCCATATAAACATTGAATTCATACATCCTGGTATCTACATGATTAAATGCCCTTGTTGGCTTCCTTATGAATATGGTTTTTAGGCCAGGTTAATCTTAAACCGATTGGTTCAAGAAAATTAATTAATAAAAGCTTCGTTTGGATTGCATCTGCGTGAAAACGCAGATGCGTTTTTGGGTTCTTCTTTTTCTTTTTCCTTTTTTTTTTTCCTTTTTTTTTTTTAATTCTAGCACCTCGTGCTTTGTTCATGGGACATGAACAGTGCATCAAGGCAAATGCACAATATTTTCATTAATGAAGAGTAACTGGAAAATATTTTTTTATTGTTTTCAGCTTTCAGCAAAATAAGCGGTATCCATATGCACACAAAATTTAACGACAAAATAGTAAATGCAATTCTAATTGTTATGTTATCATTAGTCTATATATCAATGAGACTATCAAACATTTCCCTTCAAAAACTTATATCAATCACAACTTATATAATTTATAATTTTAACAAGTAAACTTAAACAACCTAACTTTAAATCAATCACAACTTTTCATGTGATTGATTTTTTATTTCATCTTAAATTTTGATTATTTTATAAGAAAAAAAAAAGAATATATATATATATCAAATTATGATTGGTCAAACATAAAATAAATACAATAAGTGAGACAAAAGATTTTTCGCTCTGTTTGTTTCGATGGAAAATCTTATATAAAGATAGTTTTTCGTGTTTTTCAGTGTTTGATAGTATCAGAAAAAACGAGTCAAAAGAAAATTATATTTAGTCAATAGTATGGCTTATTTTTAGATATTATTTTCTACTAAATTTTTTTTGGAAAACAACTCTATCTCACGATAAGTTAAAGAAGGAAAGTTAGAAAGTCATTTTTCAACTTATTAAAAGTTACTAATAAACATAATAGTTTTGTAAAAAATATTTTTTGAAAAATAACGTTTTTTCTAGAAAATATGATCGCTGAATCAAACAAAGCAAATCTAGAGTTTGTGTTTGTTTTGGCAATAATGTGACGTACTAGTCAAGTAATGACTAACAGCACTCTCAAACTTTTTTATTTTTTATAAGATACTAGTGCGTTGGCTCAATGTTAGGCCCAAGCATAAGCCCAAGCACAAGCAATTGGACTGAGCTTCACTTGACCAGTTTACATCCCCATCTACTCAATGGGCCTTTTCGCATGATTATTTTCATATTGAGCTTAATTTTATATTTTCAAGATCCAAAACTATAATCGATCTAGAACTAAAGTCTAAAGCCCTTGAGAACACCCAGAAACTGAAAGGCGCACAAATCGCAAGCAAATCGAGAGAGCTCTTCAATTGAAAAAAAAAAAAAAAAAAAATGTTCGGTCGAAGCAGGTTCCTCTCGTTTCCGCTGGTGATTGGAGCAGTCATGTAAGTTCGCTTTACTATTTCTGTTTATTTTTTTCTCTAGTTAGAGTTCATATGCTTTGATTTTGGGTGTCTAGCTTATGAGTTTTAGTTTTTTAGAACCTACTTTTCTTTGAATTAGATTTCCTAGACTATATGAAAATAGCAATATAACAATATGTTCAGTTCGAACCAACCCACAGTCCACTTTTTTTTTTTTAATTTTATTTTATCCCTGTTAGAATTTATTCAGAATAGGCTGTGCCGTTTCTCTTTAGTCTTTATATCATATATATATATATATATATATATATATAGGCTGTGAGTAGTCATAACACTATATGTGCAATACTATGCTTAAGGATGTCCATATTCCGTTCCTCTTGAATATGAATATGCTTGTGAAAGTTCAAGAGAAAATACAATCGAATTCTTCTAATAATAGGTTTTTATGTTCATTGTTCATTTATGTTGCTTGTAGCCAATGAGCTCTAACTTAAATGCCACTTCTTTCTCCCATAAGAATGGGTGGACTGGAGGGTATGGTCATGGGTTCAAAACCCGCTAGGTGCATGTTTAATTTTCCAATCTGTAAGTGTTGATCAATGTTGTGAGAATGTGGTATCCAATATCCTTCACCCACCATTGACATAATTTCACATTCAATCAAAATTTGGAGATGATGGATGGTCTATAAAATTTGTTAGCATCAATTTGTAGCACCTCAGCTTCTGTTTAAACAACACTCTGGTAAGGAAGTGCATAGAATGAAATCGAAAGAGAAAAATAAATAGAAAATGGGAAACACTTGTCTTTATCTTTATTTTGTTTATTTTTGGCTTCAATATGGTTTAGATATTATTCTTGCCTGGCTTCTTGTTGGGGAAGAACCATAGGGACACCACTTAACCCTAAAGCCTAAACCTATGAGTTTGGCCCAGTTATGTTATATTAATCGTTCACTCTTTTCATTATTATTCAATGTGAGACTTCACTCACAGGTGTGTATCCAACGCTTGCTTTTAGAGTACATCTGTTGTACTTGACTGCAAAAGTAGCATGCAATCTCTGCTATTCTTTTGTTTTAATTTTAGCATGAGAAATATGCTAAAACCCTCTGGATTAATGTTACATGTTATAACATTGTGACCAACCTTCAACGTGGAATGTTTAGTGGAAAAAACAATGCGAAATATGCTCAATTTGCTGGCATTAGTTTTCAGGTCATAGTTGGATAATAATGTGGGTTAATATTTGTGTGTTCTAAATTGCAATACTAATACCCTCTGGGTCTGGGGGTTTTCAGAGATGCTACCCCCATAAATTTTGCTCTCAAATTTACATCATAGCCTGGTGGATTCTGATTGAATAAATTTTTCATAGTACTTAATTGATTTGCTTTATATGATAATGTGGGTTCTGCAGAATTGGAGTTGTTTCTGGAAAGGCAATATTTGGACCCCCACTTGAAGAGTACTGGAAAAAAAGGCTTCAGGAAGACGCAGCTGCAAAGGAGACTGATGTAAGTTCAAGTTAGCAGATATTAAAGTGAATTTCCTCATGCTTGGTCCTTTCATGAAAGAGCAATGCCAGGGGATTACTCTTCCAGTTTGCCTTTTTAAGTAAGCTGAAGCAAAGTCATGTGTTTGTGTTCTTGATATTGTCATGATAAAATTCGGAACAGGGCAAAAGCCAATAACATTGGATGCGTCAAATCCCTGACCCCATAACAAAAAGATACAGTGAGTTTCATCTGTCTTTCTGGTTAAAGAAAAACGATACACAAGTTCTGTATTTGATCAATTGTTTTTGAGTTGCTACATTACAATGAACACTGTTATTGAACCTTGGTAATATTATCTAGGAAATGCTGATTGTAGAATTCCAATATCTAATGCATATGAAATTCACCATTGTAAAATTTATAGGAAAATCTGATTGACATTGTGATTACCCACCTTGTAAGATTTGAAACTACCATTCCTTCCTTTTCATTTCTAGATGATTTGCCTGATATCATTCATTTTTAGTATTTTTACTTTCACTTTGGTACTTTAGTATCAAATGGCAAAACTTAGGTACAATTCCATAGATGCAATACTTCCATAATTAAATTGGTATTGTGCCTAAATTTTATATATATTATAAAATTTTTACCCTAGTTTCTTACAAACCCCACCTGGTGGAATATCCACCAAAAGCAAGGAAACGCAATCACCCTCCCTCTCCTCTCCCGGGTTATTGAAGGTTATTATCATTGAAACCATTTTTCTGGGCAAAGGAAGATTCTCATTCCAACGAGACTCAAAAATCATGTCAATAATACTACTTGTAACATATTTGCATTCTATGTTTATACCTAGGTTAGCCTTGTTCCATTATAACTGGCTTAGATGGCAAAATAATGCTCCTTTTTTTTTTCTTCTCTATTTTGGATTAAGGATGATAACTGTGCGAAACAGAAAGGTGGACCATAGAACTAAAAACAGAAATAAAGGACAAAATTTGGAATATAGAAATCCTGGAAAATTGTTCCATCAGTTTTCCACTATGTGGAAGTAGCCAATTAGACTGATATCTTACACCATTCTTTGAAAAAGGATAATCATGTATGGGGGTGGCATAACTAACTGCAAAAGCAGTCTTATCTGAATTACTTTTGTTTCTTACCAACAAGTCATGCGAGTGACCATGCTGCACACTAATAATAAGCCTTATCCATTTTTGCGTGTAGTAGTTGGCTCCCATTATTAATTATATCACTTTAGGCAAGTTGGGATAAACTCCAAGTGCTCAGGAAGCTTCTAGTGCCAAGCGAAGCTACCAAGAATCTATTGATTTATCTGTATTCTAAGATTGATTTTCTAAATCACAACAGAAGTTGGAGGAATACATATGAATCAAACAAGTAAACGTATTGTTTTACATTTAAAGACAATTTGTTTATCAAATAACATTCAAAGGCAAGGTGACTTTGCAGTTCAGAGTTTGATAACCAGCGATTGCCAAATTCTCTTACTGTATGTAGGTGCAGCAAGTTCACCATGAATCACCAGGAGGCCATGATGCTCTCTTGGTTGTAGAATCGGAAGGATTTCCGGTAAATCACCATATTATAGCTACCAAACAAACTTCAATTATGGACAGTTCTCTTCCCGGTTTCAAATAACGAAACATCTTCAAACGACTGTCCAATGAACAAGGAGTTCCTCTCCATACCATATCAATATGTATGTTCCAAATTTTTCAGATGTTTTGATCTCATGAAAGTACCCAATAAAGACAATTGCTTTAACTATGCAGGTGTTGTCCAAAACCCATGAATTTTCTATGATGTCAAAATGACAAGGGAGAAGCATCATTCAATATCATACCAGAGTAACCTTTTCAATTTTGAAGACAAATAAATATTTGAATTAAGATACACAAAGAAATAACAAACATAACTGCATCCTCCAATCAAGAATTTGTGGGAATCCAATCATATGAACTTACTGAATGAAAGTATCCTCAACTTAAGCTGGCACTAAAATCCAAACACCATCCAGTATCTGCAGACACAAAGAGAGACACATGGTAGCAACAAGAGAGGACTTCGCAGAAGCAAATCTCACAACTTCAAGACCCCTGTCAATAATTTCCCCATGAACAACATTAACACATTTTTTCACAGCTTCATATAGCTTCTCCAACAAAACCTCCAGGAAAGATCTGACAGTTTCAAAAGTAACCCTCCCAGTAACATCAAGAACAAATCTTCTATTCTTTGGCACTGCCAAAGTGGTTGACACTCTACCAACCCACCCATTATCTTTCTTCTCAGCAAATAACTTTCTTGATTTAAGCCCCAAATCCCAATTTTTACCCGGAATTAAGCCTTCTTCAATTTCCAAAAAACGAGGACTTGGACTTGAATTCGAATTCGAACTTGTCAACACTTGGTGAGATGTTTTCACAAGAGTTTCAACTGCACCATTACAAACTGAAACCAACATGTCTCTCACTTGAACTTCATGCTTGGGGTTAGTCAACCCAGATAAAAATTCATCATAGAAGTCCATATCCATGGTCTTGTCAAGATAAACAGCAACCGCTGTGCTCACAAACATTTGGATACAATCACCAATTAGCTCTCTACACTTATCATCACAAACCACGTTGACCCATTGTGGAATCTGATTCATTTCCGAACCCTTCGAAATTGATCCTTCACTAGACTGCCCATCTGAAAAAAACGCCATGACCACGTTCCTAGCGAAGCTTCCCACAACAACAGAAGCAAACCCAGACCCAGCTGTAGTAAAAAGCTTGTCCATAACTTGGTCAGAAAAACCTGAATTAGCACCACCATCAGAGCTACTCACAGATCTATAACCCCGCAAAATTCCAATAGTGAAAGCCTGTGTGAGCCGTGTCAAAGAGTCGGAGAACTCATTGGACCTTGTGATTTTCGATATCTGCTTCAAACTATTGGGAATTTGGTCGGAATTGGATTGAAGAAACTGTTTGAGATCTTTGGAAACAACCCCAACTGACTCAGCGGAGTCAGAGACAGCTTCAGCTACAGAAAGCAAAGCTGAAAAAAGCTTTGAAACTCTCTCTCGCTTGCGAGCTACTGAAGGTAGATGATAAACCGAGTAGAGACTACAACCGGTGAAGCCGAAAGCAGCGAATAGAAGAACCAACTTCTTTCTTTTACGAGTGAAATCGAAACCAGTTTTTACCAAATATTGCAGGTCCATCATGAATACGAAACCCGAAAGAACAGCGACTTTTGTGAGTGCAAACAAATTTTGAAGCTCAAAACCAAGTAAATTTGATGAAGTAGAGGAACATGTGAATATGATTGAAACCTAAAATATAACACAGTAATGATGAGAGATAGACAGTGTGTTTTGGTCCTTCAAGACAGGAAAAGGAAAACAGCACAGAGGACCAAGGCAATGATGTGGTTAAGTTCCAAATTTGACTACCACCAGTTGTTTAAATTTAGTGCACAAAATAGTGAATTTGAACTTCTGGTTCTGGACTTCAGGCTAAGGAATAACAGTTTTTTGAACCATTTTTAGTAGGCCTTAGTGTCCGTGTGGAACAGAGATTTATGGGCTATAAACTTTGGGCTTGTGTACAATGTTGTGTTTTTCAAATTCACAATTTAAGGCCCATTTGATAGAAAGAATGGGGATTTTTTGAGAAATTACCTCAAATTTTTGTTGTGATTTGGAAAGCTAATTATTATTTTTTGTTAAAAAAATAAAATTAATTTGTTTATTTTTTAGATTACCTTCGTGCAGAATAAAAAGCTATTTGTTTGAGTGAAAATAAATGTTTATCTCTTTATAATAAAGTAATGTATTCTTTGTCTACTAAGAAATAGAAATTATGTCTTATAAATAAAGAGTTCTGTAAAGAATTTGAATAAGATATTTAAGATTTGAATTTCTTTTACACCAAAAACCAATTAATGTCTTGAATTAATGATAAAGAGTAATCATTATAAAGTGGACGCAATAAGTTAATAAATACTTTTGTATAAAAAAATTTAAGGGAAAGGGATATACAGAAATTCCAAAAACTCTTTATCTATACTACTATTTAAGGGCTTCCATTGTTTGAACTCCTACTTTTATATGCCCAAAGTACCCTAAAAAGTTTAGATAATAGAGTTAAACACGTAAAATTACTAATTTAAAAACTCCTAAATTTTAGATAAATTAAAAATAAAAAATAAAAAAACATTTTCTCCCATACACGTTGTTTCTTCCTCTCCAATTAATAATTTTCAAAATTCTAAATTTCCTCCATAAGATCACATGTTTAAACTCATTATGTCAATTTTTACCATTTCATTCATAAGTTTTTAAATTTAAACTGCTCTTAACTCCCTATTTTTATACATTTGTTTATCTTTATCCTTTTTTTTTTTCATAGTATGTAATGATCACAATTTATTTAGTCTATCTCTTTTTTTTTTTAACTAAAACTTTTTAGATAACTGCTAGTTTAGATTTTTTGGGATTTCAACCCCAATATAAGATCGGTTGGGTAGGCTCTTTCTATCTCTTCTTTTTTTGTTTCAACAAAATGATAATGAAATTGGTCTATTGTTCTTTCTTAATGTTTATTCGAAAATGTGTGAGAAAAGCAAGAGGTCTTGGAATTTCGGGTGATTCGTCTAACCAAGTGATATGGTCTAGTTTATTTAAAGGCCTTTTCAATAATTTTGTGTTTGCAAATTTATTATGTTCAAATTTTTTACTCAGTTTGTAATTTGTTCATTGGCAAGAAATGGTAGAGGATTTTTTCTTTCTAACCAAGAATATGCTCCACAAGCTTTCAAACCGTCACATATGGAATGCCCTCAACCTCTTCATCCATGATGGCATTCAAAAATAGCTTGCTGAATTATTAGAGGAAGCAATATGACTATTGAGAGACTTTCACCAAGTCAATGCATTCAACACACCTCTTCAATAGCAAAGGGTTCAGCCAGATCAAGTGGTACACATGTGAATACCAACACCCAGGTCTCCTTCGTTAGATATGCGAAGTGTAAAAGTTTTGTTTTTGATAAATTTTTGTGACATTCTTAGTCATCTGATAAGGGAAATTCTGTTTGTAAAACCAGTTATTTTATATACTTTTTTTATATACTTTAATTCTTTATTATGACACTAATCCAAAAAAAAACTTCATTGCATGTGTAAAGCGTGTGATGAAACTAGTAGTAATAATTCGAATCCCACACCCAAGCCAACTATCAAGCGGTTAAACAAACTCAAACTATCTCATAATTAAGCGGTTTCTAAATATTTTTGGACTCTATAATTCATTATTTCTTATCTTTTCAACCCACAAAACTCACGATGATGGTGATTAATTCCTAAGTTCCCTTTTCCACATTTCCCAAATAAGTTTAGCCCACCCTAAAAACCTCTTTCATGCTTATATAAAAATAGGCATGATAATGTACCCTCTAACGGTTGCCTTGCCGCCTTGGTAGTTGATATAGACAAGAAAATCACTCAATTTTCTTATTTTACAAAAAGGGAATAATTCCTCTGCATTCGGCCCGGTCTAGTCCACCTTTTTTTGGTCATTGGTCCAACCCATGAAGCATGAAGTTTCGTGGACTAAATTTTAGGTTTGATCAAATGAGGCTCTAATTGGCCCAGCCGAAACATTCTGTGGTAAATGTTCTAGAAAGAAATCTACTGGAAGTAGTCTTCAAAAAAAAATTTTAATGGAAAAAACTCTCAGATCCCAATCATTGAAAGTAATTGCAGGTGGTGATCTCAATTACCAAACCAATACTCTCATTGCTTTATTCACCCATTTATTGCCACGTAATCAACATTTTTTTATAACACTACAGTCGATTACATGTTCTCTTCCTAGGAGCTGAACCCATATATGGTTTCCAGCTCAGTTGACTAAGTAAAAGAGTCCAAAAAAAAAAAAAATGTGAATAGAAAAGAAAAGATATGTATCGTAAAATGACACGTTGTTATCCCGAAAGAGACTCATAACCAACACCTGAGTTGTAGAGGCGAGACATCGCACTTTGACAGGCATGTCACCATGCTCGATTCGCCACGTGGCTATCAGAAACCCTTACGTGGCAAATCCTCAGTCAGAGTCTCTGAATACCCCCTGGTACTTTAACCCTAAGCTAACACGTTTTCCTTTTTTTTTCCTCACAAAGAGCTCAAGAGAGATACACTGTGGCTGTTATATTATTATTATTATTATTATTATTATATGACTCAGCCAAGAAAAAGGCAGCCAAATTGAATGTGGGTCTTGAATCTTGGTTCGGTTCAATCGGTTACGGGTTCGGAGTTTGGGTTTGGATTTCCATGGTTGCTGGTAGGAGTTTCTGTTACATACTAGCTAATCAGATTCATCAGAACCCATATATTTCGGCTACATTTGTATCTGGTTTACCAAGAAAGCTTTCTTGCCAAGCTCCAGGACTTTTCTAATGTACGCGTATGTCATATTCTCATAAAGAAAGAATTTGTGAACTTCTGCGAGTTTTGTTGGGTTGTATATAATATAATAGGTAATTATTATTGAACTCTTTTTTGATGTTTTTTCAATAGATTAAGGTATTTAAAATACTGGGTTTCAACTTTCATGTCATCTTGAATTCTCTGATGGAAATATTGTTTAAAGTTTTTGTCAAGTACTTGCTTTTAAAAGCTTTGTATTTCATCCAAAATTTCAATCTTTCTGGTCATTTCCAATCAAAGAATATCAGTTCTATTAAACCTAGAACTCTTTGACTCCGTATAGTCTGCAGTTTAAGATGGAGATTTTCGGTTTCCTTGTTTGTTTTGGTTCAATGATTCTGGTCTCACCAATTTATCGTGTGACTACTTCCATGTCTTTTGTTCTACTCCAATCGATTTGTTTCTTCCAACTCAAATCATTTATAAAATAAAATTTTAAAAAAATTCTGTGTTTCAGAATTCTTGTCTCTGTAAACTGCATAGATAATCATCGTTTTATTTCAATCGTAGACAAACACAAAAGTCTCTCTGTCTCTCTTTCAATTGAAGAAAGAAGCTATATATACACGTGGTTCTGAAACAAACGCCTACCATGAAATAGTCATATTTTGTAGCGTGTAATTCTTTCAAATCATTCAATATTTCTTCAGCAACAAACTAGTCTACGCTGGCTTTCTTATCTCCTCCACGATATGCTGTTCTGTTTACGCGTTCTTTTTTTCTCCCATGTGTTGTGAATGTTCTAAAAGAAGTGTGTGTGTGTGTGTGTGTGTGTGTATATATATATAGGTGATGTTATTTTTCTAAGCAGCTTTGCTAAGAAGAATAAAAGATGCAGATCATTTACCAACCCTATATCGATCCCGAGTTTGAATCTCTCATAGAAAGAATGTACCCTCCGAGGTATTATTAATCATAGAACTCAGTACTACTCATCCTTGTGTTTCTTGTGATTAGTTGTTCTAATTATGCTATCTATTTTCAGTTCTTTGGTTCTTCCTTTTTCATACAAATCAGTAACTCATCACTTTGCCCGTTTGGCGTTGCAGGGTTTGCATAGACAATGACGCATGCGAAGACTGCACTCTTGTGAAGGTTAGATTTTTAGTATCTTATAGTATCGATTCTAAATTAATCAATCTTGTTGGTTGGGAATAGACATGTTTCATGGAATCTATCCTCCTCTCTCTTTTTTTATATAAGTTTTTTGGTGGGTGGGGGGATTGAGAAGTGGAATTCCAGCTGTTGGAAATTCCATCAATGTTTGTATAAACGACTGTGGGAAATTCTATAAATCTCAAATTTTGTAAGAATAGAGAACTAGAGATAATGATCACTTTAATTAGTTATATTTGCGGTGACAATGATTAATGCGCATCTAAACATTTACTTAAACCCTTGTTTAATTTTACGTTTAAATTAGCTTCTACTCCTACTACTCCTCTTCCATCATCGTTGGTCCTTTTGACAGCCACCTCCGGAAAAATGATTAATGAACATATAAAGATTTACTTAAACCCTAGTTTAATTTTAATAGTAATTAATATTGAGAACCCAGCTTTTAAAACAGCTTGTTAAGTTTGTTAATTGTGATTGGAACATCATTTACTCTAGAGTTTATCATTCGCGTCATTTTTATTGCATACTAATCACAAAATGTTAAGTGGACAATTATGAAAAATAGTATAAAAATAGGTTATGTATTAGATATATTGTAATTTTAATATTGAACCCACCGAATGGAGAGCTGTTTTTGTGTCTTTTTCTGTCCCACCGGGTGGAGAGCCATTAGAAATCACATGTTGGAAGGGGGGAAGCTTTTAAAGTTATCATTAATTTTTTTCCTTTGATTTTAAAGTCCTGATCAGTGATCAGTAGCTGATTCATGCAAGGAATTCTGGAATTGTATAGAAGAAGACACTTCTCTTTTCTATGCAACAGTATTCTAACGAAATGTCGTAATCTAGACTATCTAGTTCATAAAAAATGAAACAAGTCTGAAAAGGCCACGAAACCATTAAAAAGCACAGGGTTCAATTCAATAAGCAAAATAGAAAATACCTAGAAATTTTCTCCTTGATTTCATGGTTCTCTACCCTTGTCTAGTTGCTCTTCTACTTCTTTTGTAACCAGGGTTCAGAGGCTTATTAAAAGTAAGAAAATGACCTATGAAAGAAACCCTTTAACAAATGTTTTGTTTTTTTGGCACAGGTTGACAGTGCAAACAAGCACGGGATTCTACTAGAGATGGTCCAAGTCTTGACAGATCTGGACCTTGTTATTTCCAAATCATACATTTCCTCCGATGGTGGTTGGTTCATGGATGGTCAGTGCCTACACACACCCTAGCATCAATCATTCAATTCAATCTTACATCACCTATATTATATATAATAATAAATGTCTCTGTTACACCATTTTATCACTGTGATTACTTATTAAAAAGAAAAAGGAAGAATTAGAATATGATTATAAAGGATCACTTTCTGTTTCTGAGCTATATATATATATATATATATATATATATAAAAGATAAGTCATTTACGACTTGAACCTGTGGCTGATTCATGTGGTGTGGGTATCTTTTGATTGCATGGTGGTGCAGTGTTTCACGTGACAGACCAGCTTGGCAACAAACTCACTGACGAAAGCCTCATACTTTACATTCAGCAGGTCTCTCTTTCTCTTTCTCTCTCTTTTGTTTATCTAGCTTGGTAATTTTCTGAAATTTAGTTATACCCTTTAGCCTAACTGAGTTAAGGCTACGCCTAGCCAAGATGTTCAAACTAGTTCTAACTCACTTATTATTTTTGAACTCAGAGCTTATTAAAAATTTAAGTAGCTTGAACTCATATTAATCAGCTTCATTAGTTAAGCATCAAACTGAGTATGAGCTAAAATCAAGCTCAATCCTGCAAATAAGTTTTGTTCAAGCAATTAAAAATAAATACATTTAATGAAAAAATGAAAGATCATATAAATTACATAACATATAAAGAATATAAATTGTAAAAGTAATAATTTTTAGGTAAATGTAGGTTTTTAATGAGTCAAGATGATCTAAACCACATACTTAGATTTTTTTTTCTCAACTTTATATCAAGACTTATTAACAAGTTTAGTCTAAGTTGGACTTACTTTTTCTCAAGTTTTACGCTTATAATTTTATTCTTAAACAAGATTACGATCGCCTTTTCCCTTTCATAATTTTAGTTTCATAATATAATACTCTCTCTCTCAAAATAACTCTGACGATCAGATGCCATAAAACCATTCCTTTCTATCTCTAAAAGCTTCTCTTTTCAACAAGTCATCATCAAATTACTTTTTCTCTCTTACCCTTAAATGACATATATAATAAGCAATTTTGTTTATTAATATTTTTATATTTTGATTTATATACAACTAATGTTAAAATTTATTATTAATTTGACTTTAAAGTAAATTATTAATTACTTAAAAATATTAAGAGAATGAAGTGGTCCTATTTTAATTTTTTTATTAATAATAAATAAAATATAACAAAAAATTAAGTAAAAATGTCGCAAGTAAAAAAAAAAAAAAAAATTGGCCTTCTAAATTTTTTCGCCTTAAATCTAAAATGGTATCTTTGTATGAATGCCACTACTTTCTTTAAGAAATACCAAAATTATCCCCAACTTGTTTCTTTTTTTATAAAATAATCTCAAACTCTGACTTATTTATAAATAAGCAAAGGATTTTGTTATTGAGTGTCGAAATGAATTAGTTAAATTTGAGTTTTTTATTGCAATTGATTAGTTATATGAGTTTTATGTGTGTGTATATTATATATATATATATATATATATATATAAGCTTGAAAATTTGTCAAGAACTAGGAAAATGGATTACAACATTTTCAAACTGACTTATTCATACATGTATAGTCTTGCATGCACCAATTTCTTACCTTGTCACTTGTTGACATAAGCACTTTGATTTCTACTTCCCGATACAATTGAGGCTGCTCTATTCTTCCTTCCATAAACAAATATAAACAATTTTTTTTTGAAAAATTCTTATGTTATATTGTACTATCCAGGTAAGATTTACACTATAAATTAAATAATTATGTATAATATTATACATTATTATACAAATTTGTATAACATTGTATATATTTGTTTAGTCTACAATGTAAGAATAGTGCAATGTAAACCGATAGATGTTTTTACTTCTCTTTTTGGTCATGTCAAACTCAAACTGTAGTATTTTAATACCCTATTTTCTTCAAAAATTGGGTCCCTAGACTTTGCCACTAATGAAAGCGACCTTGCAGGCACTATGTCCAAGCAGGAGAGAGAAGATGTCAAAGGATGTACAAACACGGTTGGGAAGAGAGGTGAAACCCCGCCACGTGTCAACTGAGCAAACAGCTCTAGAGATGACTGGCACAGACCGACCAGGTCTAATGTCTGAGATATCAGCTGTGCTCCTTCACCTTGGGTGCAGCATCACCTCTGCCGTGGGATGGACCCACAACACACGAGCGGCCTGTATAATCTACGTTGAAGATGCATCCAAAGGAGGGCCCATTACAGACCCAATTCGGCTGGCCCACGTGGAAGATCAGATAGAGAACGTGGTTAAGGCCCATGATGGGAAGAGAGAGAGAAGGAGTGTCAGGTTGATGGGCCCAGAAGCAGTCCAGACGGCCCAGACCCACACGGAGCGGCGGCTCCACCAGTTGATGCATGCGGATTTGGATTATGAGCGGTGTCGCGGTTGTGATGGCGGCGGTGGTGAGCATAAGATGGGTTGTGATGGGACCCACGTCACAATTGAGAGTTGCAAGGAGAAAGGGTACTCGGTGGTGAATGTGAAGAGTAGAGATCGTCCTAAGCTTTTGTTCGACACTGTTTGTGCCCTCACTGACTTGGAGTACGTGGTGTTTCATGCTGTGGTTGCTTCCAAGGGCTCTATGGCTGATCAGGTACAAATAAATAGTCTTTTTCCCGTTACTATTTCTTAGGTCTGTAAACATCAAATCATTACTTTCGTACAATAAAAATGTTTCTCAATGTTTTCTTGCTCTAATTAGCTTCATTTTGTCTTGCATTTAAATGATTTCCAAGCATAACATATCTCGAAAATTTATGTGTTACATTTCATCTGGTTCTGACTAAGCATTAAGCAATAATACATTATCTTCGTTTGACACTATTTGGTGCTCTCAGCCAAATTTGCCATAAATTTTTTAATCTGCTAATGTATTTGTTTCATTATGTTTTACTTCAATGTGGATAACATAGGAGTACTTTATACGGCAAAAGGATGGTTGCACGTTGGATACAGAGAGTGAAAGGCATATGCTTACACAATGTTTGGTTGCCGCTATAGAGAGACGAGTCTCACATGTATGTCCAGTAAAGCCCTGCTCATACTCTTATGGTCCGTTTGGATTGAGGGGGAGTAGAGTAAAATAGAGTAGATTTAACCTAAAATTAGTTTTTTTTTAGTCAACTATACTCTACTCCCCCTCCATCCAAACGAGTCATTAATGCTATTTTTGACTAGTTATATGTGCCCTATTTTTACTAGCATTTGAGATAATGCACTTATCTCTGCTTTTGAGATTAACACATTAACTAAAACGAAGGTTCATTAACTCCTTATGATACATGTGTAGGGATTGAGATTTGAGGTCTGCACTCAAAATCGAATGGGTTTGCTCTCTGATGTCACACGAGTGCTCCGAGAGAACGGGATATCAATATCAAGGGTTGAGGTCGAGACCCGAGGCGACAAAGCAGTTGGATCATTCTATGTTAAAGACGCCTCAGGGTATGATGTGAATCCAAACATAGTTGAAGTTGTGAAAGAAGAGATTGGGGGATCCGTCCTTGCAGTTCAGAAGTCCCCAAGATGGGCTACACAGTCTTCTTCATCAAGAACAATTCGAAGCACCCATGGCAACATAGAGGATAAGCCAAGATTCTCACTTGGAAACTTGCTGTGGTCTCAGCTTGAGCGCTTGTCAAGCAGTTTTGGCCACATCATGAGTTCCTAACTTAGGAACCTTCCATGCTTGTACTCAATAGACATCTGTAAATAGGTTATGCTTCATAACAAGAGTTTCTTTCTTCCCAATACGACAATGTCTTGTAAATAATTTAGATAGATATCTCCTTTTGATAGTATCTGCACATAGCCACACGAATAACATGGACCCACACTCAAATTTTAATGAAAATTGGCTAAAAATCATTTCCATTATAACTAGGGTTTCTTCTATGCGTAATAATGAATCCCCTTACACAACTGTTACATTATTAATGCTTTTGGGCGAAAGATCAATTTGCAAGCTTACAAATCAAAGGGGAAATAATTGAGCCAGAAACTACAGATTTGTGACATTTGTCAGCCTGAAATAGTTGTGCATCAACTAGCCTCTTGAGGCCCCACTATCCCTCCACAGCTTTAAGGTAACTTGGCCATGGAGTTTTAAAAACTCTCATTTAAATATTAATAACATTTCAACATTGATGGATATAATTTTAAGAACTCCAAGGTGGAGTTACTAGAACTCATTTGGTAAAGGAGTATGAGTAATGTTATTTGTATTTTTTTGTAATACGTGTGGATAAAAAAATGTGTAAAAATGCATGTAATGTTTAAAAACTGAAAACATGTGTTTAAGATGTTTTACCAAATGGGGCCTTAGTACTCTAGGATCCAATTCCAAATCGCATGATACTCCATTAAATGCCCAACTCCATAGATAAACAAATAAAACCTCTAAATGACACATTTCAGTTTCTTGCTCTAGGTTCTGGATCCTGCATTGCCCAAGATCCTGATAATGCTGCTTAACTCCACTTGAGCTCATCACCAGACTAAGTTAAAATCTACTTCCATGTAAATTCCTTTACCTTGACCTTCAAGACAATTCATAATGCTTCTGAAATCATCCTGATTTGCTTCAACTATATAACCCAAAACCACATGACCAAATCAACAACAATTCAAGCTTGATTTCAGGTAAACAGCAATCTGGTTGTAAGATGAAATAGACAGAAGCAAAATGGCAGGCAGTACAGCTAAAAAATTCACCCTGAATACATGCAGGTGCTTGTGATATGTCCGCATAAGGAGATCCATTAAAAATAATCTTTGATAACAGTAACAACTTTCTAGCATAGAAGTTGAAACTCACAAGCTATTAAGTCCTAATGTAACCATAGATACTTGAGGTTACATGCGAGACTGATACACCAGCCGTCAAAGCCCGAAAGATTATTTTCTCTGACAATTGATTATTGCAATATTTAGTCTTCTTTGAATGATTACATAGTTCAGGAAGCCTTTCCTGATTATATCTCCACTACTAGTTCATGAATGATTCTCCCAGAAAACTTTTCCTTCTCGAATTGAAAATGAGAATAATCAAGGACAATGCTTTCCATCAGAATTCCAACGATCTCAATAAGATGCAGTTGAATTCAAATAAACAGACATAGTTCATAAGATGGAGCAGAAGTTACAATTTCTATTGGAAGAACTATATAAGATGGAGCAGAGCCGAACTTAATAAATACATTTATAAGATACAAATAATCATCCAGTTTAGAATGGAATTTATGTACATACATACATACAGTTTCAAAGCCTGATTCAGACTAAAAAAAGCATAGACCAGACCAGCAATTCACAACAGGTTTGGGAAGTACGACACATTATTTGTGCAAGGTTTTTAGTGGGCATCATCAGATCACATCAATGTCATCGAGATCAAGCCAGTCATTAGATTCCTTGGTCTCATGGTTACGAGAACTTACCTGCTCAGATCCAGAATGTTGGATCTCAACAGAACTGATATCCTTAACCGAGTCAACTGAGCTTCTGCTCAGCTGAACCCAGTCTCGTGAGTCTTTTGTTGATGAATCAGAACCAGATGTTACTTTCTTGTAACTTGTAGGTACATCTCCATCATCATCATCCTCAAGATCACTGAATGATACATCCTCATCATTCCCCACAGGGAAGGATGTTCCACTAACACCAACCATTTCTGAACTTTCCTCTTTCAACCAATCATCACCATCATCCTCATCATTCCCCGTAGAGGATTGATTTTTGTTTTGATTCACTGGTCCTTCCTCAACAACAGGCTTGTCAACAATTTGAAGTTCGGTACTTTGGACTGGGTGCTTCTCCATCTCAATGTCAACTGGCACTGAGGACAGGGCCACTTGAACAGCAGATATCTGGAGAGGGGCTGACTCTGGTTGGGAACTTGGTGGCATGGAGAGATTCTGTTCATGTGGTATGTCAGCAGTTTCATTTGAATAATTAGTGCCTCTTCCAGAATATTCTGGTTCTTGCTTTGCCTTATTGCGGTTCTGTAACTCCTGTGTCAACATCATTCTAGCTTCCACTATCTGCAAACATAAACATCACTTGCTAGTAATGCATTGCAAACTAGTGAATCAAAACATGAAAAATAAGCCAAAGGCCAGAATTTCCCAAACTCAGGGTCGAAAACCACTTCCCACTCCCTTTATCGGAAACCCAAGATACAACAAATAACAAAGGGGTTTGACATATCAAGCTCACTACCTGTAAAAGTTAGTAACTAACACCCCAATATGATCCTATTTTTTCCCATCCTGCTGTGCAATATATATAATAACTTGGTTCACAAAGTAGTTCTCATTAAAGTGCTAAGAAGCCATCACTAAATTGGGATACTTAAAACTCAAAACTCAAAAGCCAAAAACAAAATTGAAGTGTTTTGGTGCCAGTTATATATTCTATAAGCATGGTAAGATGAATTAAAAAAACCTTCATGCGCAAGGCTCTTGCATATACCCCCACAACAATACCAGAATTGTGTAATGTCGCATACAAAAAGTTCACACATTTGAAAAATCCTTGATTCCTTGTGCTAGAGCTTGAAGAAAAGAATCTCTTCAGCCCGTGGGTGGTTAAACTCAATCAGCAGTCACATAATTAATCAATGAAAAAAATAATATAACATAAACAATTAACATGATAAACCTATAAACCAAAACTATGTCATTGCCAAACGGAAATTAACTTACTTGGGGCGTTGACAAAAGTTCGGCATCATGTTTATTGAGTCTTGGATGCAAGAGTACAAAGTAAATCTTCCAAAAACAAGCCTCACTCATATGTCCCGGACATAGTTCAATCCGGAGTGCAGCCAATCTTGGCGCAAATCGCTCAATAGCCAGAGCATGTTCTTGTTGGGCATCAGACAATTCAAACTCTGGCCAAAAAAATATCACAAGATTGCATAAAATCAGAACAAAAGTCTATAACACACAATGTCTACTATGCTTTCTAAATTTCTAAACTAAAAATAAAAATCACAACTTTCTTACTTCTCAAATATTAGTTCATAATCACAATTATCACTCAGTGAACAACCTAAAATGGCAATTGATTAACAAAAATTTCTTAATCAGATCAAACCGCATTATAATCTCAAAAAGATGAAGAATTACGAGAGTACTACCATCGGAATCCTCGTCGTGAGGGAGAGGGAAATCCAACCAAGTTTCTGGATGCATCGCGATGTTTCTCGCGAAAGCCAGCACCTCTTCGGTGACGCCGACGGCGTCGCCGATCTCGTACTCCTCCGATCCCAGCTGGAGGAAATTGGAAGCGATTTTGGTGATCTCCGACACCGTTTTGGTGCTCGAAAGCTTGGAGATCCCGGTCTTGAATCTCCCACTGATCTCCGCGAAATCGCTACGGATTCCGGAGATCACGTCCTCATCCTCTTCATCTTCGGGCGCTTTGTGATCGGAGAGTTGAGAGGGGTTTGAGTCAGCGATCTGGCGCGGCGGAGCAGAGGAGGAGGAGGAGGGAGAGGAAGGTTGCTCCGGAGGAGGAGGGGCGAGGAAGGAGGCGACGCCCCAGAGTTGGCGAGTTAGGGTTTTGGTGATCTCCGAGAGGTCCTCTTTGACGCCACGTGGCGATTGGTTCGACGACTGTGATGATGGCGATTCGGTTTGGTGGTTGCGGTGGTGTTGATCAGGTTTGAGCGGTGAATTTGGATCTGTGGAATCGGCATTAGGATTGGCGTGTTGGTGTTCTTTGTCGTAGTCGTTGTCGTTGTCGTCGTCGTCGTCGAGTTTGAGTGTGTTCGCGATGGACCTTGCTATCCACGACATTGTTGAATGTTTGAGGTTGACTCTATGTTCTCATTCGTATTGAAACAATTCTGAGCTGCAAGTGGGTTCTTTACGGGGGATAAGAGATTGCCAATACGACGCAGTTTTGTTTTATTATTTGTATTTCTTTTTATCTTTTTTTTTTTTTTTTTACAAGGATTATTTGTATTTCTAGTACATTTGAAGTTGTAGTTGAACCAAATTATAAGATTTATTAAGGATAGTTTGATTTGGATATAACTCTTGTGGGGCACAAGAATTCAGGTAAGGTACATGTGCCACATGTTCTATCCATGGCCGAGGAGCCCATGATCATGCCAAGGAGGCCACACACTCGGACAATAAGGCCATGTAAGTGACACATTGCTAGAAGAGGTCTTGCTGTTGAGAAAAAGTTTCAGAGAGAGGGTTAGTCCTGATATGACTGGAGGGATGGTGGCTGTCCCCACATTCAATGCGTCCCACCAAACCTCCTAGCTGCATTATATAAGAAGAATGTGCATAAAGAGAGAAAAGAAACAACACGTGTAAAGATAAGTGAATAACATATGTCAACATATATAAACCTAAATATAAATACAATGTATGTCAAATGGTTACAAGACCAATATAGATGAGGTAAATGTAAAAGAAAGAAAAGAAAATACATAAAACCTTACTACATCCCTCATAGTATAAACACTCTCCTTATCACAAAAATCTCCTATGCCAACTCTCCCTCTATGTATATGACTACTCTCATATCAAAACTACTTTCCCTTTTTATCACAAGTGACAAAGGGTAAGTAAATCAAGTAGACATCTCATCATTAGTAGGCGAGCTAGCACCATTGTCCTCATTAGCATCATCATTGTCGGAGCCATCATCATTCTCATCCTTTGAAGCCGGTGGAGATGGAGAGGTATAAGCAATGAAACCACCCATGGCAGCCTATCACAATGCAATACGACCAACACGGGTGTTTACCTAACACAACTCATCACTGAGTGTGTCAAGAAGAGCATCCATGCGCACAAGCTGTGCCATGATGGCCTCGAGAGTCACTCCACCCACAGAAGACAAAGGAGAGGAGGTGGAAGGAGCAAAAGAAGTAGGAGGAGTCGCCATCTCAGTTTGTGGCCGCCTCGGTCAAAGTTGGGCCTCACTCCGTTGAACGGTAGCAGAGTCTATGGCATACATAATGGAAAAGTGTGTAAACTCTAGATAGGAGATAGAAAAATGGTGAAGGATCCGCGTGATAGCCGAAGGAAAAATGATCTTATCACGAGTTGTTGTATCCCTATAGACATCTATAAGGAATAGAATGAAGTGAGAAGGGAATCAATAGAAATATCTTCTAAGAGAGATAATAAAAATCGAGCATGAGACTCTGTGATAGAGTTATAGTGAAACAAAGGATGAAAAATGAATGCCATCACTATGTTAAGGAATCTCAGACCTTTTGCAAAGCCCGAGCAAGAGGTGTTTTGATGGTCACCCCAAGATGAAGGCGTCTTACAGAAAAGAAACGAGAGTTCTTCTTTGGACACAGTCCTTAGACAATTGCGACCAGGGTAGTCAGGTTGTGCTACCCTTGGTACGTGTAGTACCTTGGATATAAGATCTGGAGTAACTACAATGCGTGTACCTCGAATGCGAGTGACAAACTGAGGTACTGAAGTATCAAATCCGTGCATGTTGGAGTAAAACTCTTATATGATCACGGAGGGACAAGTGATTGGGATGCCACACAGTGACTCCCAACCCTGACTATAGATGACAGTGGGAAGGTCAGTATCGGAAAAATCCGATAGAAAGACTTGGCATTCCAAATGAATGCCGCGTCGTGAAAAGTTCTTTCAGGCTTTATCATCATAGAACCAAAATAGAAGAAGGAGTAGAATCAACGAGGGAAGAAAAGGATGCCCTAGAACGAAAAAGGTTCTGGGCCAGAGTGGATTTTTGTTTAGGTGCCATAGAGCAACTAACCAAAAGAAAGAGAGAGAGAAAGAAACACGCAGAAAAGCACCAACACAGATCAATATCAAAATAAAGATAAATAAAGGTGCGTATGCATGAAAAATGCATGAATATGTGACATGCAAACTTAAAAAAAAAAAAAAAAAAAAAAAAAAAACATCATAGGCTCAGTCCAATCCAAACCTACCAACACACATCATTGCAACAAATTAAACACACAACTAAAATGCATGAAACATTGTTATAATGCAAATGTGATGCAATGCATGATGATTTAAAGTCATTTAAGCAAAACCCATCCCAAAAATTTCACAAAAACTCCATCAATTTTGAAAAACCCCAAAAATTTTCAAAAATCCCAAAAGTTAGGTTAGAATGCATGAAATGTATAATAAAAAAGATAGAAAGAAGATCATACCAGAGTAAAAATGCAAGGATCAGATCGAAAAATGAGTGGAGAAGATGAAGAGTGTGAAGAGAAGTGTTTTAGGAGAGGAAGAGACATTATTCTGTCGAGAGTGATCGAGGAGAAATGAGAGAAATTTGCGCTGACCCTATATAAAGAAAATCATAAAGCTCGATGGATTGAGAGGTGTCGAACTTTAAAACATGTGAATTAGCTATCGAAGAGCTATCGAGGATCTGTCAAGAGGTGTCCACAACAAAAGGGCTCAATGGATCGAGAAACTATTAAGCATCTATCAAGCATCCAGAAAGTTCCTCGATGGATCGAGTAACTGTCGAGAAGCTACTAAGAATGTGATAAAAAGAAGTTGAAAGGGCTCGATAGATAGCCTAGTTGTTAAGAGATGTCCAACAACTGTCAAGATTGCTTAAAAATAGTTTTTCAAGAAAAGAAAAAACACAGATATGAATGCAATCAAGCATGCTACGCAACTAAAGATCCAAATAACATTTTAAGCTCTCACAATCATCTCTCAACAAGAAAAATGTCAAGCATATAGATCCAAAACACACACACACACACACACTAAACAAGTCTAACCAATTTTATATTTCAAAAACAAGTTAAAACAATTTAGTGAGCATACATTAACACATATATTTCTTGTAATAGCTAAATCACATTGTACCTGCACATGTATCAAAAGTAGCAAAGAATATTACGTGTTGTGTATGAAAAACATCACAAGATTGCATAAGTGTCTACATGTTATGATGATTTGAGATATGAGAAAATCACTTTAACTCACACACAATCATAATTGTTTGATAGGGACAATCACCTTCGAGGTACATCTTATAACTCTCACATTTCCTAGAAGACATGCTTGCAATTATGTATAAAGTATTTTAATTCTTTTTGCTTTTTATTTTTCTTTTAAGCAAACCATGCATGGGCATATAAGAGATAGAAAAAAAAATATCCAATGATGTTAAGCATTTGACATTTCACTTTTTCTATGCCGAAGCATACAAATGTCATTTCCTGATTGGCGGGCAACAGTGGTGAGATGGTTATTTATGCATTTCTCTTAGGATTTTCTAATCCTTTCCGTTAAAAAAAGTGATACGAGTGTTGAGTACAAGAGATTACTTAATCTTACTCATCACAACCACGAGCCACAAAACTCACTTGTTTAGTTGTGCATTGAGATGCTCATCTAAGTTACAAGAAATACAAAGTTTAGAAAATTTTGTTTCAATAGTCATCCAAGGTACACAAGTACCAATGTACATAAACACACACTGTTTTTGTATTTTTCTAATTTTCAATTTTTTTTTTTATGAAAAGCAAAATAAAACAAAACTGAAAAATAAACAAACAAAAACATGTTAACCAAAGCAATGCATAAAACTAGACTGACTCAAAACAAGAAAGCAAAACACACAAGTAATGCAAAATCAAAAACAAGAAGAGGAGAGAGAGAAAAAGTGACTAAATCATAAATATTATTGTGATAACAGTAAGTGTTGTAACATTTTCTCAAGACATTTATTTTCGGTTGTGTAGCAGGTAGGAATAGCAGAAAAAGTTTTCCTCCCTATTTTTTCTTCAAAATTTTTCATCCACCTTATTTCACTTCCAAACAAACACACCCTATAATCTAGACCTATCAAATTTTGTCTTTCATGTACAGCTTAGAAGAAAACTAGTAAACCTTGCCATGGGGTTTGACTTCCATTCACCAATTCTTCATTCTGTTTATTTCAAATTCACCAAAAATCAACCATGTTCTTTGGTAAAATAGCGAAAATGGTTAAAGTTAGAACCATGAATCAACAGGACCATAATGCTAGCCTGAGCCAGCTCTAGGGGGGCATGAAAAGCTGATCCCAAGTTGCATTTGATAGATTTCTCATTAGAATTATGTGGATGCTGATAAATATGCGTTTTAGTAGTTTTTCGGAATCTGATTAAATTATTTTCTGTAAATCTTTTTGCAAAATCAAGGCTTTGAAAAGATGCCTGTATCTAATACAACACTGTATTATAAAAATATTTTGAAGTTCTAAATATATGGCAAGAAGTGCAGAAGTGCTTACTAGGCTTGAGAACTAATAGGAGTGAATGCTTGAAAGAAGGCTGCCTATAATCAATGCTAACATTCATGGGGTACCCCCATAATATGTGCATGAACTGGTTTCTCAAAAAAATAAATAAATAAATAAAAGGTTGTAGGAATTGTATTGGATTATCACTTGCATTGGTTATATTATATTGGTGACTGGATGTCTGATTTGTGAAAGACTAGCCTCATGTTTGTTCTTTGATTTTCGGTTGGGTATTTAGGACATGATTGCAGCTTCAGTTACCATGTGATAGCCGTTACATTACTGCCTTGCCTCTCCAAGTAGAGGAACTTTGCTGTAGAATGCTTATTAGTACTCATGGTTAATGTTAAATATAATATATCTTTCCTCATTAATGTATCCCCTTAACTCCCAACTACCACCTTCTCAACTCCTTCATTAATGTATACCCTGATCTTTATATCTACCAATTTAGGGTTCATTGTAACACATAAAATACATAGAAATATCAAGTAGAAATGTAATCTTTAAGGCTTTACACAATATGTGTAAGTAATCACTTATTGAATCTTTTGCATAAATTGCTCACTAATCACTTTTTGAGAAATTTATTGAGACTAATACTCAATTGATATGCTTAACTGAAATCAGTCATTTTGAGTGTGTTTTAATTGCTAATGTGGCACTTGGTAGTAATACTAGTGATATTGTGTCATTCAGCTACTAACTCTGTTGTTTAGTACACTAATCCATTGTGTGTTTCTTAATTCGTAGGATGGTGATTCTACAGTGGATATCCAGTCTCCCGATGCTCAGCACTTATCATTTGATGATACATAGTAGGCAATACTTTGGGCATCTATTTTGGAGTAGGTGATACGCAGTAGAATGTATTCTTTTGTGCAAAACTTTCTATATAGTTAGAATGTATTCTTTTGTGTAGGACATTGTACATAGTTGTTTAGAATATATTATTTTGTTCATAACATTCTAGACACTTGGGATGTATTATTTTGTTCATAACATTCTAGACACTTGGGATATATTATTTTGTGTATAAAATTCTAGACATTTGGGATGTAATTATTGATATAGTGTAATTAAATATATTTAGTTTCTTGGTTTAATGTGGTATGGTATTTGCTATTGGAAAATATGAATTGTGGTTCATTACAGTTGCTAAAAAATAGGTATTGGAAAATATGTATTTTACATACAGTACAAGTGCTAAAAAAAAAAAGAAAAAAAAAAAGACATATACCGGTGCTTTTGAAAGCGCTGGCATAGGTCCTTTTAAATTATATTCATTCAAAATCTATACTAGTGCTCTTGAGAACGCTGGAATAGGTACAACTTATGCCAGCGCTTTTGAAAGCGCTGATATAAGCCTTTTAAATTATAGTCATTCAAGACCTATACCAGTGCTTTTGAGAATGCTGGAATAGGTACAGCCGATGCCAACACTTTCAAAAGCATTAATATAGACCTTTTTAATTATATTTATTTAAGACCTATACCAGCATTTTTGAAAGTATAGGCCTTTTAAATTATATTCATTCAAGACCTACACCAGCGCTTTTGGTATAGGTCATGAATGAATATAATTTAAAAATCATATTGTTTAGGATCATTAAAAGACATTCTAGTTTAGACTGTAAACATATAGAGAACTTAAATGACCTAATTTGGCGATTGGTAATGTTGCGAATGGGTGAATTTCTGGGTTCTCACTTGTTCTTTCATTATTCATTTTTAGAGCACCTTTTCATGGTTAGGGACCACTCATATGTATCAGTTTATAAAGGATTCCAATAAGTTATTCATTCTGGTAGTATCCATTCAAGTACTTAAATAGCTGCTAAAACTTTCTTTATGCATGCTACTTTATTATTATATTTATTTTTCATCCAGGTTTGAAGATTGGAGTTCTTAAAGATTTCTGGGTTTTGGGTAGAAATATTCTATTGATAATGGACCACAACTGAGAAAACCAAGATCAACTTTTGGCAGTGTTTTAAAGATTAATGGCATTCCTTTTATAGGTGATCAGCCAAGTAAAGAGTCAGGCCCTCGTCCTAGGAAGATACTTCTTGATCCACAGGGTCAAGATCTTCCAACTTGGAATAAAATATTTGTGCTCTCTTGTGTCATAGCTGTTGCCCTGGATCCTTTGTTCTTTTACATCCCAGTGATCGATGACAAGGATAAATGCCTTGATTCAGATGAAACTCTCACGATTATTGCTTGTGTTCTTCGTTCACTCTTTGATGTCTTTTATATACTTCATATAAGCTTACAGTTTCAAGCTGCGTTTATTGCTCATTCTTCTCGAGTATTTGGAAGGGGTGTGCTAATAAATGATCCGGTGGCTATTGCAAAAAGATACTTATCCACGTACTTCTTGATCGACATTCTGTCAATTCTTCCATTGCCTCAGGTATGCATGTGACAATTGATCAGTATGAAGTATCATTACTCTGGTTTATTACAAGAACTGTATGTTCTTTCTGCAATCATCACAACATTTAGTTTAGCCCCCACTGTAGTAATAGGTTCGCACTTTCATTGGAAGAAACTTGCACCCCAACTTGTTACTTCGCCATCAATGTAGGAAGTTATGTTTCGTTCACTTTCATTTTTGCTGCTGTTACACCAACTTAAGGAAATGAGCTTACATAACAGATTAATGGATTGGTAATGAATTGGTTTGTTTGTGGTAGAATAATTTTATGAATAATTTATTTCCTCATTTTTTTTTCTGTTTTGGTTAAAAGACATAGTAAGAGTTAAGCTTTCTTTGAGGGAAACTTAGACTTCCAAGTTAGACTAGTGAACAATTTAGAGTTTGGGAAATCATGAGTATCTTTATATTCCAGCACTACAACAAGTTTCTCAACTATATATGGGCTAATAACAATAGTGGACAAAAAGCACTTCATGTCAGAAAGGTAAGAGATGCCCTCTAGAAATTAACATCGATGTGAAGTTTCTTGCTAGTCAAAGAGAAGAAAAATTGAAATAGTTTTAATCCTCATATTATTTACATGATTAAAATTAGGGAACAATTAAAGCATGGAGAAGATGTCACAAAGACATGCCTTACAAGAGGGATGTTAAGAGTGCTGTAAGCTATCATTTTTATCTCAATAGCAGAGGTTATCGAGCTCTAATATACAGGTTTGATAATAGTCTTCTTTCCACAAATGACATAAAACAAGATAAGAGCAAATGAAATGTTTTAACTAGGCCTAATATTCTAATTGGCAACTCAAATAAATAAAGATTAAGCCAGGAAAACCAAATTGAAGTCTATTAATACTGTATGTATCTATCCTGCAGTGATGATCATGACATGGTTGCTCTGTACATAGGAACCCCAATTGTGAAATCTCTAAATTTGTCCATTGTTGATGAATGGCATCCATGGTGGATAGATGATCAAGTTGGAGGGTAGACCCATCCTATGGTTGTACTAAAGTATGTTACAATGTTGAGTTCTTTTGCAAGTTGTGACTGTTCAGATTTTTATGCAAATTCACAAGGGATACTCAAACCAACTCACATTTGTTACAGTAAAGGCAAGAGTGCTATTCAACCATAAGTGTTTTGCTAAGTGAAAGTGAGTGGAATTGTAATTAGTATGACTTTTGCAGGGAGGGGGTCACACAGCTACAAAGTACAGGCCAAAGGAATGCTATAACATGTTCAAAATGTGGATTTCCCATAAGCCATTGTAATTGCTTTTAATTACCAGCTCCGGATACTAGATATGCTAGCAATTGCTAATAAATGCCAGTTAATAAGGCCATGATCTGCATGTCACTTGTTTTCACTTTATTTATTTGATTTGAGTTCTGTTTAAGTAAAAGGAACAAAGTTCAGGAAAAAAAAAAAAATTCTCTCTCTTTTCTTTCTTCTTCTTCCTTTTTTTTATTTTTTGGGTATAGTGTAGGTCTATATGTGTATACATATATACGCACATTACACAAAACAAGACTTATGGGGTCCTTAATCAGGCTTCAATCAAGGCCAATTGATATACCTTGTTTCAAGTAACATTAAAGGATTTTCTAAATTCAATGCTAAAATGGCGTGACAATTTGGCACCAAATATCCAGAGGTCTTCTTTTCAAGTACATACATATTTACCACTGCCTGCACACCCTTGACGTGATGGCCACTCCACAAATACAAAGTTCTTGTGGGGTGGGAGGCAATGGCCGGAGTTTAAGTCATAAGGATGAAGTTTCACAAGTATATGCACTTAAATTAGGTTAGAGTATAATTTTTGTCTTGTATATAAAAAATGTACACAAACATATCTTGTTAAGTCACAATAATTTTTACACACACACACACACACACACACACACACACACACATATATATATATATATATTTATATCTTCTGGTTTGAAATTCATAAGAATTTTTACCGAATTTGAGTTGAGAATTTTTTTTTTTTTTATTCTAGTTCACCACTAATTTCATTTTATCTATCTATATATATCTAAAAGCTAAAGTGTATAATTTATTATTACTATGCTCTTGTTAAATCATATAAGCATAGCATTTCGATCCACTTTGGTGTATTTGGTCATTTTGGTCCGCCTAGGTCCATTTCGGTCTACTTTAGTGATGCTTTGGAATGAAAGGTTTACGTTGAAAAATGAGTTGTTTCATAAACAATTATGTCATATTCTTAGCATAATGTTGGTAGGTTCTTCTGTATCATCATTCTTTTATAGGTGAGTGTCATAATATTCTTAGCACAATTAACTTTCTATATGATATGTATTAATTCCTTACATAAACAACATGACTATGTAAGGAATCAAAACATATCATTTTTGAATTAAAACATATCATATAGAAAGAAATTAATAATCCACATATTTTTACCACTCAATTTTGAGAATCTCCAACTTTCAAATCAATTTTGAGGAATCTCTAACTTTTTACGTATCAATCTATACAATTATCTATGTATATATTTAAATATATTGCATGACTTATTAAAAATGTCATATAATTAACATTATATTTTTGGATGGTCTCCCTCCATTTCAGACATACAAGAAGATTCGTCATTCATTCCTTCTTCATGTTGTTTTGGATGTTTTTCTCAAAAAAAAGAAAAAAAAAAAAGGATGTAAACTGTTTTCCTTGAAGATGAAATGACACTAGAAGGCCCTACTGGACTCCTCTTCATACAAAGTCAAAAAAATTTGGCCTATTACCTTTTGGGCTGCCCTTAGCCCATTATTGGGGAACTTTCATCTATCCACCTTTGCCTCTGTAATCTCAATAAAAATCCTGAGCGACGTCGTTCCACGAATATCAGAAACCAACGGACCAGTTTCTGGTGCAAGTTAGCTCAGTTCAACAATTAACACATTAGAGTCTGAACCAAAAAAAAATGTTAGTGAGGAATAGAATCCTGAGTCTCCAACTCGCTTCTCTCATAAACCCTTCTTCTTCTTTACTACCATTTCCTAAACCCACACTCTCTTTCCCAACCCGATATCTCTCCCACTGGACCCTCCGCAACCCGACCCACCGCCATGTCTCAGCTTCAGCCTCTAAGACTACCCAGACCCGACAAATCTCCGACGCCGCCCGGTTCGTCCGGACCGTCCTGTTCGTTCCGCCCGGGGTCGACCCGGACGAGGTGACAGAGGACATGGTCCTGCCCGGCTCCAACATCGTTATCGGACCCTACGCGGGTGAGTCTCGGATCAAGGAGGTGGAGTTCGTGAAGAGCAGTGGGAAAGCCAAGGAGTGTCCCAAAGATCACCGGCCCGAGTTTGCGATTCTGGGTCGGTCTAATGTTGGCAAGTCTTCGCTTATCAATGCTCTGGTTCGCAAGAAGGAAGTTGCTCTTACATCTAAGAAGCCAGGTTTTTGAATTTTCCTAACTTTTTATGGTTTTCTTGGACTTTTTGGGTTTCTGGGTGTTGCTTATTTGGGTTTAAAACTTTGAAATTTGTGCAGGAAAGACTCAGCTTATTAATCATTTCTTGGTGAATAAGAGCTGGTATATTGTGGATTTGCCTGGTTATGGGTAAGTCCTGGCCAGCAGTTTAATGTTTGAATTTCAGCTTTAGCAATGCGTCTTTAGCTGTTTACTTTGAGAAATTTAGTATCACAATATGAGAATATAAGCATGACGGTTAAATTAGAGATACATGCTATGAAATTTCAACTATTATGCACTTCCCGTTTGGAGATTGTCTGCAAATTTTGTGTTTTTTTTTTTTTTCCTAATGAATTATGGTAAGAAGGGGCTGTGTGTGGATAAATCGGCTATATAAGTATATATTCAGCAGCAACTCTGAAGAGCACACAATACAAGCAGAGTAGCTACATTCTATGCAGATCTGCTCTAGCAGCTGAAGTACTTAACTTATGGAAATTCACCAACCACCAAGGATGCACGGACGCGGCTCCCAGGCCAGCGCACCCGCGTCCGACGCGGCGGGACGCGGCGACGCGGGAGGGACGCCGTAGACCGCGCGTCCGTCCCGCGTCGTGCCGCGTCGCGCCACGTGGCGGATCCCGACTCGGGCCGACGCGGGCCGACATGGCCAAAATCGGCGCCGACGCGGCCGAAATCGGGCCGACTCGGCCGAAATCGGGCCGAATCGGTCTGTATCGGCCATATCGGCCGGCGACCGATACGGCCGAAACAGGCCGGAATCGGCCGAAACAGGCCGAAATCGGCCGTGAAAATCGCCGGAGAGGCCGAAATTCTGGCCTCAGATGCGTTTCTTGCCTTATTCTTTCTTTGTTTTGTGAATCAAGTATATTAATGTGTTTTTTAAGAATATTTTAATAGTAAAAATATATAGAAAATATAAATAAAAATATTTTTAATAATTTTTTAATCGCCGAGTCCCGCCGCACCCGCACCCTACTTTTTCAAAAATTGCCGAGTCCCGCACCCGCACCCGCACCCGCACCCGCACCCGAGTCCCGAAACGCACCCGTGCTTCATAGCCAACCACACACAATTTCCCGAGTATGAGAGCTGAAAGCACTGTTAGGAAGCACGAACATTTCATTTAGGATGCCGTAACTATGTCGTATCCGTGGTGTCATACCAGTGTAAATCCGGCCATTTTATTTTTAGAAATTGCTCATGTCGCTGTGTCGTATCCGTACCCATATCTATGTCCGTGTTCGTGCTTCTTAGGAAAATAGACCTATTCCTAAGCAAATTTTGAAATATAGGACTGCCCTAGATGAGACATAATCTTCTTTATCATGCAAAATCTTTTACAATTCTGCAAGAAGATAGGTTTTATCTAAAATCTTCTTTGATTGGTGATTTGGTATGAGTTCTCAAATGACACTCTTCCTTGGGCAGAACAAGTTTGTAGGATGATTTGTGGATTTTTGGGTTTAGAACCATTTTAGAAGAAGTTAGGGTTCAAAAGAGTGAAGATTTGATTTATGGTGGACAAAAGAAGAAAGAAACTGAAATAGAATTTTTTTTTTTAGTATTGTGAACAATACCCATGAGAAAGAAAAGAAGAAAGAAAGAAGAGAAAAGGAAGGGAAAAGAACACTAAGGCTAACGTGCTTCAATACTCATAACACTCAAAATTTTATTGATCAACTCCCTTGTCTAAGTACAATAAAACACTTAAATAGATGCTGCTCTTAACTTCTAATAGAACTAGGACTTAAATTGGTAAACAAAATCCTAATTGAATTGAGCCAAAGTCCACCCATAGAGACCCATAAACTAAGTAAGACTTACTTATTAATAAGAGAAAACCTAAGATCCATAGTGACCAAATAAAATATAAAAACCTAATTAATTAACATGGACACTTATTCTTGGGTTTTGCCTTAACCTTATACTTCCAGTCTTCCACCGAAGATATTGTTTCTCTAACCATGCTATGGACCGTCACACCATTGCACAGCAAAGAGAATGTGTTAAAAAATACTCTGTACTATGATTTAGCAATTTTAAAGATAAACATGGCATAGCCAACCCGAAATAATTAGCTTTTAGGCATTGTTGAGTTGGTTGAGTGTACAACATAGTGATATACATTGCATTTCCTTAAAAGTCATCTATTTTCTCCTTTTTGTTTTGTGGAGGAAGGATCCATGACGTACGAAAAATTTGGGAAATTATCTACAAGTGCTTGTGATGGAGTTAGGATTAGGTGAATTTGTGGATCTAGGTTTTTAAAATTTGATGACCAATGGGTTTTGGGGTTGTGTTAGGAATCAAAAGGTAGTTTGATGAGTTATTTGATGACTATTTGGTGGAACAAATTATGTGGGGTTTATGGTTTTGATTGGCAAAAGAAAATGCTTGCTTTGGGTTGTAAGGAAGAAGGAAAAAAAGGAGTTTTATGTTTGTTAAATTGCTGCATGAACAGTACCCGCAGATAATATCAAAAGAAAGAGGAGAAGAAAAGCAAGAAGAGAAAGGGAGAGAAGAACACACAAAAGCCAACATGCCCCAATGCTCAAAACACTTAGTACTTTTTTTATTGATCTACTCCATCTATTTTTGAGTACATTGAGCATATAGACATATTACATAAGGACTCATTCTTGAATTATTAGTTCAAGGACTCCTAGTTTGACTAGTAAACTTTTATTGATATGTTGTAGTTTGACTAGTAAACTAGAAATCTAATAAGGTCAACTAAACTACCAAAATACTCTTAATCTGTAGGGATTGTAAAAATTGTCCCCAAATACAAAATTAACCATAACTTGTAAAATAAAAACCCAAATTAAAAAAATCTTTTAACCCTATCACACATATAGATAGGTCTTCAAAGCCGCACAACTTTCATTTCAATTGGACTTCACACGTGGGCCCCATAAAATAGATCTTGAATAGACAAATGTGCAAAGAAGTAGCAAATTAATCTTCTATGGCTGCATCAATCCAGGCCATCAAAGTCTTGGATCTCTTTCTCAGCTATACTTGGCCCAAACTGTGGTATATGGTCAGTTTGGCAGTGAATAGAACTGAGCATTGCCTGTTTACTTTTAGGGGCTGGGCATGTGATGCAGCCATAACCCAAACGTATAATTTTCAAATAACAATCATAAATCAAAGCAATTCTTGTGGGGTTACACTCAAAGACACATAAATTAAGGCAAAGTGTATTTAATTGATTTAAAACGAAGCAAAATGTTTAAGTTTTACTCAACTTACCCACCCAAAGACGGAGCAATGCTCGTCAATCCCTTATTGTCAATGCTCTCACTTTAAATCTCTGTGGCTTTCAGTTTGAGTTACATGCAATTTCTGTTTTCAAGGTTAAAATTTTTGTTTGGTAGGATTGAGTTTGTGTTTTCTGAAGACCCTAAATGAAATGGGAAATTGGGGATATGGTCCTCAGTTTTTTATCATTTGGTGTGACCAATGAATGCATGCCACCTGTCCTCACCATTTATTTTATAATGGTTTGATCCATGTCAGATAAATTGTTACCTATATTTTTGGGTGTGGTGGTCCATGTCAGATTAAGTAATGCCATGTAAACTTAGCAAAAAAAAAAAAAAAAAATCATGCCACATAGACTCAGCAAGAAAAAAAAAAGTAATGCCACATAGGCTTTTGGTTAGACGCATAGGACCCAAAGTTAACATAAGTGGATAGAAGGATATGAAGTATAACGTTTTCAATGGTTAACTTTTAAAGTTTCTGGACGAAACCAAACTTTATGTAAACTTTAAGAACGAACACAATATTTTTACCATGTTAATTGATAGTCAGGTATTGGGAGCTCTTTCTGCTTCTCTAGACTTTATTCTTATAGAGGCAAATTACAATAGAGAGAACTAATTGTGATCATTCTCATTATTATAATAATTTCATGGAAGGATAAATGTGATGGAATGGAATTCTATATATGTATCTTGTTTCTCCTCTACAACTACATAATTTGATGTCAATGTCCCTATCGCAGAATTCTTCAGTCTAATTGATACTTTGTGGTTCAATTTATTCACAGATTTGCTAAAGCCCCAGATGCTGCTAGAATGGATTGGTCCTCATTCACCAAAGGCTACTTTTTGAACAGAGATACTCTTGTTGCTGTCCTACTTCTCGTTGATGCAAGTGTTCCACCTCAGAAGATTGACTTAGACTGTGCTAATTGGCTTGGACGCAACAATGTATGGTTCCCTCTGATGTTTTAAACGTTCATATCGTTGCTCGCTTACCACTTGGTCACTGCCACAATGCTAAATCCAGTTCTCATCTTGGTATTTCTGCCATTTTTCTGTGCTTTTCAGATACCAATTACCCTTGTTTTTACGAAGTGTGACAAAATGAAGGCAAGCAAAGGAAAAAGGCCTGATGAGAACATCAGGGATTTTCAACAAGTGATCAGACAAAACTACAAGGTACATCCCCCATGGATCATGACTAGCAGTGTTACTGGTCTGGGCAGAGATGACCTTCTTCTACATATGTCACAGCTAAGGAACTACTGGGATCAATAGGAGGAAATTTCAAAGACCACAAGATGTAATCCACCTGAAGAGAAGGTAGGATTTTTCAATTGAAAGAAGCTAAAAAAAGATGCATATTTATCATGACAATGAAGAGCGCAAAAACCTAAGGACTTGAATTTAGTTGCCTACAGTTGTTTTTACCGGCTTCATGTCCTGAAGGAATTTGGCTGTGTGTTGGGATATAACTTTCTCCATATGTATAGAAATGAATGATATTTGTGCTTTCTTGCCCCATTCTGTTCTTGCTATGTTGGAATATTGGAGAGTTACTTTGGGATATTTTAGAGGTGGGGTGCATGTGGGTGTTATAGCTCCTTCATGTCTAATGTGGTGCGTTCGGAAAGAGAGGAATTGGTGGAGTATCTTTGACGCACCTTAAGTTCCTTTTCCTGAAATCTCATACGAATGGAGCTCTAAATCTTATACTTTCTCCGCTTTTTCTTTCATGGACTTCTGGAATGGTTTGCTAAATCATTGTTAATTTCTCAGCCTTTGTAATCTTAGTTCATTCTTCTTCTTCTTCACTGTTCTGTTGTATACTTTCCCGTGTATGAGAATGGTGTTTAAATGAATCTTACATTACTTATTAAAAAAAAAAAAAAGGATTGTGCTTTCTTGAAAGATTTTTATCGATCATATGTGATGTGGTATGTGTGTTTTATTTTCTTAACATCATTCCTGCCAGTGGTCCTTGAATATGGCATCCCAATCATAAGGGAATGGAGAAGCATGAGTCATGCATTTACCAATCCAAAAAAAAAAAAAAAAAAACTCCTGAATTGTGAATGTTGTATATATATACAAGGCAGGATGTATATAATATTTAAAAAGTTGAGAGAATTTTAAATTAAAATCAAGATTGTGTGTGAATCCTTAAAGATCCTTTGTGTAAATAGTCAGAAGGTTTTTGTTTAAGGAGTCTTGACTCCTAACTTGATCGTTCGAGACATCTTGATTTATGACTTGATTCTAGGTTAACTAGTTGAACCGTTAGTGAAGTATTTCCTGATCTTTCTGTTTTTCTTTTGGCACCTGCTTGATTGAAGGTCGATCGGTTGAGTTCATGAGTTCAGCCAGTCGAAGTGAAATCTCGGTTGATTGAGATCTAGGACAACGGTTTTATATTGAATGTTGCAAAAAAAAAAAAAAAAAACGATTTTGAAATGTTTCAAATGTCAAATAAAGTTTTGTAAACATTTGTTGGTGTTGAAACTAACCAAGGTGTCTCCAATGTGGAGCTAGGAGTTTAGCTTGGAGTAGCAATATTAAAAGGCAAGATTGAAAGTAAAATTAAGCTGAAAGTAAGATTAAAAGACAAGTAAAATTAAAATTAAAAGGATAAGCATTTTTTTATCAATCATCTATTTGTTTTTTCCATTGTTTAATCCCAAATTTCCCAACAATAAATTATATTTTTCCTAAGTGCCTTCTTTTTGTTGTTAAGTTGACTAGAGAAATTGAAAATTTTAGGCATATTCTTTAGGGATGTGCTGCTTATTTATCAGGTTAATCTCTATGTTATTAGCAAAAATCCGAGTGAACATATAAAATAGCACTTTTCTATTACAAAAAACAAAAAAAAAAAAAGAAAAGAAAAGAAAAGGAGAATAAATTACACCAACATTCTTGACATTTGGCAAAATGACAATCTTCCAAATGATATATCTCCTTAAAATTTGTATAAATGCAACACTTCAGTTTTCGCTAACAAGATCTTTCTTTTTAAAAAAGCTTCACATTAATTATACATACAAAAGGAGGAGAGTTTCATTCATCCATAAATTGAAAGGAGAGTATCGTTTTGTTCATAATTTGTGTAAGAATCTTTTGTAAAAATATAATATTCCATTAGTTTAATGACTGTTTAGATTTGATTTTGTCAATTAAATTCTCAAAATTCTCAAATTGTTTCAATTTGAAGTTTTTGTCAATATTCATTATCAATCTTCATTATTCTGGGTAGTAACATGGTGGAGAAAATGTGAATATCGTTGATAAAACTTTGCATTTTTCCTAAATTTTATTCATAAATGAATTAGCAGCCTTTAAATAGCGAGGTAGAGAGAAAAGGTTTTGCTTAGAATAAGAAAGTTAAAAATGAATCTTCTATACAAAAAATTGAAGCTAGTTATTTACGTGAAACATAAATTTTATTAATGCTTTATTGTTTCCTTTGCTTTTTTACTATCTAGCATAATGGATATTATACATGATGTTAAACTGTTAGCCTCTCATTTTTCCTGTATTCTCTTCTCTCATACATGTAGACAAGGAAATGGTGTCGTCCACGCTTTGGCTAGGAGGACAATCAACTCGCCCAATCAAAATGTCTGGATGGATAATATGCCACTAGATATACTTCATGTAGTTCTGGCTGATATAGAGCCTGTTTGGGTAGGATTTTTCATCACTCAATTTTCGTCACTCAATTTCCATCACTCATCATTCATCACTCATTTTTTCACACTCATTTGGCAACATCACTTTTATTTTCAACATTACTCCTATATAAATTCTTAGTCTTTTTATGTAATTTTCCCAATAATTACTCAATAGTTTCAATTTCTCAAAATCTTTTTCCCACATTTTGTCATATATCTTTTGTAATGAACTTCTATCACGGTCTTACAAAAAGGGTCTTTCCTAAATAGCATTTACATAACTGTTAAGATATTATGGAGTTTTTAGAGTAACTTTGTTATGAAGTTTTTAAAATCATATATATTTATTTTGAAATGAGTGAACTACATTTACCAACATTTTTTAAAAATGTAAATTATCACTATTTTTATATTTATTTAAATTATTGATGATGTGACAATCTATTTCACTCATTTCAAAATAAATGGATTAGATTTTAGACTCTATAGTAGAGTTATCCTATGTATTCTTTATAACAAATTTGCAATTAGTACATTATGCCTATGGTCTTTGGTAATGATTCCATGTTACCATTACCATACTACCTACCTAGTAACAAAAATTATTAGAAAATTTTTATTTAAATCCTATTTTTTAGATGGTATAACAACTAACAAATTAAACCCCATAATTTAAAAAAAAAAAAAAAAAAAAGCTTATATCGAACCTCAAACACAATATCATTTCTCTTTAAAACCATCTCATAAAATAATTTTTCATGAAGAGAGTTCATTCTCGCTGCCGGAATTATTGAGGCTTGGGCTTTCTCATCTAGCTCCAATCTGTGATTGTATAGATTATACTATTAATTAATTATTAATCACTTTTGGTGGACCAAAGCTTCTTACAAAAACGTACCAAATAGTACGAAATATTTTAATAGTCAGATGGCGTGAAGAATTGTTCTTTTAATAATTTTTTATTAGTTTACCGACTGTCAATGGACATGCAGAACACGTGGGCGAACAGTTGAACTATTCTAGTCGTACTCGTACCTACCTTATTATGCAGGAACCCCTACTTAATCTGGTACAAATAGTAGACCACAGTAATTAGGCCATGTATTTGGACATTGATTAACGAGTAAGTCTAGAGGCATTAAAATTTTAGTTTATCCCAAAAAAATTCTAGAGACATGCATTAAAAGAATTTCACTATTAATTTCCTAGCCCCAACTAATAAGAGTATTCACGTTAAACATTCTTGTTTATTTTAATATAAGAATTTTTTTTTTAAATCTCCAATTTTCAAAAATACCAACATTGTCATATTATCTATTCTAAATTCTATTTTATTAAAATATCATTTAAAAAATTTTTTTTTTTTGACATACAAGTGATACAACTACTATTCACTTTATTACACTATTACTGTAATAATTTTACAAATTTAAACATTTTTACATTGATTAATGCCGGGCCTATACATACATATATGGGCTCACAAAAAATGCATGAAAATCCTTGGTCACACTATATGTGTTTCAATTTTATACTTCATCAATGACAAATAAAAATAATAAATGTGAAAGATTGAATTTTTTTTTTTTTATATGATATAATTTCTACTCTGACTTAATCTAAGTGTATATGTGTGTGAAACTCCTTCCTGAAGACTTGAACCTCAGCTCTTGCCTTCCACACCTCACATATATTTATACTTGTAGAGTGCCTATCGTACCAAGGATATGTGGTGGTAAAGATTGAATTTTTTTATTCCACAAGGATATGAACTCCAACTCAAATTGTAGGCCTACATGCATGAGGTGGCACTGTGGAAGAAGATAAGACTCTGTAAAAGTCTAGTGTTTAACGAGTGTAGTTAATTTCTCACTTTCTTGACATGCATCCATCCATTTGTATTAGAGTGCAACCAAGTCTAGTCTAGCATTGTCCTCAATTGAGTCTGAAAAAAAAGTTCATGGTTTGAATTTTGGGAAGAACACCAACGAAGACTACGGGTCACAAATTCTTTTCCGTACTCGTTAACACGCCCAATAATCTAAATGTGGAATGTTAGACCATCTATTGATTAGTCCTCGCTCAGTTTCCTTTAATTCGTGAGAATCACAACTGCAAGGAGCAAACGTCTAACTACGGCATTGAAAGTCCAGTTTTCTGTTTTAGATTATAGTGTGCTATGGTCAAAGAAGGATGAAAGTTCTCATAAGCCAATGAATTTCACCGTCATGTGCTTACTCTCTAATCAGCTAATAATGATGCAAGAAACTATATGAAAGTTCTCACACGCCAATGAATTTCACCTACATTCATGAATATTATATTGCTTCCAATGAATTTTAATATAAACAAAAATGTAGTACTAGTAAATAAAAAATGTAACTCTAGATTATCTTTGTCTTGGCTGAACAATATTTATATTATTGCTGGCAAAGAGAAGGTGAACGATAACGAGTTCAACCATATACATGATAAAAGAAAGAGGTTGTGATCGAAATTGTAATTTATGCATTGCAGCAAGAACAAAGGGACGTAAAACCAGATTGCTTTGTATATTAAAGCAGTGGAGTGACACTGGTATATATATATATAAAATATAATATATATATACACACAGAGTCTAAGTGAAAAAAGTACTAAAGAACCGTGCTTTGTTCCAAACTGGAAAGAGTTCCTGGACTCATAAGAGGGTAAGAACACCAATTAAGGGAAGAAGGCGACAGACTCATCCCAAGCGAAAACGCAGCCTCTTCACTATCAGATATTTTCTGGGGTTTCATTTCCCGAGATGTTAAGTCCTGGTACACTACTGCAGACAATGGTGGTTTCGATGTGGAATGGTGGAGTTGTGGAGGCACAGAAATGTTTCTGTTACACATTAATGGTTGAGTGGAATTGGCGACGTTGAGTGGTGGAGGCGCAACGCTTTGAAGACGCTGCTTAGACTGAAACTCGGTTGCACCAGTGAGCTTTTGAACAAGGTCCCTGAAGTTGATAGGGTCTACCTTGTATATTCTAGGTGGTGTTGGTGGAAGTGGAGCCACAGGCTTCTTCCATGGCTTTGTGGGTGTCTTTTTAACCGTATGGAGTGAAGAATTAAAGGGGTGTGGGAGTTTTGCACTCTTTGTTTCTTGAAATTTTTGTGACAGATAAGTGGATGAGGACGAAGAAGAAGAATAGGCTTCCATATTTGGTTTGTGAGAAAGAGAAATGAAAATGAATGAAAGTTCTACCTTCTATATATAGATGGTTTGAGGAAAGATTCAAGGCAAGTGAGCATGAGATAAATGAAAAGATTACGACTTTTGTGAAGCCCTTTGTGAAAAATTCAAACTTTGTTTTGTCTTCAGCCGTCGGCGGAATCTGCGATGACACACATACATGCAATGTGGTCGAACGCATGGGGTTTGACCCTCGTTTTTTTAATACATATACATATATGACCTTTCATAATTTCCTTTCTTTCTTTTTCTGATCTTTTATGTTCAGTCATATGTGCTCATTATTGAGAGGATTAATTAGTGTTTTTTAATTAGAGAAGCTTAATTAGTCAGCTAGCACATAGCAACTAGCCAACTAGGCATAAATAAATTCATTGTTTGATTAAATTAGTGTTCTTTGGGATTAAGAGAGGGGTATTCAGCATTGTTAATATATTTAATGGTAATTGGAGAAGGTGGTATCTGGTGGGGGTCACAACTAGCCGCCTCATATATAATTATTTGTGAGCAACTTAGTCGTCCTGCTTTTATGTGGCCCTACTTAGAACTCCTAGAAATGCCACACGCGCCCTTCTAAATTGCTGTTTTTATCTTTGACCAATTGGATTAGCTTCCCTTTTAATTTACTGCAAGATCTTAATGATTTTGATGGTTGAAGATACCATTTGGATTAGCTTTTCTTTGTATGAACATAAATAGTTATTTAAGACTGGATGCATTATTGTCTCTTTCTCGTATACGGTATACCTAATAACACAGGCATCAGTACTGTGTTCCAAATTTTCTACTAAATTGTCAATGAAGTGTATGGTATTGAATCTATAGATGAGTTTTTGGTTTCAAACTCCATCTGAAGTCTGAACTCAACCAAGACTTTTACAACTTGCCCTTTGCATCCTCTTAAGTCTTAATGGTTGATGTAACAGTTCGTGTGAGCATTTATGGAAGAATATTGTCATAATACTTTTTTTGTTTTTTGAGAAACAATATTGTCAAATACTTATGGCAGAGCAATTTGAAAAAAATGAAAAAGAGAGTTAATGCGAGAGTAGTTGTTGTTGCTCAACCTAAGGATAAACCAATCCTCATGACTTATGAGGCCTGCACACGCAATCTATTGCGATCGGGGATCAAGAAAAAGTGGGAATTAACTAGGAGAATTTTTACTTAGGAGTTTTAAGCTTATAAATGGTATTTGAAGGAAACTTAGAGACAGGTTTTGAGTCAACAAAGTGCAGCTGAATGCGCTCATGATTTCCTGAGAAACATATGGCGGCTTTTTTTGTGTGCCAACTATTCTGTTTTTGTTAAAAAAAATTTATTGTGAAACCCTCCTAACTTATTTAGTTATATAACACATTTTTGGAATTCAAATTTAGCAAACTCAATTTCAAGTGAAACTTGAGTCCCAAACATTATGACAAAAAATGCTATATAACTAAAAAAAAAATCAAGATAAGTCAAATTTGAGTTTGGCAAACTTGAGTTTCACTTAAAAAAATTCGAGTTTAGTAAACTTGAATTTTAAAAAGGTGCTACATAACTAAATAAGTTTAAACAAATTTTTTTGAATAAAATTTTTTGCAAAAACAAAATATTTGGCAAAAAATAAAAAGCCAACTTATAGCAGCAAAATCATGTTGTGAAAAATGAAAGCTAAAGAAATGAACTTATAAGTGTTACCATAGTTTAGACTTATACATCAACTACCCAATTGGAAAAATTCTTAGGTCCTCTATGGATAAATTGTGTTTACTTTTCTCACATTCATAATGGATCTCATCATGAATTTAATGAGTAAACTCTACTATGAATGTAAGAAAAATAAACACTATTCTCCATATTTCGAAAATACCAAACTATCACTTATACGCAATTGTATAGGATCTTGTAAAGTGCAATTATTTCTTAGTAAAAGCTCTGGCGTCAAAGCAATTATAAGCATTATTATTGTACTCTCAATATAGAGCTATCTTCTTTTCTTTTCTTTTCTTTTGGTGAGGACAGACTTAGATTTTTTCCGAAATAGGAAACTAAGAACTATCGGTCAAAATTTTGCACCCTTTTTCGTATGCATTTTTTCTTAGAGTTCTTTTTTTCTTCATTTTGTTTTTTTAAGGTTTGTGTTTTCTTTTCCGCCATACTGGTCAAAAATTTGCAACTTGATATTTTTTGATTTTTTTAAGGTACTGTTTATGTTTAACGTGCTAATATTGTGCAAGTTGCATGTCTCCCACGAGCTAATCAAGGAAGCGCGTGATTTACAGTGCCTGGCTTCTACCTCCCGTGAACGAATCACGAATCACGGTCACGTGCCCTATAGACTTTGCCTTTTATGTGGGGAATTTAATTAATTAATTAATTAATTTTTTTTAACCCAGAAAAAAAAAATTTCATAGAGTTCATCATTCATTAGTCATAACAGAGATTTTATGGGCTATGGAGGCCTGGATGGGCAATCCTGGGTTTATAGGGTTTAAGTTGGACTTTATGGGTTGGGCTTTAGACTGCTACTAACTCGACCCTATATTTTTAGCCCGTGGAGAATTCCCCTAATTAATGGCAGAGTCGCAGAGCCACATTTTGAATTTAAAATTTAATTTTTTTTTTTATAGTATTTGAATTTTAAATTTTTCATTCAAAAATTTGAGTTGGTTTCCCCAAAAAATATTGAATTAATGCAATGAATTTATACATATGCCAACTGAATCAAAAGCTCTTAGAGCAACCGCATTAGCTAGTGCAAAATTCCTATCTATCTTGCAAAAAAAAACTTAGGTTATGTTTGGTAACAGTTTTTGTTATCTATTTTTAAAAACTTGTTTTTGGAAATATAAAGAAAAAAAAATTCTTACATTTTTTAAATCAAAAACATGTTTGGTTAGTTGAAATTAAAAAGATAGTTTTTTTAAAGAAAAATAGAAAATACTAAAATATGTTATTACTAAGATTTGAACTCTAATACTAACTCATTAAATGAGATAGATTTATTAAATTAAATGCGTGTTTTCATTGATTTTTGAAAATTAGAAACTGAAAACAATATTTTGCATGTTTTCAATTTTCTTCACAAATTGAGTTTCAAGAACAGTTTTTGTTTTCTGTCCATTTTGAGTTGCCAAACAAGTTTTTTAGTTTCAAAAATAGAAAATTGTTTTTGGAAACAGAAAATAAGGAGAAAAAATAATTACCAAACATACCCTTCCTTTTTCTATTTTATTTAAATAATCATTTTCCTCATTTTTTTAATTATTTATCTCAAACTCTCTCTCTCCACTCACGCTTATCTGAAACTCTTCTCTCCATTCACGGTCTCTCACCAATTCAAGCACCAATACTCATCGATCCACAAGCGCCGATTTACAATCGCCAATCCACTCTTTCTGTCTTTGTTGGCGTGTCTGTGTGTGGGTGTGGTTGATTTTTTATTTTTGTGGTTGATTTTTGATTTTGTGTCTGTGGGAATGTCTGTATTAGAGTAAGAAGAAGATGATGAGGGAGAGAAGATGCGTTGTTTTTGCAGAGAGAGAGAGAGAGAGAGAGAGATATGAAATTAATAAAATATTAGTATGCAAAGCTACAATAACCGTGCATATATGCACGGTTATTGTAGTATTGTTATATATATGCATAATTTTACAAGTACTGATGTAAGTGTTTTTTTGGTTAAAATGTGCAAAATTAGCCATTTTTTGTATTTTGCATAATTTTACACTGATGTAGTTGCTCTTAAAAAACAATTAGCTTACGTAGTCCTTAAAAAAATTGTTATTTTTAATTTTTTTTATAGAAGTTTTCATTTTTATTAATTGTCCCTTTCTACATAGTTTTTTTGTTTTCTTTATGTGAACAAAAATCATTCATTATATTTTGATAAAATAATTGTTAATTATTTACTTTTTATTTTTTATTCTTTGCCCATATGAAGAGTAACCTAGACCATTTTAATATACTTATTAAAATTTAGAAAGATAATAATATGTCTTTTAGAGATATAACATCTAGATATATCATGTATGAATTTCGTTTAGGATGTGTTTTTTAATCTTTTCATATGTTCATGCACCTTAACAATTTTCTATATGCCATTGTATGGGGTCGGAGAACTTATGACCCGGCCCACTTTCCATTAAGACCCAGGACCCGTGTCGAGGATAATAGTTGTCAAGGACAAGTAGTAAAAGACCAAATAGTCTAGAGATGCAGTCGAGGATTACCCTGTTCTCGGCATCCCAAGACTTCAAAAGGAAGAGCGACATGTCGATAAAGGCAGCCTCCAAAGCGCCCTCAGAAGAAAAGGCGAGTAGAATGGGACTCATATGGGGGTACGAAGTGGGAGTGGTCCAAGGAAAAGACGTCACATCTGCATTGAATGCGCCCACAAACGTCCTAGCCATATTGATGAGAAAAGACTCCTAAACAGTGTGACTTCGGTTATTGCAACTAATAGAAAGTAGGAGGAGGCGGCTGATGGGATAGGTACTCGAATAGGTATCTGCCTGATCAACAGATGGAGGGTCAGGATCAATCGAAAAGGGTTATATAATGTAAAGGCTTATGCGCCAAAAAGGGGGCCGAAAACCAGGGTACCCAAAAAAGGGAGACGAAGAATAAGAAGATAAAACTTCATGGACAAGATCCACGGAGAACCTTAGCTCGTCTCTGTGCGTCCACCATGAGTTCCATGATTAACTACTGTCCAGTGATCAAGGCCTAGTCTTTCAAGCCCACGCTCTACAAATTATATTGTCTGGGCCTTCAACGTGCGAACTCAACATCATTTTGAGGTCGTTACAAATTGAGTCCTTACACATTGTATAGTTCATATTGTAAACTCATTTTTCTTTTATATATTTGCTTTTAATATGCTTTTTTTTTTCTTCTTCTTTCTTTTTTTTTTTTTTAAATTTTTTAAATTTTATTTTTTATAATCTTTTAATGTGCTGTTATGACTAACATTTTGCTCCCTTTCCTTTGATAGTTTTAGTTTTTCATTATGCAAGTAATGAATGCATGTGGGCTTTTATTTTTCAATTTTTTTCTTCATTGCTTCGAATTAATTATTTGTCTAATATCCAGTTTTAGATTGGGCGAAGTGGTAGTATAACACATTTCTATTTTGTAATGTAGCCTCTAAATATTTAGAATAAGAGATATATATTAGACTTATACTTATAATTTTTTTTCTTTATTTTTCTAAATTTTAATTAGGAAATAAAGTCGTGCATTTTCTTTTATTAGAGTGTATCCAGAAACAAATATAATTTTCAAATGCTTAATTATGAAATTTATTTGGAATTTTTCCTAATTTTTTCTATAATTAAATTAAGTGATGACCCCAATGCTAGGATCTCATAGGTCACCGGCTTCGAAAAAGTTTCACTTCCAACATGGTGGCCAGGGAACGAACCAGCTCTTTGAGCATGAATCACCCATCACCCAAAGTTATCTCCTCTCCCTTTTCGACTTGTTTGCTTCCTCACTTCATTGTTTAGTCTTGGTTTATGTCAGTGTTAAATTATCTTGCTTTGCCAGACAAATAAATTAAGTTCGCAAAGTTCTTATAGTTTTATTGAACATGTTAGTCTTGTCATTGCATAGTTAGTGTTTGTGGAAGCTGGATTGATTCAAAGAATCGAAAAATATATGAATGTTGTTAATTGTTATCGTGACTATTCACAAGGCGTATGATGTTCCTGATTCTGGTATGTTGTTATTAACCTTGCTAGAATCACTTGCTCAAACTTGCTGAATGCGTTTATCTGAATCTTGCAATAACTGGATCTGTCTATTTGTTTCTCTATGCATGGGAACGCCTCAATAACAGTCAAAAGAAAACTCAGCACAAGAGTTTCAAACCTCATCTTGACGTGTAGCAGCACAAAATTTAGAACATTCTTTCAGAAAAGCATCAACAATGAATGAGTTGGCAGCACGTAAGCTCAAGCTGTAGTGGCCAAGTTCAATTATGAACCAAAATTGTTTAAACTTAAACCCAGTCAGAGATGGGATTAGGAATTTGCTGAAAGAATAGGTTCCTGGGGATTGGGCCCGTGTCTATTTGGAGGGTGACAGCATTACAAGTACTGTGACAGAATCGAAGAAAGAAAAATATAGGAGCACTTTTTACCTACAATGTCTCATTCAATTGTCATGCAAAGGCATAAATTTACGCCATCAAAGATTCCCCAAATCGAATAAAGGGATCATATCAAGTTATCAACATCCTAATAAGCAATAAATAATAGCAAATGGTTTGAATATCCCTGATTCCCACATACTAATCACATGGTTGTCGAATGATCAATCATCAAATCATAACGCAACCTGGGTCCACTGATTTGACGGTTTTTTTGTCTCTTTATTAATTTTTTTTCAAATTTTGAGTGGTAGATTTTTTTTTTTTTTTTTAATTTTACATGATATAATTTTTACTATAATCTAATTTAAATATATATATGGGTATGAATCTCATTTTTAGAGACTTGAATTATGACTATTTTTTTCACACCTCACAAACATTCATACTTGAATAGTAGATTTTTTTTTTTTTGAAAGAAAGTTTCAACTAAACTAAGCCCAGATTGGAAAACTATTCCACAAAATGTATTATTGGTACATTGAAAAACTAATTTGAAAAACTATACGGAACAAATCTTCAAAGATTGGCCTTAAGCCACCTCAAATGGAAGAATGAGCTATATTAATATAAAAAGAAGAAAAATATTCTGGTCTGTGTGGCTTCAAAAATAAGAAAAAGAGCTGTTACACTGATATGGGCCTGGACTGTCATTCAAAGATTCCAACGTTAAGGATTCCTTTGCGTCAAGTTCTTTTTCAAACGCAAGCAACAAATTAGAGGGAAATCTTTTTTCAGATAGTGGGGAGTGAGAGAGAAAGGCAAAGGTTCTAACTTCTAACTTCCAACCAATTGAGGGAAAACTTAATTTACTGTTTCCCCATTAAATTAATGTGTATGATTAAAGTTAGAGAAGCAAATGGTGTAGGAAAGAATAGCACAATGAGCCAAAAGTGTCAAAACTTCAACTAGTGTTTTTGTCTCTGCTGTGGGGAGATTAAAGAGCCCAAAGGCCCCCACCCACCCATATCAAGGTTCAAGAAAAACCCCCTTGGAATACAGGAGATATATGCAATATATACCTCATTGAAAAATATCCACAAGAATATCTTCTAAAATCATGTTGTTGAAAACTACAAAAAAGCTCCTATTGATTGATTTTCATGTGTATCCTTTGAAATCTAGACAAAATGTCTCACATGTTTCTGCAGAAGCATATAGGTGGACTGGGAGGACTTCCCTCACAACTTGGAGTCACAAAATGAAGGCACATGCTATACCAGTTCAACACACTATTCAGTGAAAGGCAGCTCTCTCAGCTTTCTTTTCTTTCTTTTCCATTTAGCAGTGACCGAGCGAGAGGTAACAATGGGACCTGTCCTCAACCCTTCCCGCAACAGGATAAAAAGCAAGTACACCATGCAACTTGACGTCTAGTCATCTACAAAAATAGTAAATTCCAGCACACATAGTGATTGCCAAGAGCTGTATACCATCCATCTTTCGCTCTCTTTTAGCAGATTTGCTTACCAGAGAATCAGAGATGAACAATTTAACAAGACCAACATTTACAAGTAAAAGAAAAAGGAAAATTTTTAGTTTATATTGTATTTGCAAAGTAAGATTCGCATTGTAGTCATTTGTTTAGTTTATAATGTAAGACTTACATTACCAGTACAATGTAAACCTATAATTACCTAAAGAAAAAAGAGTTAATGGCTGAAATTAAAGACTTGTTCTATCACAGGTCAGAAACACAGCAGTGCAGAATAAGACCAAATGGAAATAAAAAGGTTGATATCATTGTACATGGAATAAAATTTGAAGGCCAAAGGCACTTCCAGTCTCTACACATGCGGGGTCAGAAGCAAAACTCCCACTAATTGCAAGGAAAATTGGAGGTCTCTAAGACCCTGAAGGGAAATACAAGGAAGCCATGGAGCAAAGCAACAACATAAGAATTACAATTGCAATTGCAAGCTCCAAAAATTTGCCACGATTTCTCCTCCCCTAACAAGTGTCTTATCCAACAACTGCATTTACTTTCTTACAATAGTGTACCCCCAATACAGATATTACATAGTTTTATAATTTTCTTGACGGGGTTTATTTGAAAACCATCGAGAGCACTGCCTACAAGGAGAACCCTGTACAGTGGTTGTTGCTGTCTACATACTTCTTCATTTATGTTGAATCAATTGTTGGAATTGAAATACTTCAATATGTACAGGAGAGCAAACATGTACCTCAAAACCCCACCGCATTTTTTGGGGTTCATCGGAGATCCATAGACTTAGATGTGGCAGGACCTTTACCTCCCTTGCCCCAAAGCTTCAAAGGGTGGTGGGTGATACAGAGTAACATTTTCCACTCATTGGATTGTTCTTGTAAGCTTGCACTTGGAGATGAAGATAGTATCCGAATAATTTAGACTGCACAGCTTCAAAAGCTCTGCAGACCGCTGCTTCAAGACAGGATTGCAACCACTTTGAATCACGAGGAGGAGCTTTGCCGCAAGACCCGCATCAACAGCAACTGAGGAACATTCTTCAGGGGCAAGTTTGCATACAGACCACAAGATTGACAAAGCATATTGGGTACAGCACTCTGAAACCCTCATTAATAGCCTCACCATATTTGGAATGGTATTCGAACACTCCTTCAAAGCTAATCTTCCCTCCTGTACAGTGGACAATGCATCCAAGATGAACAGGGCTGATTCCAAGCAATCAGGATCCAAAGCAGGCAACAATTCAACCAATTGAGGAACAGCCCCTAAGCTCACAATCAAGGCCCTCACTTCTTTATGGAGGCATATCGTCCTGAGGACCTTAAGTCCGGGCAAGACTCCATTTGAATGTCTCTTATCCTTCACCAGCCTCATCAAACCAACCAAGAGGCTATGACTTGAAACAACCTCTGACCTGAAATCCTTCTCTTCCATTAACATTTCGATCAATCGGGTACAATTGATTTTCGTCTCAATGCACCCTTCATTCAGAATATCCACCATTAACGAAATCTTCGCAGGCTGCATCAAGTTCGTTTTCGACTCTGAATCCAGGGTCAAATTCACAAGAATCCCAATGACTTCTGAACCAACAGCATGGGATGTAAATGGACCCAGTAATGATGAAATTACAGCAACCCCACCTTCATCAATCACTGTCTTCCTAGCAGTGGAATGAGCTGCCACAACTCGTTGAAGTTCCTTGAGGGCTTGAACTCTTGCTTGACCCTTCACCTTCTTTAGTGTCTCCAGAAGCTCCGACGCCCGTCCCTGTACATCTTCTGATTTCTTCTTCATGAGCAAATACTTCTGAGAAAACCAAGTGTAGATTAGATGGTAAAGAGTCCTATTGGGTGTAATGGATTCATCCCAAAGCTCTTGCATTGTGGTGGGGCAGGTGAAGTGCCCCAAACTGAACCATTTGAGAATGTTGGACCTCTCATAGGTTTGGCCCGTGCAAAGAGTCACAGGGTCTTGCATTGGTTCAAGGGAGATTGGGCAAATGAACACAGATGGAACCTCAGATAAGTCAAGCTCTTCAATCATCTTCTTCAGATCCAATTTCTCTACACCAGCTCCAACAACCCCACCACCAACCCCACCCAAAACCCCATCTTTGACAGCAGTGTCTAGATCTAGAACATGCCCATCTCCACCACCTTCATACCCAACAACCCCACCCCTCCTAGAGGGCTGAAACATAGGCATTTTCAGAATCCCCTTTTGAAACAGGAAAAAAAAATTAAAAACGAAACTAAATATACAAAACTCCCACCCAAAATCTCTGAACTAACAAGACCACTCTTCAAGGCACATTACACCTAGCTTGCACATGAGATGTGAAGAAAGGGAATAAATGAGAGAGTATAACCCTCAAAATTCCCTCTCATTGACAATCACAAGCAACAATACTCTCTTTATTGTGTACACACATACTCATATACAGTTCCTTTTCACTTTCCCTTATCTGATCTCTTTCTATGGTCAAAAGAATCATTACCATCATAACACACACTCACACACACACACAACACATCATAAACATACAATCAAACTTCTTTCACTTCTTGTTCAAGCTTCAAAAGGGTTCAATCAACAACCCTTTTACCGAATAAAGATGCGAAAGCCAACAAAAAGAAATTTAGACCACTCCCCAAAGACCAACAACAGTGCACTCTTACACAAAAACAAAAAAGACCACTGTATTTAAATCTAACAAGTAGTGTAGAAATTTAGAGGAAAAAATAAGTGAGACCCAGATCATAGAAACATGAAAATTGAGGAGCTTTGAGAAGAAAAATGAGAGAGGCCGTACCGCCAAAGTGAAAGAGAGAGAGAGAGATATAGAGAAAGGAAGAGAGAAAAGCCATTCCCTGGCAAAAAGGCTCCACCTCTACACTACACACTCTCACTCTTTGATGAGCCTTTACTCACTCTCTCTACTTCTACTACTACAACAACAAGCTCTTCTTTTTTGGCCTGTTTTGCTCAAAAAACCAATAACCCTTCACTAAAAAAATATATTATTATTACTATATTTTAAAAAAAAAATTACTACTACTATTATTTATTTATGTATTTATTTTTTTGAGAAACTTACTACTACTATTATTGTGTGTGCTAGATAGGAATCTTTTTACAGTCACAGTTAAAAATATATAGTAACTTTGAATAACGTGGGGATGACCGGGAACAACGGGTTGTAGCCGGTTAATAGACCCCTCGACCCGCGCACCACACGTGCAGTCATGTCATCTGTCGCCGTAATCTCCCGCTTCTCTGTTTATTAGTACTTACTTTATTATCGACTTACTCTGTTACTCACACTTCAAATGACACTTACATCCCTGCTTATGCCGAAGTCATCATTGAGTAAAGTTTTTTTAAGCCAAAAAAGAAAAAGAGAGAGTAAAGTTTTTAAAGGTTTTACGTAAATAGATTATTTTAAAAATTTTGTTATGAATAAACGAAAAAGTAACTAATATTTTTATAATTTTTTAAATATCTTATAAAAATATTTTTAAAATGAATTATTAATATATGTTTTAAAGACACATATTAATTGAATCAAATTAAAAAAATAATATCTAATATAAAATTTATTTTAAAAGATTTACAACCTAACAGGGCCCATAATAAATAAATATCTTAATGAATACTATATTTTATAATTTATAATATTTATAACATTACTTATATTTTAAACTTCTGAAAATGACTTGTCAAGACCAAAGTCATTCTACCAATATTATCCAAGATTATTTCTTTATGAAAAATTGAAGGTATCTTGATATTTTTTGCATAAGAATTTACTTGTTTTTTCAATTGAATTTAATTATGAAAAAAGATGATATGAGTTGAAAAAAAAAATCTAATAAATGGTATATTCCTTACCCATGACTAACTAATAAAACTACCACTATCATATTCTTCGCTTTCCATCACAAAATTAATCAACAAACTTTTTGCCGTATACATTAAGTCAACAAATATCTGACTAAAAAAAAAGTCATCAAATTAATGTAGTTGGTGATTCAAAACTTTATTTTTCATATCTTCCTTTTAAATATTAATATTGGAGTATAAAATATTATGATATTTTTGTAATCAAATTTTAATTCAACTTTGATGCCGAAGTTTTTGTTAACAAAATTTTTCCACAATTTGTTAAGATGTCAAATCATAAATGATGTAACCTCATTTTTTTTGAAAAGGATGTAACCTCATTCTTATATGGCATTTCCAATTAAAAATAGATATACATATATATTATCACTAAATTTAAAATAATGCTACGACCATAACTGATTCATAACAAATTTCTTAATTATTAAAGTGATTGATAATAAATAGTGAACACAATTGACACTTATGAATACACCATCTTTTTCTTCACAACTTACATATTAAAGTTTTAAATTTTTTGGAAGTGTTGATTTTTTTTATTTTTTATTTATTTTATGTAAGTGTTGATAACGGTGTAAGTAAAATAGAAAAGGACAAACTGGTCTTTAACTAAAAAGGAACGTATCCGCACGAAGCCAAAAAGGTGGTCCAGCTGCAGTAAAGACCAGCCAAAGCCCCCACGGGGACGAGGAGACCGGTTACCATCTACTATTAGATAATTTAGGGGGGTAAACTGGACCTTCCGCTGTACTATATACCAAGGCACATCTCGTTTTAGCAAATCGAATATTTCAGAAACCCCTTCCTTTTTAAAAATAAACTAAAAAACCTCACGTCAAAAAAATAAATAAAAGCACCAAAATTCAAAAAAAGAAATAATAAATCTGAAGTGGGCCCCCACCATCCAGATCTTTATTTTTGTTAATTATATTAGTTTTAGGAAAAGCAACCAGCTAAGCGTTTGACCATGACAGTTTTTTTTTTTGCTTTGACTGTACGCCTCGGTTGGCTTATCCGGTCTTTGCTTTGACTGCTTTGCTTATTGCCAAGTCCGAGACTGTGAGAGAGAGAGAAACTCTCTGCTCTTCTGCTCTTGCTCTTGCCCACTTCTCTGTTTTGCCTCCAAGCCAATCACCCACTGCCACGTCACTCTGAAAAACGTGTCTCTCAGGCTACATCTCTGATTTCACTTCGTTTTTTAGCATTAATATATTCTTTGGTTCTAGTATTAATTAAAATAAAGCTAATCCAGCAGCTATTTGGCAGTAGGAGACTAGGAGTTGGGACCAAATATTTTAATTTTTTTTTTAAGGAGTAATTTTTATGATCATTGATTGTGGTTGCTAGGGTAAATTTCTTTTATTTTATAACGTTAGGTGGCCAGGATGGTTGGTTTTAATCGGGCTATGTATGAAGCCATCTAGGTAGAGACATGAATTATTATCACTTTTAATACCATTTCATTTTGGGTGGATTTGGGGCATTTATTTTACTTGCAATGCTTTTTTTTTTTTCTTTTTCTTTTTTTTTTTAAATTAAAATTAAGACTTGACCCATCTAAAGCTGGTCCTCAAGTGAAGTCTAATTAAAATTTGAAGTTCTGTATCTTAAAGTATACAAGCTTATGAAGATACAAATCTAGTTTTAGGGTTGGAATCACATGAGCATATGCTAAATAATACTATCATATATAGGCTGTCACATGACCCAACAAAGGAGTTATTGTGATGAATAAGCATTACAAGGATTCGTAATTTTATAAGTCATGTTTTGGATACTGGAAATCATGACTTTATAAAGATTAAAACACACCAACTATTCGGTATAAGATGCAAGTAAAGAGTTTTATTATTTCAACAAGATCAACCCCTGCATTATTTATCACTATCATTTCACTATAATACTCCATCTACCAACTTATATTTTTAGTGGGCTTGGCCATTTCGGCTCCACAAGTCTCCCAATCAGAAACACAATGGTTGTTTGCAATTAAATTAAGCTTTCAATCCCGTGCGGTATATGGCGGAAGAAGAGGGATTACACAATGACTCCTGAAAGTTGATGAAGAGCCGTGTCTCGATGAATTCTCATTAAACAACGTATCTAACTTTTGCAACGACTCAAAGAACCAATTACTTGATTTTTTTTAAGAGTAAGACTTAGGTACAATACTTAAGTACTATTTTTTATATTCCATTTTAAGATTTTGCCATGTGAATTTTTTCCCATGAGATAGAAGTGTATTTTTTAATTAAGTAGTCACATAACTGAATCTTAAAAGGAGAATCTAAAGAACAACATATAAGGTACTACACCTAAGTTTTGTCATTTTTTAAAAGGATAACGTTATTTGAACAAAGTTTGGTTACAAATTTAGTTGTAGTTTAATACTATAACTCTCACTAATAAAATTTACATGATTATATATTTTGAAAATCTAATAATTAGATTGCATGTTTTTTATGTTTTTAATACATGTGTCAAATTCTGTGTCAATTAAATATTATTTAGTATTTGATTTATAAACTTATTTTGTGTGTATAATTTTATAGCTAAAACTTGAAATTTAAATATTTGATTAATGACATAGTTATTAATATTTGATATTCTGAAAATTTTGCAAGCATGAATGATATAAGAAAAAAAATAATGATAAATTTGTTAAAATTTACATCTAATTAAAAAATATTAAATAGAGTTATAGTCTTAGACTACAACTAAGTTTGTTGCAAAAGGAGATCCATGTTATTTTTATTCTCATCTGTTATATTTCGTGGAACTCATGTACTCCAAGAACTGATAGTTACATGCAGTGTCCATTTCAATATACTGTACCACGAATTATTTGCCTGCCTGATGTGTCACACTTAAAACTCTCAAATCCACATGATTGTTGTAGATTTTTTTTAACACTCTAGACGTGTTTTAGAGCAATTGGACCACTCTTAATCTGGGCCTTAATCAAGAAATTATGGAAGAAGTCGGGCCTAGTGGGCCTAACCTTCTGATTGGTTTAGGCTGAAATTTAAGCTGGATGTGTATGTCCTATCTCATTTGATAAATAATATCTTATATCTGTTACTATTTCAGTCCCATGACACATTTGCCCTTTTGGACTGCGGTTTGAGGAGGGCCGGAGAAGGCCGGAGATAAAAGACCTCCCCTCACGTAATAAAATCTAGTATGCCACTGAAAGGCATTCATTAAACTTAGGACAAAATTTAGATACAGTATATTAAGTGTTGTTTCTTAAATTTTTCTCTTAAAATTTAGTCATATAATCACTTAACTAAAAAATACACTTCCATCTTATGAGAAAAAAATCTATATAGCAAAATTTAAAAAAAAAAGAACCTAAGGTACAGCCTCTAAGTATTGTACATAAGTCTTGCTCTTAAACTTATAGCATGCCTAGATAGCAAAATGCCAAGACCACAGGTCCACAACTTAATTTTGACATAACTTTCCCGTGTCAAGTTATGAGTGGTTGAGTAAAAGTGGTAGGTCAATATAAGTTCATTCCATTACTTAAAGATCGCCACGTGGACAAATTGGGGCAAAATTTATCAAAACTTGTTGGGCTAACATTAATCTTTGAACAAAAGCAGCCTTGGCTGTTATGAACAGCTACAACCAGCTGCAAGTGACGTTTGCTTGAGATGTAGATGGGCCTGAGCCTGACATTAATAAGTTCAGGTTTTGATTTTTTTTTTTTTTTTTTACTTTATTTTTGAAAAAAGAGTTGAAAGTTCAGTTCAAATATTATTAGAATATGTAGCTCTTTTCATACGCATATGTATAATTATTGCATATGCATTTGTATAATTATTAAAAAAAAAAATTACAATTATACGATTTAAATTAAAAAATTTTTAAAAGATGTTCAAATTATACATGATATTAACTTACATTTTTTTTTTAACCATACATTTCTAAAATATGTAATGGTTTCTCATTATATATATAATTTGGAATTTAATTGGTTTTAGACTCTTCAATTTTTGTACTTAATAATTCACTTGCCATAAAAATTAAAAACTTAGATAGATACATGGCAAAAAATTGGACTTCAATTGAAATCCAATTTAGAATCTAATTAAATTTGGACTCTTCGATTTTTACACTTAATAATTCACTTGGCACTAAATTAAAAATTATATAGTACACGTGATGCAAAATTGAGAATCCAATTAAAATTTAATTAGAGGTACTAAAATAGTTTTTTCTTGCAATTTTCATAATATTAGTTATGCTAAGTGTACGTTTGGATTCGGCTGAAAGCATCTGTGTCTGCGTTTTTTTTTTTTTTTTTTTTTTTTCTCACGCGTTTTAGGGACAAATTTTACTGTTATGACTACTGTTCATGAACAGTAGCCGCAATATTTGACTTGTCAAACAATTTTCAGCCACATCAGTGGATCCCGTGCATTGTTCACGGGACCCACAAACCTCACTTTTCAGCAACTTTTTATTAAAAATGGGTCCCACGGTACTATTCACACATTTAAAAATTATTTTGCTACGGTTTTTTTTCAGTTTTCAGTTTTCAACTGTATCCAAACGGACCTTAAGTTTCTCATTACACTGCCATTATGTATATAATTTTGAAAATCACTATTGAATATTATATATACAATATCAATTCATAATCACTATCCATAAAATTCTACTAAATACAACACAAAATAAAAATATAAATAAAAAATTGGTCCAATAACATTTCCTAAATTGAATGAGGATAGGTGCATGGGATCGTTCAACTCAATTGCAATTTGTTATGTTCAAGATCCTGGCATACAAAATATCTGAATAGAAATAGTATAAAAAATATTTTCATTAGTTCAAAAAAAAAAAAAATAATAATAGCAAAAATCTAAACAATTTAATTTGTATGAAAAGCTAACAAAAACAAAATTCAATTTTGAATCTAATTATATATATATATATATATATAATCAGGTTTTTTATGGTTTATTTATATTGAACTCATCGTTTTCTATATTAAATTAAACTCACTTGGCACAGAAATTAAAAAAACTTACATTAGATGAAACATGTGGCATAAAATTAAATTCTAATTAAATTCCAATTTTTACACTTTTTTTTTTTTTGAGAAAGAAAACTTTGAATATTATTAAGGAATAGGTAAATCAGCGTGATACACTGCAAGAGTTTGGAATGGAACATCCTCCATCCAAATAGAAAAACCAGTGACATGACGTGCATATCTAGCTAGGTTATGAGCTCCAGAATTGCCATTTCTACCAACATGTAAGAATCTGATACAAGTAAATAAATTGGCAGCTGATTGAGCATCTCTGATTAGTAGACCAAAGGAAGCAAGAGAAGGGGAATCATTTTGTAGAGCTTTCATCACTGACTCCGAATCTCCTTCAAGGATTACTTTTATAAAGCCTAACTCAAGGGAGAATTCAAGTACTTTCGTTGCTGCCGATGTTTCAAGTTCCACCAGAGTTTGAGGGAGTGGAATATTTTGGGATAAAGAGGCCATAACCATGCCATGACAGTTGCGAATGATCACTCCAATACTTGCTTTATCTTCCTCCTTAAATATTGCGCCTTCGAAATTTACCTTGTAATAATCCTCATCCAGTGGAGACCATTTTGGCAATGGCCAAGGTGGAGTTGGTAGCTTCCTTGGCTGGGCAGCCTGAAATTCCAGTAGTGAATCAATTGCACGCTGCTAAACTTGATCAACTAGGAAGCTTGGAGGTGTTGATTGGATTGCATTATGTCTGAACCAAATCGTCCATGCCGTCATAGCGAAGAGTTCAGCATTGCACTCTGAATCAAAGACATGAGATAGGAGTTGCTGGAAGTTTTCGAAACTTGTCTGTCCTCTGAAATTCCATTGTGGGTTACCATCCCAAACCTGTGTAAGACTCGAACATGACCACAAAGCGTGGAGCACATCTTCCTATTGGTTGAGGCATTGGGAACACGTGGAATCTTCCACCACACATCTACGGACCAGGTTTGATTTTGTGGGAATTGCATATCAGCAGGATCTCCATATAGAGTTTTGCACCTTGCAAGGCACAGACAGCTTCCATATCTTTTTCCACGCTAGTGCTGATTGCTCCACGAGTTGTTGGCTGGGGATAGCTGAAGTATGATTTTCCTGTTTCATCAAAAAAAAAAAAAAAACTTGATTTGGCCGAGTAGTTACCGAATTGAACATAGGGCCAAAACAGAACATCCCCCATTGGTCTTTTGTTGAGTTGAATTTGTTGGATTAACTCACATTCCCCTTGGTTGAAAACAGAGGATAGTAGTGATGAATTCCATTAGCAAGTAAGTGGATTAAGGAGTGAACTTACAGTGGCGTCTTGCAGATCAGTAATCAGAGGGCCATAAATCCTTGGATTGCTTAGAGAAGGCAACCAATTATATCCCCAAACCTTTATTGAATCCCCATTTCCTGCCCTCCACTTGGCTTCTCGTTGAATTACCTCTCTTCCATATAGTATGCTCCTCCATGCATAAGATCCACCCCTCCCCTCCTTAGCTTCAATAATAGAGCAGTATGGATAGAATTTTGATTTGAAAACTCAATAAAACAAAGAGTTTTTATCGTGCAAAAGTCTCCAAGTTTCTTTTGCTAAAAGAGTGTCATTAAATAAAGGTAGCTCCTTAAATCCCATCCGACCCTCAGATTTTGGTTCACACAAGTCCGCCCATTTAACCCAATGTATTTTCCTTTGATTACCTCTCTCACCCCACCAAAATTTCTTAATGAGAGCCTCAATTTTGTGGCAAAGAGCTAGTGGAAGCTTGAAACAACCCATCGTGTAAGTTGGAATGGCTTGGACCACCGCTTTTATCAAAACCTCCCTACCTGCTTGTGAAAGCAATCTCTCCTCCCAACTTTGTAGTTTCCTCCAAATTCTCTCTTTGATGTAGTCAAAACTTGCTTTTTTTTGCGTCTTCCTATAAGTGATGGTAGACCCAAATATTTATCATGGTGCACAATTTCAGTTACTCCTAGGACATCCTTGACCTCTTGCCTCATTGCCTCCGTGGACTGTGGTGGATTTGCTAAAAAAGAGAGAAGTTTTCCCTTTATTGATTTGTTGGCCTGACGTACTTTCATAGGTAGCTGGAATATCCAACACCTTTTGACATTCCTGCCTGTTTGACCTACAAAAAAAGTAAGCTATCATCCACAAAAAGCAGATGAGTTAGTTTTGGGCTTCTCCTATTTAAGGCAAAGCCATGAATAGAACCCTCACTTTCCACCTTTGAAATAAGATTTTGAAGGTCTTCCGTACACAATAAAAGAGAAAGGGGGATAGGGGATCTCCTTACCGAATTCCCCTTGAGGGTCGAAACAAATCTTTTGGCTCCCCATATACCAAGACTGAATAAGACACAGTTTTGACACAATTCATCATAAAGGTTATCCATCTTTCATTAAACCCCAATTTTCTTATAGCCATCTCCAGAAAAGACCACTCTACCCTGTCATATGCTTTACTCATATCCAAGTTTAGAGCCATATAGCCATGCTTGCTAGATTTATGATTATTCACGCTATGAAGAGTTTCAAAAGCCACAAGAATATTATCAGAAATCAGATGATTTTTTGTGAAAGCACTTTGGTGTTCAATAATGATGTATGGGAGTATTTTTTTAAGCCTATTCGCTAGGACCTTCGAAAAAATTTTGTAAAGGACATTGCAAAGACTTATTAGGCGGTAATCCGACATAGATGTTGGGTTTTTTATTTTTGGGATTAAAGTGAGGAAGGTGTCGTTAAGGGGTTCGGGTAGTGTGGCTGAATAAAGGAGAGACAAAATTGAATTTGTTACATCACCACCAACAAGACTCCAATAATTTTGGTAAAAGAGAGGAGCCATGTTAGGACATATATGAATTATGTTAGGAACATATGTTAATATAGAATTGGCTAATCCTTTGTCAAAACACACTTTACTTATAATTGGGTAGATCTATGATGTGTTTAATACTTCAAGGAACAAGATTTCAAGTCCAAGTATTAAAGCCATGCAAACTTGTCCAAGAATCAAGTGAAGAAGTGCTGGATTTTAAAACTCGATAGCTAGCTCGACAGATAGCATCTATGGAGGTTTAAAAGGTAGTTTTTGCCCGATGCTTGACAACTGCTCGATAGATACCCTATCTATTGAGATTTATGAAAATCAGATTTTCAGTTTTGATTTTCATCCAATCCGTGTATACATGTTTGGGCTTTCTTTTCTCATAACCTTAAACATATAGGTGTATTATTTTAAGGGCCGTCACAACTGATGCAAGTGAGTGCAACTTGACCGGAGACAATTTGCCTTAGTTAATCTTTCTCTTCAAGAAGTTGTTGCGTTTGTACGCCGTAGGGTTTTGTAACCAAAGAGTTTTGTAATCTTCATCGTGTTGATGAACTAAAGAACTTTGCAACCAACATCCTTCTTAAGTTGGTGGTTAGTCATGTACTTGGATTCGTGCATCAATTGGTTAGTTACGTATTGGGAGCCGTGCATTGAAAATGAGAGACTGTCACTACAGAACAAGTCCAAGTGGGTATTGGGGTAAGGGTTTAACTATAGGTTGGTATAAGGTACTTAGATTCCTTTACTTGTAACCGCTTGTTGTAATAATAGTGAATTATCGGGAGTGGTGACTTTAAAATCACCCGGTGGGATTTTTTCCTTGGAGGTTTTCCCCATTCGTAAACAAATTACCGTGTCAACTTTATTTTTCGCTAACTTAGTTGGTGATTTGTTTGTGCTACCACGCGTATTGCATGTTAATCGATTTAATTAATTAACTTGGCTAATTAATTGGTTAATTCATCACAAGGGGTCAATACATCTTGGCCTATCAAATGGTATCAGAGCAGACACACTCTTCTTCAAGTATTGCTACTACTAGTACTACTATTTTTGTTTCTCCTACTAATAATGTTGAGTTTGATAGAAATAATGTCAAAACTGTGTTAGCTAGTGAGAATATAGACAAAGGTAAATCTATCTTAGGAGCACCCCCTAAGTTTGATAAGAAAGAAATTAAAAACCCTAGGGCTAAGAAGGTCAATACTCAAAAGTCTAAACAAAAGAAGTAACATCTCTGTCATCACTGTGAAGTTGTTGGACATACTTGACCAAATTGCTATAAGTGGTTAGCCACTCAACAGAACAACAGTATGATCTCATCGGGAAACTAGAATCAGTTTCAATTCTCTTTTGCTCCTCTTGGAGATCTACTCAAAGCCCTCATATTCCTTTTGAACTTGAACGGTTTCAATTCTTTCCCCTCACTGCTGGATCAAAGGTTTGCTAAACGGAAAGATTCTTCCAAGGTGTGGAAAAAAAAAGGCTCCAAGTGATTTAGATTTTTTTTTCTCTCTCCCCTTTCTTGTTTTTGAGTATGCATTACTTGTGTATTTTGCCTTCTTGTTTTTGAGTCAGTCTAGTTTTATACTTTACTTTGTTTAACATGTTTTTGATTGATTATTTTCAGTTTTGTTTTATTTTGCTTTTCATAAAAATAAAAAAATTGAAAAATCAGAAAAATACAAAAATAATGTATGTTTTACGTACATTGGTACTTGTGTACCTTGGATGGTTATTGAAACAAAATTTTCTAAACTTTATGTCTTTTGTAGCTTAGATGAGCATCTCTATGCACAACTAAGCAAGTGAGCTTTGTGGCTCGTGTTTGTGATGAGTAAGATTAAGTAATTTCTTGTACTTAACACTCGTATCACTTTTTTTTATGGGAAGTAATAGAAAATCCTAAGAGAAAGGCATAAATAACCATCTCACCATTGTTGTCCGCCAATCATGAAAGGACATCTGTATACTTTCGCATAGCAAAAGTGCAATGTCAAAAGCTTAACATAATTGGGTATTTATTTTCTTTCTCTTATATACATATGAATGATTTGCTTAAAAGAAAAATATGCAAAGAAAATAAAAGCAAAAAGAATCTAAATGCTTTATATATGATTGCAAGCATGTCTTCTAAGAGATGTGGGAGTTATAAGATGTATCTCGAAGGTGATAGTCCCCATTAAACAGTTATGATTGTGTGTGAGTTAAAGTGTTTTTCTCATATCTCAAATCATCATAACATGTAGACACTTATGCAACCTTGCGATATTTTTCACACACAACACGCAATATTTGTTACTACCCTTGATACATGTGCAGATACAATGTGATTTGACCATCACAAGGAATGCATGTATTAATGTATGCTTACTAAACTGTCTTAACTTTTTTTGAAATATAAAATTGGTTAGGCTTGTTTAGTGTGTGTGCGCGTTTTGGACTTAAATGCTTGACATTTTTCTTGATGAAAGATGTTTTTAAGAGCTTAAAATGATGTTTGTATCTTTGGTTGAGTAGCATGTTTGATTGCATTCATGTCTGTGTTTTTCTTTTCTTTGAAAAACTATTTTTGAGTAATCTCGACAGCTTCTCGATACCTCTCAACAACTAGGCTATCTATCGAGCCTCTTGAGCTTCTTTTCTCGATAGATATTATCACAATTTTGATCCATCGAGTTTTATGAGAATCAGGCTCGATAGCTTCTCGACAGCTTCTTGATCCATCGAGGAAGTTTTTGTATGCTCGATAGATTCTGAATAGCTGCTTGATCCATCGAGGTCACTGTGCTGTGGACACCTCTTGATAGCTCCTTCTGGCCTTTTTTATTTTATTTTATTTTTTAATAAAATTCTTGACAACTCTCGACACATCTAGATCCATCAAGAATCGTGGATGTCTATATAAAGGGTCAACGCGAATTTCTCTCATTTCTCCTCGATCTCTCTCAACAGAACTTGTCTCCTCACCTTCCCAAACTCATCTCTCTCTCTCTCTCTCTCTCTCTAAACCTAAAACCCAGAAGTTTTTCAGCCTAAAGATCTTCTTCTTCCTTTGGTATGATCTCATTTTCACTCATCTTATCATGCATTTCATTTTTTGACCTAACTTTTGGGATTTTTTGAAAAATTTGGGGTTTTTCAAAATTGATGAGTTTTTCACAAAATTTTTGGGTTGGTTTTTGTTTAAATGAGTTTAAATCATCATGCATTGTATGACATTTGCATTTTAACAATGATTCATGCATTTTAGATGTGTGCTTAATATAGGATTCCTTCCAAAATAACACTAATCTGCCACCCCTGTTTGATCTTGGTGATACAAACATATCGTCAACTTGTATTTTCCTTTTCACATCTTTAAGCCTAGCTTCATTTGCCCATGTTTCGGCTATAAACACGACAGAGAGATCTTTTGCCCGCATAAGACTAGCAAGCTCATTCTCTGTACATGGGTTTCCAAGCCCATGATAGTTCCAAATTAAGCAACTCATTGCAATTGGCGGGGCTGAGTCTCAACCTCCACTATTGAGTTTGAAAAATTTTCATCACCCTTTGAAACCAACCTGCGCGCTTTCTCGGTAACTCCAAATGATCATCCCCACTTCTCTTTCCTCCAATCAGTTTGCTTTGTTCCTTGATACCCACTGCCTTTGTTCTAATCTGTTTGTTTCGTTTGCCCTTGGTACTCGGCCTGTTGGGAGCTAAGGAGGTGGCTGCGTAAGGAACTGTTGCTTGTACAATATGAGGTTCACTAATTTCTAGCTTGTGTAACGTATTACCCATTATGGGCCGCTTAGGGTTTGCATGGGAATAATTATCATCATGAATTAAGATCATTGAATTTCCTTTGAAAATCGAGGTCTGACCTGAATTATTTAAAATCTCATCAATTTCAAATAATTTGGCTGAATCAATGGCTTTGCTATTTAAAGGCTCCTCATTAACTTCCCTTTCCAAAATAATCAGAGCTTTAATTGGTAGCAATCCATTTGAGATAGAGTCCTTGATTGGAAATAACTCTAGGTCCGAAATTGACTCTGACAGCTTATCTCCTTTATTGCCCTCATCACTTGCTTCCATTACCATATCTGCCACTTCCCCACCTTTATTTCCTTCAACTCCAATTTCTGTAACTGTTACTGGTTGGGTTTCCTTCATTGGACCTTGTTCTGATAAGTCAACCACCGGAACGGGGTTGTGCACAAAATCGCGAGGCTCCAAGTTGGCATAAGGTTGCCTTCGCTTATAAAAACCTAGAACATAGATGACATTCTTCCCACCAGCCGAATATGGGGCTATCGTCAAACTGGAATTAAATTGTTGACTAGAAGAAGGTAATGGAGTACTCAAGAATAGATACGTGTTTCCCTATAACCTCGAAAAAATACCCCAACAAGCTCCAGAAGTAAACTTGTTACCACTAGAGATGACAAAAATTTAAAAACTTAAATTAAATAGGACATGTGGCGCAAAATTAGACTCAAATTGAATATCAATTTGAAATCTAATTAGATTTTCTCTTTACTTTGCCTGTTAATATATATACATATATAAACTAGTGTGTAACCCTGTGCAAAAGCACGAGTGCATTTAAACTTAGTGTAGGAATTACAACTTACATATTTTGTAAGCCATGAATTTCTAAAATATGTAATTGTGGAAGAGGGAATTTAGCTTTAAACTTAATTGCCCACTTATAATCACAATTAATTTTTATTATGGGATTAATATAATCCACAATGAGAGATTTGAACAAGAGATAGATAATTCTATGCTTTTCAAAAAAATGCTTTGTACTTTATTGATATAATCTTTTCTGTTACGTTCCTCACTAAGTGTCTTGCTCTGCTCTATTTTTTTAGCCATTTTGGTTTTTTAAAAATCCTCTCCTCTCTTTGTCTGTCTTCTTTCCTTTTATATTCCCCTTTCTCCTTCTTCTTTATCCTTATCCTTTGCTTGGTTCTCCTTATTTTCTTCTCCAACATGTGCCATAGTAGGTATTGTCCTAGCATGGTTGGGTCACCTTCAGTCCCATTAGACTCTTCTTTTCTTGAGGTTATGATGAACAGAGACTTTTGGGGCCTTTTGTTTTATTCTGATAAGTTATCTGTTGCATTAAATGCAATTGTATCAGGTGGGTTGTTGTTGATTTATTGGGAAGATTCAGAGGACATCATCAAATACTTTGTGCGTACCATGGTGGGATGCCTTTGGTAGCTCGGAACTTGAATTGATGTGGATAGTGTAGTAAGCAAGCCCTCTCCTCAGACGGTTCAAGTGGTCCACTCATGTTCAGACTATGGGTGATCGATCCTGTTAGGTCGAATTTCGAGGTTCATGATCTTAGGGGCATTTCTAATGACTTCTTGTTTCACCTTTTACCCGTGTTCTGGGCTATTTGCCTCAGTAGTTGGGTCCCATATCTCGAAATTATATGTTCGATGCTACTTCCCTACAGTAATGGTTTCTCATATATATATATATATATATATATAGAGAATTAATTGGATCTAAACTCTTTAGTTTTTGCACTCAATAATTTACTTGCCACAAAAAATAAAAAATAAAAAATAAAAAATAAAATGAGACATATGGTGCAAAATTAAACTTCAATTAAAATTCAATTTAGAATCTAATTGAATTTAGACTCTTTGATTTTTGCACTTAATAATTCACTTGATACACAAATTCAAAAATTAGATGAGACATGTGATGCAAAATTAGACTCAAATTTTTTAGAATTTAATTGGATTTTCTTTTAGTTTTGGCTATATATATATATATATATAGGTTTATGAGAGTGGTCTTTCCATTAGTATTAATAGAAAGAAAAAAAAAAGTATAATTCTCAATTTAAAATAAGGTCAGGTGAGTTGGGTGTAAAGAGTAAAAGCCTCTCTTTCTTTTTTTCTTTTTTCTTTTTAAAGGAAAAAGAAATAAACACACTCAAGGGATGGGGGAGAGTAAAAACTGAAATGGCTAGACTAATGGTTAAAAAAGAGAAGAAGAAAGAAGAAGAAGAAGAAGAAGAAGAAGAAGAAGAAAGAAATGGCTAGACTAATGTGATCTAAAACCATTTTTAATACCTACCGAGTTATGTGGACCTAGTTGTTCAGGTTCACTGATGGCCCATGGACTTTTTTGAGAAAGTCCCTTTTTTTTTTATTTTTTTTATTTTAAGAACCGGAAATCTCTCTCTCTTTGGAGAAAGTTCTGACTTACAAGTCATAGACTTATTGAAAACCATTATGGCCCATTTATTATTATTTTTTTTTACCGAAACTTGCAAGTCACTGACTAATTGAGTGCCATCATTGCAGTGTAGAACACCAACCCATTGCGCAATGAGTTTTCGGCCCAAAGAGAATGGGTTAGAACTTTGGATTGGGGACTTTGGTATGCAAGTCTCAAATAGGGCTGGCCTTATTTGTCTCACAAAACAGCATTCACATCAATTACGCAAAAATTATTTGTCTATTTTAAAATAAAAACTTACATTTTTTTTAAAGCTAATCATTTTTTAAAACACCCATATTTTATTATCTATTTTCTACTTTATTTTATTAATTTTTGTATAATTGTTTATCTCTTTTTACACACAACAATCACCATCCGCTATTTTCTTTCACACATAGAAAATGCAAATAAATAATAAAAAAATCATCTTGCATAAGCTACAATGACTTATATATTTTCACAAGCATTGTAGCAAAACCCTATTTTGCATAATCAGTTCATAATTTAATATAGGTGATTTTTGGGCTTTATTAGCTATATTTTGGGCCTTAGGGTTTGTTTGTACCATTTCCTCAAATCCTTGATTGAAGGACAAATGGAACAATTTCTCGTTTTCCTTATTTATTTTTTATTTTAAAAATAAATCAACAATTAGTCAAAGGGTGGCAGTGGCATTGTGGGCGCAGGCATATGATCATGCCTAATACCAAATCCAGAAAAAGAGAGTACATTTGATACAACTTAAGGGTTATTTAGTAATTGTCTTGTGTTTTCAATTTGTATTGGTTTGAGAATTTATTGTCAAGACTTGTTTTTTTTTTTTTTTTTTTGTTTTCTTCCCTTGAGAACTTGTTTGTAATGTGTTTCTATACATGAGTGTTTTCATTCTTTCTTTTTTTTGGACCAAAGAATCACAACAATATTAGCAAACTCAACAATCTAGAGCCCATCAACAACCAAACCTAAAACTCACCACCAACGACAAGACCCACAATTGAGAGGAGACACATGATGGATCTCATGATCGGTCTTGTGGTAGATCTCAAGATCAATCATGGTGGTCCGATTGTGGTTGGTAGAAAGGAGAACAATGGAGTGTCTATTTGGAACTTGCTTATTTTCGGTAGTTTCATTGTATAGTGTTTATCAAAGATATAAATTTTATGCTAAAAGTGTTACAAAAAACGAAAAATTAGTTTATTTTGAAAAAGTTAAAAAGCTATATATTATTTGCACAAAAAAAAGTGAAAAACTAAACCTTTTCCAATGATTCCCAATTGCACACTGAGAGAGAGAGAGAGAGAGAGAGAGAGAGAGAGAGAGAGAGAGAGAGAGAGAGAGAGAGAGAGAGAGAGAGATTATATTGCTCTTGGAATTTTAAGAACAAAAACTAAGGGTACGTTTGGTACGCTGTAGTAACTCTTGTAATAGAATAGTTATTCATGTGTAATATCAATTCAGTCATTTGGTTACATCTTTATTACATGGATTAGTTATTACATTGGAATAATTATTCTTTAAATTGAAGAATAGTCATTCCTCTTTAAAATGGATGTAATAGCTATTCCTTAGTGCATATAATAGGTTTTAAAATTAATATATTTCTAAAAATATAAAGTTTCCTTATACATCATCTTTTATAAGCTTTCCATATGTAACAACCAAACTTATGAATAGTAATAGTTATTCCATTACAATGTCTTCTATTCCCAGTAAGAAAAATTACTATTCCTAATGTAATCTACATTCAGTGTACCAAACATACCCTAAGAGATGTGTCTTCTCGAAAATTGTTTGTAATATGAAAAATGAGAAAAATTCTTACAAAACAATTTTTTTAAAAATAATTGATTGAACAAGAAATTTTTGGTGGGTCCCAATTTTTTTATCTTTAAATTCAGCTACCAAATATGTTATTTTTCATGTTTTTGAAAATGATTTGTTAAAAATTGTATTGTAACACATTTAAGGTGTTTAAAAAATTGTAATTTAAAAGATATGCAATTTTTAAAGATGAACCAGTGATCAAATGGCTAATAAGTCAATGGAAGAACTAAAAAAAAGGTACCTTTGGTGGCATTAGCCTAAACACTTTGATGTTTGGTTGACACCTCTTGATATGTCCATGACATCTAGGGTTTAATCCCCTCCCCCATTCACAAAAAAAAAAAAAAAAAAAAAAAAAAAAAAAAAAAACCCGCTTTCAGGAGATATTGCTTGTAGAATTTTTGCAACTTCTCTAGTTTAGGAGTTCTTGATATGAAGGCTCATAAATGAAAAATTTTCCTTAATTGTAGCCTCCAGTATAGTAGTGGCCTTAATGAATTTGTTGACGTTTCCATTATGGATGAAATTGGTGGGATTGACTCCTTTAGGGGCAAGATGATAAGGCTCTTGCTAGTTAATTCTCACATATTGAGGTTGTGGGCTCTAGATAGCATGTCTAGCTTTTTGGGCTAGATATTGTCCTTAAATTGGTTGGGGCCTTGGGTCAACTAGGCTTAGCTACATTTTTATTTTTTTTAAATGTTAATAATACTAAGAAACAAGAAAAAAAAAAAGCCTCAAGCAATGTTTGAATGTAGGATAGATAATGTATAAACATATGTTTATTCATTTGTAAAGATGGACTGTATTAATCTTGTCATGTTGTGATCATTACTTTATTTTTCTTTCATTTCTTTTGCAAACAACACCAGTGAGCAATATTCATTGCCTTTTCTTCTCTTGGAATTTTTAAAATACGAATAATCTTCTTCTTCTTTCTTCTAGCATGCACCACTTCAAATTTGGCATTTCGAGTTTCATATATAGTCTATTTGATTATCATATTCATAACCATTCAATTTGAACAATTCACAAACCCAAATCAAAACCCTAATTTCATATCAAACTCCGTGATTGAAAATCCAACACACTTGGAACCTCATTCCCCCAAGCATCCATGTATTTTCACTTCGATTTTGAATTGATACTTGCTCTTAGAATCACATATCAGCTTGAATTTAATATAGAATTAAATAAACCCTAAATTTGGATGCAAAAACTTAACAAGCTAACCTATAAAATTCAAATGCTTCTTTGTAATCTTTTGAAAAAGCATAGAGAAATTTGAAAGAAAAGAAATTTTTTTAGAAGTATGATCTTCGAGAAAGCCACTTGATTTTTTTTATACATTTTTTTTTTTTTGGTTTTGTATTAATTTCTAATTGTTTTAAAAAAAAAATTTCTTAGTTTATGAATTTTTTTAATGTAAGAAAAAAAAACCAAAACTATGCAGTTTTGGACACTTAACGATAGATCACCTAATAGATATTAACGGGAAAATTGAATTGAATAAAGTTAATAGTTAATAGATTGAATTGAACAAATTTGAAATTACAAGATTCTACTGAATTTTAGGCAAAATTAGATTCTATTGAATTAAAGATTTTTTTAAATAGTTCTTTAACATATATTTTAATAGATAACTTACATATTTACTGCTATCATTATCTAATTCTATTACTAGTACTATGTCTCTTCCCCCCCCCCCCCAAAAACAAGGACATAATCAGGATTAAAACTTAGGAAGGGCCAAAGTTCTCTGTTTAAGAATTTTAAAAAATTGGAATATCAATACTAGAGGTTGGCAACAATGCATTCTTAGCATTAATTTTTTTTATTTAATTTTTTTATATTTTTTTCTTTTGAAAAAAAAAATCAATAATAGAAATTTATAATCAAAGGTTTTGTAAGTCAATTGACACGTCCTAATATTTTAAAGTCTAAGTGAGGTTAGACCGATACTTTATTCAATTCACATTATAATTTTTTTTTAAATCTATTTATTATTTTCACATAAATCTATGCCTAATAACTTCATATTGCTATATATATATATATATAAAAGATTAAAAAAAATGCAAAAACTATAGTTAAAAGTTCAAATCCGTCTCAAGCATTACAATAATAAAACAGCTAAGCTAAAATAATGATTAATCAACATCATACATTAATATTCAAAGAAAAAAAGGGTGAGACAATTATTGGTGTCTTGGTTAAAATTGAGGTAGCATAAAGATGTGAGATCTTTTCCTTTGAAAAATTGCAAGTTTGAAAAAATAGTAAAAAAAAAAGAAGAAGATATGTTAAACAATCACATGATAATGGACGATAACTTTGAGTTTTCAACAAAGATTTTTTTTTTTTTTTTTTTTTTTTTTTTTTTTTTTTTAAGAAAACTTTAACTAAGTAAATAATAAAGCTTTTCCCATCATTACATTAATTTAGTTAAGGCACAAAGTTTATTACCAATAGACTAACCACACACATGCGTTGGTGGTAGTTTAGGTAAGGCACAAAACAATAGATTCTTATTGTTTCACATGTGTATTACCATTTATGCATGCATGAAAGTGTGTTCCAAAGTTAATAAAACATTAAAAATTAAAAAAGTTTTATCATTCAAAAGAAAAAAAATCCACAGGTTGAGTTAAAGAGTAGCGGCTCTTTAATTTTATTTTATTTTTCATGGGTTGAGTTAAAGACACTAACTGATTCAAGCTGCTAGTGACACTAATTGGTGTGTGGATGGAGCGATCAGCAGCATAAGAGTTGTCTTCGTGGCTATGGGGTGGAGTCATTTGAGAGGGGTAGAAAGCTCTCAAATGAGAGGTAGAAATTAAGTAAAGGCTATTGGGTTTTTGTGATTTGTTTTGCTAGGATTTTTAATTGATTTGTGTTGGATATTTTTATAAAAAAAAATATTATATTTAATTTAATACTCATTTATGTGTATCAATTATCCCTTAATGTCAGATACGTTGATTGCTAAATTTGAAAATTCAAATATAATTCAAAATTTGAATAGTTTTCATCAATGGTTTTAATCAGAAAATTTATGAACATTAACGTGATATTAATACCACAATTACCAGCATATTTGGTTTTATTACAAATATATACTTTCCATTCTAAACATTTTGTATTCAAACGTTCTTAATTGAATATGACATAATAACGTCATATATGGAAGAATTTCAGCACTTAAATGTACAGCTATTGCTGAATTATTTTATGTTACCATATATAAACAAGTGTTTACTATTTGGTTTAAGGAAAGTAAAAAACAAATGGCAATATTTATGCATATTTGAAAATTGTATTACACGGTTGGCTTTTAGTCTTCAGCCACTTTATGAGACATTAAATGCATAGATCATGATTCTTTCTTTTCTTATTCTCAACGTACAAAAGGCTGGCAAAGACTTGTATCCGGTCTATATAATATTATATATATATATATATATATATATATATATATATATTAAGAAAGCCATTGATTATATTATTAATTTCAATAACTTTATGACCATTTAATGGATATCAAACCCTTTTGATTCTTTGGCTAAAGATAAGTTATAAGTCCGGCTATCTATATATATGGAAAGGAAAAAAAAAAAAAAAAAGTTAAAGAAACACTTTTTTTAATTTTGAATTAGAAAGTTGCAGACTTTTCAAAAACAATTTTTTGTCTTAAACACTTACCATCTATTGCTTCTTACTACTCACAAAATATTCTATCTTTTACAAAATTTTCTAGGAAAAGAAAGTACTATAGAGAGCTTATATCCTACGAGCAGTGTAGGCTCGCAAGGATAATCAGCAAAAGTGGCTGGGCTGTTGTATCCTGGAGACAACGTGCAGAAACTATTTGTTTAACTACATCGGATATACCGTAGACGGCACGATTTGTCTCAAGACAGTAACTTGGTCCACGCCTCATCTCTGCCACCTCTTTTTGGTAAATCAAATTGTGTAATTTTCAAGGAAAATTCAGGTATTATCTCTCCTTTATTTCCAACAATTTGTTGTAATTGTTTTTGTTTAGATAGTGTCCAAAGATTTTTCTTATAATCCAGATATGTGAATTGTTTTGTAGATTTTTCTTGTTGTCCAGATTTGTAAATTGTCCAAATGTTTGGCTAAAAGTTTTTCTTGATATTCTTGGGACAAGCAGACAAGGAATGATTTGATAAATTTTTCATTTTTAGGATTTCATGGGTCAATTTGTAAATTTTTTGAGAGAGGGGGCTAAGTATGTTAGTTTTAGAGTCATAAGTAAAATTTTTGTGCTAATATATATACACTAGTGGAAAATTTTTTTTTTTCCCAAATGCTGGGGGCATGGCTACCCTCAGCCCTATGTTAATTCCGTCCCTACCCCTAAATATGCTACCTCTAAACATAACCAATATATATATATATATATATATATTAGAAACAAGAAGTGTGAGTTTTAGTTAGCTGAACTAATAATATTTTTTGTCAATGAATAAGAGATTTGAGATCAAAATCCTACTTATATCAAAATTGATTGGGGTTAATAATCATGGACTGAATAACATAAGTTGAAATTATATTATATCTATCAAAAGAAACACTATCAGATGCCTAGTTATTGAACTGCAAAAGCTTTTTGCGAAATATACGACTAAAATTTGGCGAAATATAGGACCAATTTTAGTTGCTCTTTGTTCGGTTGTTCTCCACATTGCTAACTAACATGGTGGTCTGGTGGGAGATGCAAGCTAATTAAAGCTAGCTACCTTGCCGGTGACGCAGCTAATTATTTACACTTCTATTCTTATGAGGGTCCCTGACATGCTGGATTATTTATCGTTGAAGAAAATATAAATGCCGTACTGAAGAGAAATTCTTATGTATATTATGATGTTCCGTAAACAAATGAAGTTAGACTGATATAGTGATATAAATATAAGTTGACCTATGATTATTTTTACAACAGACTTTTTCCTTCAATCGAAATGGAAGATAGCCTACAATTCTAAATTGACCGACTTTTTTTTTTTTTTTTAGCATTATTTGTTATAATGCTATCTTCCATTTTGATTGAAGGAAAAAGTCTGTTGTAAACATTAATCATTGGTCAACTTATATATATCCATGGATGACTGGGTCAATTTAAGAGGAAATGTTTTGTTTTGTTCTATTTTGTTTTTTTAAGGGCAAAGTCTTAAAAACACTCCAAATACAAACTTATCTATTGGGACATATTTAATATCGATTTCTTAATTCTGTCAATTTAGACCCAAAGCTATACATATTGCCATTGGACTAAGGTTTTTTTGTTTTGTTTTTGTTTTTTGTTTTTTGTGTGGCATACGTTATTGTCCTAAGTTTAATTTAGAATCATTGGCGGCAAAATATTATATTTAACAAACTTACATTAAATTCAAGTTGTCATCTAATGATCCAAGCTGTATTGCTGTTCTTTTCACTTCTACGCTTTCTTTTATTTGATCTGCCATTTCAATTGCTTGTTTTTTGGTACAAAAGAGAAGAAAGGAGTAAGATGCAAGAGTTATGTTAGTGAGGCTTTTACTGCAGGAAAGGTATGCAATTTTTGAATTCCCCTCACAAGATGATACAATGGAAGAGAGTGGAAAGTATGCACATAATAATGTTGAATATAGATAGGAGGATAATTAATAGAAGTTTTGGGTATGGTTGGAGGTTGAAGTGTCTTAATTAAAAAGTAATTTTGGTCTTCTGTTTTATAAAAACCTTATCTTAAAGGGGTGTTATTCTTTCATCCCAAGCATCATGGGTCTCATAGTAACTTGTATTCAGGCGAGATTATAGAATATAGATACCCCACCCCAAGTGGGTGTCATGGATTGCTAGCTGTTGACTTCATTTACCATAGACCAATTGATTTCATTTTTACTCATTGAATTTTCTTTTTCCAAGTGTCTTGAATAAGCTACAAAAACATTAGCAAACATGTGACCCTTACAAGATTGAGGGTCACTATCCATTTGTAATTGTTGCAAAGAAAGGTTTGAGTACAGTGAATTGAAAGTGAATGTCATGGATTGCTGTTGACTTCATTTACCATAGATCAATTCATTTCATTTTTACTCTTTAAATTTTCTTTTTCCAAGTGTCTTGAATAAGCTACAAAAACATCAGCAAACATGTGACCCTTACAAGATTGAGGGTCACTATCCCTTTGTAATTGTTGCAAAGAGAGGTTTGAGTACAGTGAATTGAAAATGAGCATATTTCACAATTGTAACATGCACAGAGTTTAGTAGGTGAGAAAATGTGAAAAAAAAATGCGGCTTCTCTTTGAAGAATATGATGAAGTAAGACTACATGAAAAGGGCATGATCGAATTATTTTGTGCCACGCATGGATTTTTTTTTTTTAAATGAATCGTTCCATGTTAGATGAAAAATGCTAAGGACAAACCCAATTATGTACACAATTGTAAGAGAGGTTTGAGTATAGTGAATTGAAAGTGATTATATTTCACAATTGTAACATGCAGAGTTTGGTAGGTGAGAAATTGTGCGAAAAAAATGCGGCTTCTCTTTGAAGAAGATGATAAAGCAAGATTATGTAAAAATGGCATGATCAAATTATTTTGTGCCACGCATGGATTTAAAAAAAAAAAAGAATTGTTCCATGTCAGATGAAAAATGCTAAGGACAAACCCAATTACGTACACAATTGTAAGAGAGGTTTGAGTATAGTGAATTGAAAGTGAGTATATTTCACAATTGTAACATGCACAGAGTTTGGTAGGTGAGAAACTGTGCAAAAAAATGTGGCTTTTCTTTGAAGAAGATGATAAAGCAAGACTATGTGAAAATGGCATAATCGAATTATTTTGTGCCACGCATGGATTTTTTTAAAAAAGAATTGTTCCATGTTAGATGAAAAATGCTATGAACAAACCCAATTACATACACACCTAAATCGACAACATGCTTAGTGTTTATGTGATTAGTGCACTTAAATTTTTTTTTTCAACAAGGATCTATAATAGTCTCATGTGTAAGTACTAAAATCTAATAATAAATTGTCATCCAAGTGTGTTATGAAATTAAATGTGAGATTGGGTGTAAAATTACTTAAAACTAAAAATATATTATCTCAGCATCCCTTAAAACACAGAAAAAATAAAAGTTAACGAAGGATGATGGAATGAAATAAACTAGAATGCTTTTAAAAGTTTATAGACGATTTTTTTTTTTTTTTTTTGAAGTTTAGATTTGAAAAAAAAAAAAATCATTGTAAAGTTTAAAGATTAAAAAAAAAAAAAAAAAGTCTAAAATTGAAATGCCTTGTCAGTTGTTATCCAACGATTTTTTTTTCCTGGGACCCCTCTCCTCATTCCCTTTTCGACTTTCAATCCCCAGATAATCTATGATATATTGACTTGGACATCACTACCTAATATCTATTGTGGGCAGGTTCCTGCGTGAATTAGCAGGCCTAAGAGCATCTTTAGCAGAATCAGCAAATTTTTGTACTGTTTGGAGAATGAACAATAATTTTTACCTTTATCTATCTATTTTTTCAAATACACTTTCCAACAGACTCTCTATTTCATTCTCTATCTCATTTAAATATTATTTCTTCATTCATTATTATTATTTTTTTAATAACTACACATCTTTCAACATTTTTTTATTCAATACCTAATTATTATAATAAAAAAAAAGATTTGAAAAATGAACAATAGATCATCAGACCTATGAGCTACTGTTCATTAGCAAAAAAAAAAATTGATGTATAGAGAGCCTGTTGGAGCCCTTTTTTTGCTCTCACTCTCTATTATAGAGAGTATTTTGCACCATTAGAAATGCTCTAACAACCATGATAATTTGATTAGACATTTAGGGGGAAAAAAAGGAGGACAAACAAACAAATCTCCCATTGATTACTGATTAGACGGTGGGCAATACCAGCAACGTGAGGATTGGGAATATATGCCCAGCTAATAATTGAGTTGATTAATCAATAAGAGTTGCCAATGTGCACCAGCGGATTGAGTCAATTAATCTAAAAGCTTGAGTTTCTGACAAGTTATTTATAGGATAATAAAACATATTTTGTTAACATTTATATTCTAATAGGTAGACACACGTCGGAATAATTATAAACATTATCTTTGTGAAATATATTTAGATTATTATAATTTAGTAAACGCTTAGTGTAGGTTACTTATTTACTTTTTAATTTTTGGTAGAGATAGACAGATGATCAGATAGTAAACGATTATTGATGTGTAATGTACTAATGTGTTTAACCATAAAATATATATATATATATATATTTATATATATATTTAACGTTACATTCATTGTATATTGTACATTAAGATTAACCAATTCAATATCTTATATGAAAAATATTGATTTAGACTCTTTAAAGTTCTAAGCAGAAAATTGGTACAAAAACTTTTCTTCTCCTTTGGGTAGGAGTGTTGCTTCTCACCGTGAGTGAGCCTTCTTCCTCTCTTTTCTCCTAGGCTTGACCCTTCGAGACTAGAGAGCCTTTGCTTTCAGAGCACCATGGATGCTGATGTCCTAGAACGTATTCAACAATTGCAGCTAACAACAGAGGAAGATAAAGCCATCACAATCTGACCAGTAAGAAGAAAAGAGATATTGGAAGAATACTCTTTAAGTTTAATCGGGAAATTCCTTACAACTAAATCGATAAATATAAGAGTAGCCAAGAATCTACTGCGATCAAATGTGGAAAATGGGTGATGATGTGAAGGTGGTGGAGGTTGGAGATGGGCTATTGCAGTTTAAGTTCTCATTGGACAGTCAACTCACTTGGGTCTGGAACAATGGTCCCTGGTGCTTTGGCAATCAAATCCTTGCCCTATGGAGATGGGAGAAGGGCATGTCAGCTAGAACAGTGAACTTCACTCATATTCCCTTGTGGGTCCAAGTCTGGGGGTTGCCTTTTGACTTAAACACTGAAGGAGCAGGTCAGGACATAGGGCAGGGGCTAGGTAGAGTCATTGAAGTGGATTGCAAAGCAATAAAAGCAGATTAAGCCTGCTTCCTTAGAATATGGGTGGAGGTGTCACTGGACAGACCGTTGCGGCGGGGTGGACCTATTGTTAGTCCAGAGGGCTATAAAGCAAAAGTTGCTTTCTGTTATGAACGTCTCGTGGGCTGGTATTTCGCATGCGGTAAAATGGGCCATGAACTGAAAGAGTGCAAGTCAGCCAATGAAGTGGACAAGAATGAGAAACCATACGGAGAGTGGTTGAAGGCCGGAACTCGGCTCAAACCTGATGCGCAGAGAAGCAAACCGAGAAGCTCGGAACGACACCGAGGAGATACCACCACAGTGACCGAACCAACACCGCTACCAGTGGACCCCACAGGCACGTGCAATACAATCCGGGAAGATGCGGAAAATCCGGAAAAGCCCAGGCCTAGCCTGACACCTACAATGCAGCTTTTCACGCAACCTACCATCCCTATATCCCCTCCCTTCACATTACCAGCTGACCCAATATTGACTGAAAGCATTTCCACGTCAAATCACAACCAAACCAGCATGGAAACCAGCCTTTACGAGGAAGAACTCTACTGCGTGCCTGTCAGTTATGGGAAGACAACAGCTATTGTCACGTCTTCTTCCACATCCCCATGTACACCATCAGACCCATTGGTCAAACAAAAAGCCACCTGGAAAAAACTTTCTAAACCAAAACAAAACTCAGCCACGTCACATACCATGACCTCAGTTGGGAAAAAAAGACGCTCCAGCCATGCAAACAACCTTGATGGCCAGGATGACAAACCAAAAACTAAAAGTCTTAAAGGTGTGGCCGATTCAACACAACTTACTGATCAAATGGTGGAGGCTGCGGCGCAGCCTCGCCGATCACAATGATCATCATCAGTTGAAACTGCTGGGAGCTTGGGAACCGCCAGGCAGTTGAGGTTCTTGCCGATTTGGTGAGAAAAAAAGCTCCCATCATTTTGTTTCTCATGGAAACAAAATTGACAGTCCAAGAGATGGAACCAATAAAGGTAGAGTTGGGATTTCAGGGGATGCTTGCAGTGTCCAGTGATGGTAGAAGAGATGGCTTGGCAATGCTATGGAAAACTGAAGTGGTACTTGATACGTATACTTACTCCCCTCATTACATTGACACACGGATCCTCCCTCCCTCAGGCCTACCGTGGAGACTAACAGGGATTTACGGATACTTTGATGAACAACAGAAACCAGAGACATGGAGGTTACTCCGACACCTTCACAGTCGCTCTACACTACCTTGGGTGTGTATTGGTGACTATAATGAGATACTGAACTCTAGTGAGAAGAATGGCAGGCTACCTAAGCCGTTGCCCCCCATGGTTGAATTTCAAAGTGTTTTGCTCTTTTGTGGACTAATAGACCTTGGTTTCAGTGGGTACGGGTTTACATGGCGAAATGGGAGAGCTAAGGAAGCTTTTGTGGAAGAGAGATTAGATAGAGCGTGCGCATCAATAGATTGGTCGGAGATACACCCAAGGTCGAAGGTGACCCATTTGGCGGCCTCATACTCTGATCATGACCCGATATTATTGGACACTACACCAGCTACTACCCAAGCCCCTCGACGACGGCATAAGCTCCACCGGTTTGAAGAAAAATGGGTGTCACACCGTGAGTGTGAACAAATAATTCGTGGCTCTTGGACCCACTCAACCGTTTCGGGTAGCTCCATGAATAGACTTTTTGAGAAAATAAAACAAACCAGATCAGCCTTGGTGACATGGGGCCGTCATACTTTTGGCAACACAAAGACCCGCCTAAATGCAAAGCAACAGGATCTTGAGGAGTTAATGGAACAAGGGTATGCGCAGAACTTGCACAGCATCAATGAACTGAAAAATGAGATCAACACTCTGTTGCATCGTGAAGAAGTATTCTAACGGTAGCGGTCTAGGTCCATATGGCTCAAGGCAGGGGATAAAAACACCAGATTTTTCCACCAAAGAGCGAGCCAGAGACACATGAAGAAAATAATCGATGGACTGAATGATAGGGAGGGTGTATGGCAATCCGACATGAGTAAAATCAGCACTATTGCTGAGGAATACTACACCAACCTATTTACCACAGCTCAGCCAAGGAACATGGAGAGGGTGTTGGGGGCAGTCGATAAGGTTGTGACTCAAGACATGACTCACTCATTAACACAGCCTTACACTGAGGAAGAGGTACGGGTGGCCCTATTCAGTATGCATCCATCAAAATCGCCAGGTCCAAATGGTATGTCTCCTTTCTTTTTCCAAAAATATTGGCATATTGTCGGGCATGATGTAACACTTGCTATATTATCTGTACTGCACTCTGGTAAATGTCTGAAGAAAATGAATTTTACACATATTGTCCTCATTCCTAAAAAGAATGACCCACAATATATCTCGGAGTTTCGTCCCATAAGTTTGAGTAATGTTGTTTCACGGATTATATCCAAAGTTCTAGCTAATCGGATAAAATCCTTGTTACCTAATATTATTTCTGATGCCTAAAGTGCATTTATTCCTGATAGACTCATTACAGATAATACTACTATTGCATTTGAAATGCTACACCGTATGAGGAGCAGGAGGAAAGGAAAGACCGGTCATATGGCAGTGAAACTAGACATCAGCAAGGCCTATGATAGAGTGGAATGAGAATTCCTACGCCAGATTATGTTGAAGATAGGGCTGCCTGTACAATGGGTGACTTTGGCTATGGAAACAGTGAAAACTGCCACATATTCGGTGCTCATTAATGGGGAACCAAACGGTTTCATCACACCAACTAGCAGCATTAGGCAAGGAGACTTGTTATCCCCATATCTCTTCCTGCTCTGTGCTGAGGGGTTGTCCTCCCTGATCCGAAAGGCAGCAGATACAAATATGTTGAAGGGTATTTTCTCTAGGCGAGGGGGAGTACGTATTTCCCATCTCCTCTTTGCAGATTATAGCTTGTTATTTTATGAGGCAAAGATTGGAGAATGTTGCCAATTGCTGGATATCCTTACACAAGATGAGGAAGCCTCGGGTCAAGCTATCAATAGAGCGAAGACCACTCTCTTTTTTAGCCAAAATACAAACCGAAGAGAAAAAGAAGCAATTCAGAACTTGATGGGTGCACAAGTCATGACAAACTGTGAAAAATACCTTGGACTGCCTATGGTTGGGGGTAAGTCCAAAGTAAGCACTTTCAAGGGTTTACAGGAGAGGATAACAAAGAAGGTGATGGGCTGGAAGGAAAAGACCATATCAAAGGCGGGAAGGGAGACTTTAATCAAGTCGGTAGCTCAAGCAATTCCAACCTACTCTATGAGCATCTTTAAGATCCCAAAAAGTGTGTGCGAGGATATCAATTCGGTCTTGGAAAAATATTGGTGAGGGCAAACAAAGAGTGAAAAAAAGATCCATTGGATTAACTGGAAGAGATTATGCACGCTAAAAAATAGGGGTGGCATGGGGTTTAGGGACATTCACGCCTTCAACCTCGCTATGCTAGCAAAACAAGCTTGGCTCTTGGTCACAAGATCTCATTCCCTCTTCTATCGAGTCTACAAAGCTAGATACTTTCCCCGGTGCTCTTTTATGGATGCTGAGTTAGGCCACAATCCCTCATTTGTGTGGCGTAGTTTATTGGCTGCTAGGGATGTAATTCAGGAGGGCTCCATGTGGAAGATTGGAGATGGACAAAGTATCAAACTTACCAGTAACAGCTGGCTGCATCTCCCCCCCCTCTTCAAGCTTGGAGCCGACACTACTCTGAAAGTGGGGGACCTCATCCTCCACGAATCCATGCAATGGAACCGACCTTTGATACAGGCCACATTCATGCAAGCCACACAAAATGATAATCTGCACATCCAACTTAGTAACACATGGACAAGAGATAAGCTTTCCTGGAAAGAAAACAAAGCCCAGCGGTTTACCGTTAAAACTGCCTATCACGTGGCCTTACGTTTGCACCGAGAGGTAGGACTTGAGCACTCCACGGTAGGGGAAGAAAAGAGGTTTTGGAATAAGATTTGGAAGATGAATGTGCCACCAAAGGTTCGGAATTTTGTGTGGAGGGCGTGCAACGATATTCTTCCGACCCGCGCCAACCTATATCGTAAAAAAGTTTATACAGACCCACTGTGTGCTACATGTAAGCAGTCCGATGAAACGGTCGGACATAAGCTCTGGGGATGCCCCATGGCTAGAAACGTATGGGCAATGGCTCAAGGACGGCTGTGGAAGTGTGGAGCTGTGGTGCAGAATTTTTACCACTTGGCCCGACAGTTAGAGGATAGGCTTGCAAGGAAGGATATGGAGACTTGGGCGACGGTGGCTTGGTCCATCTGGAATGCCAGAAATAGGTTCTGTTTTGAGGAGAAACAATCCCAGCCAAAGGACATTCTCCAGGCCGCCACAACTCTAATGCAAGACTACCAGCGTTGGAATAGTCATCTAGCTAAACCAAACTATGCAACCGAATGTGCAGTGATGGGTTATTTGCTTCCTTTTACTTTTGCTTGGTTTGTACCCTTATGCCACGGGGAGGCTTTGGTTTTTGTCCTTGTCTTCGGTATACTTAATGGGGGTCCTTTTCAACCCCAATATTCAATAAAAATTCTATCTTCACAGTCAAAAAAAAGAAAAAGAAAAAAGTTCTAAGCAACAATAGACAGATGATCAGATGGTAAACGATTATTGATGTGTAGTGTACTAATGTGTTTAACCATAAAAAAAAAATATAACGTTACATTCATTGTATTGTACATTAAGATTAACCAATTCAACTTATCCAAAAAAAAGAAAGATTAACCAATTCAATATCTTATATGAAAAATATTGATTTAGACTCTTTATAGTTCTAAGCAACAAATTAATTAGAACTTAATTTTAGATTTAACAATCAACCGACTAATATACCATAATATTAAAGCACCACAAGCCAAATAAAAAAAATCAAATTAGTAAAAAGAACATACAAAATTTGGCGATGAAGTGAAAAACCAATATAAAACTCTTCAAAGGAAAAACCACTGTAATGACATTTAATATAATAAAAATTAACGATAAATAGTATAATAGTCATTATATACAAAACATTTGTAGCCTAAAGTCTGTTTGCAACCTCGACAAACAACCTATTCACCTTCTCATCGTATTGGCCCAGAACTTTGGAATCCTTTTATAGAACTTCCTTAATATTGAAAACAAAACAGTCTAGCCCAAATTTTTTTTTTTCAACTTTAATTCTTTTAATTTCCTCTGAAAATTGCGAGGTTCCAAACGGTCACCTGATTCAAAAATTATGTTATTTTCAATATCTTAAAATCTATAGGTTGTAGTTCTGTTAATTGCATAACTAAGAAAAGTATAAGTGATAGCTATTATACCTATTTAAATTATTTTAGGGTTTGTATAGCCTTTCCACAACTCAAAACATGTGATTTTAGTTTTTCTTATGTAGCATCCTATTTAAAACATGACAAATGATCAATATTGTTTTTCCTCGAAGATTTTAGGGAGGACATGATTCGATTAACATAATATTTGTTAACTCGATTAGAGTTTTCTTTCACATATCTTCTATAAATATGACAAAAACGAGTATACCAAAAATTCACAAAAGAAAGCATAAAATAGAATAATTCACATAAATCAGTGTAAATTAATTCAAGTAATTTGATATTTCTTTCAACACTTTTATGAGTCCTTTATGTAATATTTGTTTGACTACAAGTTTCACATTTTTCAAAATTATTTGCTAGTCTTTGAATTAAACCTAAGCTACTCATAATTTTCACATATATACTATAAATATGATAAAAAATGAGTATACCAAAAATTCACAAAAGAAAACATAAAATAGAACTAGTAGATGCTTTATTATACTTAACATTTAATTTAAATTTTTTACTACAAGCATGACCCTTGCCCACAAATATTCTTCTTTTAGTGATTAAGTGATTATATATTTGATCAAATTCCATTGTTTGGAGCCGAACTAGTAGATGCTTTATTAAACTTAACATTTAATTTAAACATTTTATTACAAGCATGACCCTTGCCCACAAATATTCTTCTTCTAGTGATTAAGTGATTATATATTCGATCAAATTCCATTGTTTGGAGCCAACAAGTCTTGTCGATTACATATTTGATCAAATTTTGGAGCCAACAAGCCTTGTTTTAGTGATTAAGTGATTATATATTTGATCAAATTCCATTGTTTGGAGCTGACAAGTCTTTTTGATTATATATTTGATCAAATTTTGGAGCCAACAAGTCTTTTTTTTTAGTGATTAAGTGATTATAGAATTTTGACAAATTGTAGCCTAATACTACAATTTCACTTAATATTTTTTTATTAAATATGAATTTTGACAAATTCACCACTGAATTATATTTCCTTCTTATATCCTCCATGCTTATAATATTTTTAGAATATCAAACATTAATAGCTATATCATTAATCAATCATTAAAATTATAAATGTAAGGGACAAAAACTAGCCCGTGGTGAAGTCCACGGATTACAATTGAAATGTCTGACACAATCTATTTGTAAATGAACAATAGGAATAAAACACTCCACAATGGGAAACTCAAACAGTTGATTTCATTGACCACATATATTTTAGATGAAACTAAAGTGTTACAACAGGAAATTTTCTTATTCCCGTGGTGTTACACACTCTCTCTTTCTCTCAAACAGTTCACTTTTCTTTTTTCTCTCACCTCTATTCCCTATTTTTTCCACATCTCCCAAAAAATCCCCCCTTCCTATTTGCCTGTCCCTCATTTTTTATAGGCACATTCCTTATTTTTATCTCTATAGCTGTCCTGTTGCCAACCGAATTTTCAAGGATATTTTGCTCTTCTTTATCGGTTTCCTCCCTTCCCTTATTCTAGAATTCTGACTTTTGGGGGGTGTTTGTACTATTTAGGTTGTCTCACATGTATTTAGTGCAGTAGAGGTTAGGTGAGAACCCCCTCATTAATGCGGAGGTGAAGATCTTCAATCTTCTTGCGTGTTTTGGAAGTTTCCCGTGGTTCTAGGTTCTTCTTGTGTGTTCTGGAAGTTTTTCGTGGTTCTAGGCATTTTTTGGAAACTATACGTGGATCATCCGTGCATCTTACTTTGGGTAAGGTTAGCTTCTGACCTTTTTTACGAGAACTATTTTCCCGCGTTGCTCTCCTCCTTTTAGGTACTCGGGATGGTCCTGTTACCCTTCTTCCAAACCCCATAGCCCCCTGGGCCTTCCTTCAAGTATATATGCTTGGCTCAGTTCGTTCCCCATGGCCCAATTGTTTCTTGGGCTTGAGGCCTGGATGGGGACTCTTCCACTCCCCACATTAAACTTTTATAATCTAAAATTATGCATTAAAAAAAAAAAAGTTTATGGATCATATAGTAAAAAAATCCAATTGGCATAAAACTTGACATGCGTGTTAAGAGCATAAAATTTGCAATTTAATGGTTAGATTTTCAAAATATGTAACAATGTTAATTTTATTAAAGAAAGTTGTAGCCTTAGGCTATAGCCAAGTTCGTTGCCTTAGACTACAGTTAAGTTTGTAGCCAAACTTTTTTTTTTTTCAAATAAATTTTTTCATAAAGCACTAATTCCTCACTTAAGACTCATTAATCACATGAAAATCACACTTTTTCTCATTCAATTCACCATATTAATTTATTAAAATTACATTAGAATATTAAAATGTTCCAACATCATGTATACTTATTTAAGGAAACAAGAAGAAAAAAAATTGTATTTAGATGCCTATGGAGTATGGATGGCATAACATGAATTTCAGTCATATATTGAACCAAATAACTAGTTAATTATTATGATTCTTTTTTAGGCGATTGCCAGTTTGTATATAATTCTCCGTCGAATGGACAGAATTATCCTCATATATCAAAGTTACATCAAAGTAACAAAAAAATATTCATGAAAAGATGTAATTTTGGGGCCATTTGGTAATGTCGTTCTAATAACATTGTTTATATTTTTAAGAAATACGTGTGGATAAAAAATATGTAGAAATACGTATAATATTATTTAAGAACTGAAAAATATTATTTAAAATCACATACCAAATAACCCTCTTATCCCCAGAAAAGAAAATGAAATTTTATATGTTGATTAGAAAAATAATCTGAGCACTATTTATTACTATTAGTCACTTTTGTGATGATTAAAGTCACTCATCCGTACCACTTAGGGTACGTTTGGTACACTGAATGTGGATTACAACAGGAATAGTAATCTTTATTACCAAAAATAAAAGGTGTTGTAAAGGAATAACTAAACCTATTCATTAGTTTGGTTGTGAGTTGTAATATTAGAATAAAACTTATAATCTATTTTAGGAAATATCTCATTCATACAAATATATTTCCTAGAAAATAATATATTTTAAATTTTAGAGAGATGAGTTATTTTTTGATGATTTTTTATTTCCATAATTGTTAGGTGGATATGGAAAGTTTATTTATTTGGAAATATATTAATGTTAGAAATAATTACATCTACTAAGGAATAACTATTACAACCCTTTTAGAGAGGAATAGTTATTCCTCATTTTAAAGAATAGCTATTCATAAAGAATGACTATTCTCTGTAATAAAAATATAATCAAATTATTGAATAGCTAAACCATAGGAATAACTATTATATTACCGTGCCTATTACAGTTTACCAAACGTGTCCTTAATTAAAAATCACAATACACTGTATACCATCGAAAGGCTTTTTAATGTTGCAAAAAAATAAAATAAATAAAGATTCTGACCGTGATAATATAATTATTAATTGATTATTTAATACCTTGTCTTATTTATGTGTACGTTCCTTAAAGCTTTGAAAAGTAATCCATCCTTTTTATATTTGACCAAATTTATAAGGAAAAGAGTATGATACATTTGATTCACAAAAAAAAAAAAAAAAAAAAAAAAAAAAAAAAACCTCTTTGATACCTTCGGACGGCCATTTCAATATCTTTGTCATCTCTTAAATTTTAATCTTCAAAATATTTCTGTTTTATTTATTTGTTTTGAAACATATATTGGATTTTTACCTATCCGTGTTAAAAATATTTTTATCACCGTTGTTTAATGTATAGTTTTAGTACCATATAAAATATTACAACTTTTGCTACAATTATCTTAGAGATTATAACTGATTATTTGTTATTTTTACTTGAATTTACCATTATAGTCTGTTGCATGAATAGTTGTAGCAGAAATTATGACATTTTACGTGGTTTTAGAAATTTTGTTGTTTAATATTGAAACCAAGCTTTGCTTTACTTTGACAAAGTCACCAAGTTTGTTGTCACTTTTAATACCATTTCATTTTGTGTGGATTTGGGGCATTTATTTTACTTGCAATACTTTTTATTATTTTTATTATTTTTTATTTTTATAATTTAAATAAAGATTTGTCCCATCTAAAGCTGGTCCTCATGTCAAGTCTAATTAAAATTTGAAGTTCTGTATCTTAAAGTATACAAGCTTATGAAGCCAGTTTAACCAAAGGATGACTGTCGATTTTAGGGACGAGGCACTAATGTGTAAGGTTTTCCCATCCAGCTTGGGACCTATGGCGATGAGATGATTCAATGGCCTAAAGACGAATTCCATAGATTCGTTTAGGCAGCTAACCCAAGCCTTTGGCTCTCGTTTCGTTACGAACAGCAGAGCCCTTTGGCCCTTAAGTGCGTTATTATCGTTGTCCATGCATGATGGCGAAACTCTAACAGCCTACTCGGACCGTTATTGGGAAATGTTTAACGAGCTGGAAGGCAACTTTGACGAAGTCACAACTAGAGATGAAAAGGGCCAGAAGGAATTTTCACCTGGCCTTAAGTTTTTCAGAAGAAGATATGGACAGTACCATCCAACCCCATGATAACGCACTGGTGATCACTCTCAGAAACGGGGGCTACGATGTGAAAAAGGGTGATGATGGATGGTGGCAGCGCTGCCGAGGTCATGTACCCCGATCTCTACAAGGGGCTGAGATTAAAATCGGAGGATCTGATGCCCTATAGCTCCCCTTTGATGACCTTCGATGGGAAGTTCGTTTTCCCAAAGGGCATGATTAGGCTACCCATCCAGACCGGCCCAAAGACGGTGGAAGTAAACTTTATCGTGGTGGACACCTACTCTCCTTATATGGCCATCGTCGGCAGACCCTGGCTCCACACACTGGGAGCTGTTGTCTCCTCCTTGCATTAGAAGTTGAAATTCCCGTCGGGGGACCAAGTCCGCGAAATCCGTGGGAGCCAGTCCATGGCAAGGCATTGTGTGGTGGCTGCTGTCTCCCATCGGCTCGATGCGGAGTCCTCGGCCTCTGCTAAAAGGAGCTTATAGCAATCAAAGGTCTCGACTTCGCCCTCTGACATAGCCGCTGACGAGGTGAAATGCGAAGACTTGGAAGAAGTGGTTATTGGCGGCGATCTAGAGAAGTTCTTTCGGGTAGGGGCTTAGCTGCCTTTTCAGGAGAAGGAGGAATTGATTGAGTTCCTCAAAAGAAACATCGATGTGTTTGCCTGGGACGCCTGCAATGCTCCCGGGATCGACCCGGCCTTCATCTGTCACCATCTCAACGTCAACCCGTCCATCATTCCTAATAAGCAGCCGCCTCGTCGCCCGTCGAGAGAGCACGCTGATGCGATTATAGATGAGGTGGTGAAGTTTAAGCGTGCAGGGGTTATCAAAGAAGTTTTTTACCCCGAAAGGTTGGCCAACACTATGGTGGTCAAGAAGAAAAGTGGGAAGTGGCGAGTTTGCGTGGACTTCACAGACCTAAATAAGGCGTGCCCTAGGGACCCCTTCCCAATGCCTCGGATAGACCAGCTAGTCGATGCGACAGCAGGCCATCCTCGGATGAGCTTCTTAGAGGCCTTCCAAGGCTATCATCAAATACCGCTGGCACTGGAGGATCAGGAAAAAACGGCTTTCGTGACACCTACTGGGAACTACCACTACAAGGTAATGCTGTTTGGTCTGAAGAACGCAGGATTCACTTATCAATGGATGATGATGAGAATGTTCGAGCCACAATTGGGCAAGAACAACGAGATCTATGTCGATGACATGGTGGTGAAGAGTAAAGCGGTGTTCGTACATTTAGGGGACCTCAGCAGCACCTTTGGCATCTTAAGGAAGCACAAGCTGCGCCTAAATGCTTCCAAATGCTCGTTTGGCGTGGGATCAGGCAAATTTTTTGGCTACATGGTTACTCATAGGGGAATCGAGGTTAACCCCGACCAGATTAAGGCTATAAATGACTTGAAACCACCACGAAACGCAAAGGAGGTCCAAAAGCTCACAGGGATGATCGTAACCCTTAGCCAATTCATTTCCAGATCAGCGGACAGATGTAGACCGTTCTATCTCTTGATCAACAAGTGGAAGGGATTTGAGTGGTCCGAGGACTGTGTTGTGGCCTTCCAGCAACTCAAGAAGTACCTATCCTGACCACCTATCATGTCCATCCTCGAGGCCGATGAAGTCTTGTACGCATATATTGCTGTGGCCCTCCATTCTGTGAGCTTGGTACTAATACGGGATGACAAGGGCATCCAAAAGCCGGTTTATTACGTGAATAAGTCACTGCATAAAGCTGAGGTCAAATACCTACCCTTGGAGAAGGCCATTGTGGCTGTAGTCCACGCCACACGAAAGCTTCCCCATTACTTCTAAGCCTACACGATGGTTGTCCTAACCCAACTACCCTTGAAGTCTGTACTGCGGACCGTGGATTACACTGGAAGGATCGCCATATGGAACACGGTTCTGGGGGCTTTCGACATTAAGTACATGCCCCGAACCTCCATAAAGGGCCAAGTCCTGGCTAACTTAATGGTTGAATTTGCTGAACCACTAGTGGGAATAGTAGTAAAGGAGCAGAACATGGATGGAAAATCAGTTGGAGTAATCTCTGCACGAGGACCCCCACGTTGGAAGGTGTATGTTGATGTCATAGCAAATCAAAGGGGATCAGGAGTGAGGCTAGTCCTAATATCTCCTAAGCAAACCGTCATAGAGAAGTCCCTCAGACTTGGGTTCCCGACCACGAACAACAAAGCCGAGTATAAGGCCCTGCTACAAGGAATCGCCATGGTACAAAAAATGGGGGGAAAGGCCATGGAGATGATGTCGGACTCAAGACTGCTAGTGGGCCAGGTAAAGGGGGAATTAGAGGTCAGAGATGCGAGGATGCAGGAGTACCTAAGTCGGGTTAAACGCCTGCAGTCGGGCTTCGATCTCTTTAGCCTATCGCACGTCTCCAGAAGTGGAAACACTCATGCGGACTCATTGGCCACGCTTGCCACATCCTCGGCAGGGGATCTGCCTCGAATTATTCTTGTCGAGCATCTGGATAGAACAAATGAAAGATCGAAAGGCATGGTCCTTGTTCACGAGGTCAGGGCGGGCCCCAGCTAGATGGACCCTATGGTGAGGTACCTCAAAGACGACATCTTGCCCGAGGAAAAGTTAAAGGCGGAAAAAATATGAAGAAAAGCTCCCCAATTCTGGCTGTCCGAGGACCACAAACTGTACAAACGTTCATACTCCGAACCATATTTACTATGTGTCCACCCTGTGGCATCAGAGCTACTGCTTAAGGAGCTGCGCGAAGGGATCTGCGGGAGTCACACAGGAGGAAGATCCCTATCCCACCGGGCCATTACTCAGGGATATTGGTGGCCGGGGATGCAGAAGGAAGCCTTGGAGTACGTTAAGAAGTGAGACCAGTGCGAAAGGTTCGCCCCAAATATTCATCAACCGGGCGGGATCCTTAACCCTCTATCCAGCCTATGGCTGTTCGCCCAGTGGGGCCTGGATATTGTGGGACCTTTCCCGAAGGCAGTGGGAAATAAGAGGTATCTACTGGTTGGCACGGATTACTTCACCAAGTGGGTCGAAGTCGAGCCCCTGGCCAACATCAGGGACGTGGATGCTAAGAAATTCATTTGGAGAGACATCATCACACGATTCGGGGTCCTTCGCACCCTCATTTCAGATAATGGACTCCAGTTTGATAGTAAGGCCTTCAGAAAATATTGCTGCAAGCTAGGGATCACTAACAGGTACTCCACTCCAACTTATCCTCAAGGGAACGGTAAAGCTGAGGTCGTCAATAAGGTCATAGGTAATGGGCTTAAGAGGAGACTGGACGACGCTAAAGGAAGATGGGTAGAAGAGCTGCCGCACGTCTTATGGACTTATCAGACTACTCCATGACGGTTTACAGGGGAGACACCTTTTGCCTTGACCTATAGGGCCGAGGCTGTTATCCCCCTAGAGGCAAACTTCCCAATACTGAGGACGAAATCCTTCACCCCGGACAGTAACGATGAACTACTAGGGAAGAACCTGGACCTAATTGACGAAGGAAGAGAAAAGGCAACGATCCATTTAGCTTATTACCACCAGAAGCTCAAACAAGGTTATGATGCCAACGTGAAGCTCAGGCCACTAGCATCAGGAGACTTAGTGCTGAGGAAAGTTGTGGGTGTTGCGAAGAATCCGTCTTGGGGAAAGCTGGGACCCAATTGGGAAAGGCCATACCGAATTACTTCAGTCATAGGAATATGAGCTTTCTATCTAGAAGACTTAGATGAAAGGGCTGTACCTCGTCCATGGAATGTAAATAACCTAAAAAGGTATTATTATTAATAACAACTGTGAGAGTGCTTTTTTTTTTAGCACACAGGCCCAAGGATCCTGGGCCAAATAGTTATAGTTTGGTGGACTGGGCTTGGTTTACCGCAGCTAAATGGGGGTTGATTACGAACCAAGTTGTGTGCAAGTCACATAAATCTCCTCAAGGCAAAAATGCGATTCCTCCTAAGCAATAAAATACCATTATAAGTGTTTTAGTATCATAAAATGACCCTTTAGTCTTACAAAATAAGTAAAATAGATATTCATAATATTCACAATGAGAAAGAGATTAAAATAGAATATTTAAGGCTTATCTTTTATCGTATAAACATTTTAAAGAATTCCTTCGCTTGGTACCCCGGGCGTACTGTTGTGGGATCCCGGGGCGTATTAGGCCTGTAAGAACCCAGAATACTGATTCTCTGCACTATACAATCTTTCTCCATGCTTGTTATGCAATGGAGTTTTGTCCTTTCCTTTTATCTCTATAGGTCCTACACAAGAACAACTATACAATGCACATATCTTCAAATAATTGTTAGTTTCTTAGATTAGGATATATATATTAATACATATACATATATGTAAATGAATTTCATGAGAATGATTCAGCCACGAGGATCTTGGTCCCAATTCTCACAGACTCAGTGCTTTTGTACAAGACTTGTGGGATTTGGAATTCAAGTCTAAGTGGCTTTGCTTGGGCAAAGGACTCAGCTTTTGGCTAAGGACTCAGCTTTTGGCTATGTAAAAGGAAAAATTAACAAGCAAGAATATATGTATTGAGCAGCAAGAAGCAGTAAAGGAAGATAATATAATAAAGAAATATGCAAAGTAATTGTTAGAAATCCTCAAATCAATATGAGATATTTCATTATTTTTCTTAATTGTGGATTACAAATGTGCTCACTAAGACGTGATACAAGGTTCAAATAAACTCAAAAATTACAGACTTCGATGGCTATCCAAGCCTCTAAGACTTGCAAAGTTTGAATCATTTTGAATCCAAGTATGTGCTATAGTGGCTGTTTCTGGGATACCGGGAGACATTCCTCTGTTTTTCTTAAATTTTACAGAGTTCTAATGGCTCTGTTATGATATTCTTCCTATTGAAAATCCCCCCCTTCAACATGGGTTTTCTCTTTCTTTTATAGTGTGTTTTCTAGGGCTCCGAGGTACTAGTGATTTCTCTTTTTTGCCCCTCAGAGCTCATGCTGTGACAGTTGCTTAGGGGCTGGTCTCTTCCCTTTTTTCTCATAGTTTTCATCTTTTAGTGCTGTTTCTTTAAAAGTCACTTGCTGACTTTCCATTTCGGGGCGTCCTTGGGCAACTAGCCTTCAATCTCTCTTCTTTCAAGGTTTCTCACTTTTCAGACTCAGCTGTCGGTTGTCTTTCCTTGCTATCATTATTCCCAAATAGTTGGAATCTTTTACTACTGGGTTGAAAGTTCCCTTCCAGTCGCTTCTACTTATGGTTTTCTCATTCTTGGTTCCTTGTGGTACAGCTCCTTTGTTCATGAATGTTTGCTTTATACTTTCTGATTCTTTGTTGCACCACTAGGTACTTGAGAAGGAAATATCTGTTCTTCATTTCTTGTATTTCGTGGTACCTCTCTTGAGCTATCTCAATTCCACATTAGTTGTGCTGCATTACCTGAGGATCCCGGGCCTCTGGTAGCCTCTGGGTATCCCAGCCCAGTTCTTTCACTGGATTTTGTTGGATTTTTTAATGACCTTTTTGCTGGAAATCTAAACATAAATAGGGCCTTAATATTGATTCTTCTTGCTACTTGAATTGGGCCTTCTTTATTTTTCATGGAATGGGCTTTCTTGTGAAATTTTGGCCTTCAACATTAGCCCCCCGAGCTCGTGGGTTACCTGTAGCCCACGCGCGAGAAAATAAATTGTTTCTGGACACTTTCTTGGTTTGTAGAACCAATGTGTAGATCAAATAATTTTTGAGGGAAACTCCAAAGAATTGCTACACTTCCTTCATGGGATGAACTAACATGTTGCGAAAGATTAGAATTCACCTTCATATTAGTATTAGGCTGTAGATTGGTATTCAATAAATCAACTTTGTCAAACTAACAATAATATATGCAGATATATATGTATAACCAAATTATATTGGTATCGCATTTGATGCTAAGAGTATATTTTTAGCACTAATGGTTTTTTTGCTAGCAATTCTAGGATATGCTTTTTTGAAAGTAGCATACAAAAATCGTGTTGAATGCATATTAAATCTTAATATAAGATAGCATAGCTTTGTCAACAAGATTTTGTTTGTTTTACAAAATAGGTTGAATGAGGGGAGCCCCCATGAACTTTGCCAAAGATATTCTATGCATTGTAGTACATGCTTGCTATGGTTAAGTTGTATAACACCAAGATGTTTGCCCCATGAGATTTTTAGTCCATGAATAGTGACTTACCAATGGGACCATGATATCATAAATCATTGAATCATAAAAACATACTGATTTAGAGTCTAATCAAGGTTAGCTATTCTTCTCAAAATGTATTAAGAGATAGAAACTTCCCTGAGGACATGACTTAGAAGGCTTAGGAACATCTCCACGCCTTGCTTTAGCTAAAGACCTTGCTCTTTTGGTGGATGCTCTTGATCTTTGCCTCATTCTTTTTCCAAATTGTGATAGATTGTATAATATTTCAGATTGTAGCACATTATTCACATACCATGCCACCAATTATATTGTTGTTTGAATTGCTATATTCCATATAGTTCATAAGCCAAAGAAAATAACAGTGGCTGAACTTATGTATAGTAAAGTTTGCACTAGACTTCTTAATTTTCATCAAGTGAAAGATATATCTAAGGAAAATTTTTAATCTTGTCTTAGCCCCCAGTGTATGCACTGGAAAAGCCAATTGCCAAATAAGATATAGCAGTAAAAATTACTTCATGTATATGAAACCATGTGAGGATTTCAACCACACAAGAATTCCAAATTTGATTTTTGATAATTGGTCAAGTAAGAAGACCAAAATTTTAGAATTTTCGTTTTAATCTATATGAATAAAATATTAGTGCATGGGTGATACCTCTTGCACAACATTTTGCAGTGTTTGATATATTCAAACATGGTATTAATGAGTGGGCTTACTGAAAGGGTACCTTTCTTTTGTTGAGTCGAAATACCTCCAAGCCTTTGGTGAGTTTGCACCTTGAAGGAGGAGGGAAATGTCGCTAGCTAGTTTGCAATGTCATTGACTAATCTCTTTGTATAGAGACTTGCAAAAGTATCCATGCTTTTGCAGCTTCAAGTGATGTACTCTTAGAATTTTTTTTAAGTTATGCCTTCCTTGCTTCCTTAGGCTCCCTTGAACCAATTCCTTTCAAGGAGGTCAATCTTGTGCACTTTATACACCCACTTTTGGGTTTTCATACCCATTCGAGGCTCTTTCTCTTTGTACCCCTAGTTGGGCCTTGCTTACAATTTGCATCTTTTGCTAGGATGTGCTACGGCTTGTACCTATTGCTGGTACGTGCTACAGTTTGTACCCATGACTAGGATATGCTTACAATCTGCACTTTTACCTATTACTGGTACGTGCTACAGCTTGTACCCATAAACTTTTGCTTTTGACCATTTTCTTGGTCGTACTTGGAAACTTTTGCTCTTGGCCAATTTCTGGGCCATGTATTTAGAAAAATTGTTCTAGGTCAAGTCTTGGGCCAGGTACATGGAAAATTTGCTCTTACCAAGTCGTAGGCCATGTTACTTGGAAAAATCTGTTTTGGTCAAGTCCTGGGCTAGGTACATGGAAAATTTTTCCTTTCCCAAGTCCTAGGCCATGTTACTTAGAAATTTACTCTTTTTTTTTTTTTTTTTATCAAGTCTTGGGCTAGATACATGGAAAATTTTCCCTTTCCCAAGTCCTAGGCCATGCCACTTGGAAAAAATTTTGTTCTGCTCAAGTCCTGGGCTAGGTACATGGAAAATTTGCCCTTTCCCAAGTCCTAGGCCATGCCATTTGGAAAATTTCTGTTTTGCTCAAGTCCTGGGCTAGGTACATGGAAAATTTACCTTTTCCCAAGTCCTAGGCCATGCCACTTGGAAAATTTCTGTTTTACTCAAGTCCTGGGCTAGGTACATGGAAAATTTGCCTTTTCCCAAGTCCTAGGCCATGCCACTTGGAAAATTTGTTCATGACCATTGAATTTTTCAATCTTTAGAAAAAGTTCCTTCGTAGCCCCTCATTTTCAAGTGGGCTCACTAAACTGATTTCTTTTCTTTTCTTTAAAGGGTTGAGGATTTTTTTTTTCTTCTCCGAGGATCTTCTAAAATATCCTTTCTTGGCTGTGAACAAATTCTTATGGAAAAAATCTTCTTTTATGAGTCATCTAAGGTTGCTCTCACTGGTGAACTGGTGGCCAGGAGCTCCACCAAAATGATCTTTTTTTTTTTTATTTTTTTTTTAGGTACTGATAACTGACTGCTAATTAGGATAGGCCTTGGGTTCCTTGGGTCAGCCCCCAAGTTCACCTCTTCTAGTTTTTTCTTTGGTAGGATTTATGCCTTCCTTTCCATATCCGTAAGTTTCTTTAGGACCTTCATAAGCAGTAAATTAGCCTTCCTCCTTCTGTTTTTTCTGTCCAAGGGATCCCTTAAACCATGGGTATTGCTTCCTTCTTATGGGATGGGAGCCCCCGAGATCCTAACAATGGGATATTCTCTAGTTGGAGCCGATTCACCATAAAATATATTTTTCACAAAGTTTACTTTGTGCTAGATGAAAGGACTAAGATTGGTAGTGACTTTTGTGGGCTTCCCATTTAATCCCTCTTTCACGTACTAGTGGTACATTGAGAGGATTAGACAATACTTGTGATGTCATGGTTGGCCTTTAGAGCTAGTTGTAAGTGTCCTCCAGTGGTCTCTGTATCTCCTCCAAATCCTGTTATTTCCCTAGGTGAGCCCAATTATCGAGCTGTAAGAAATGATAGATGCATTGTATAGTTGTTGAGCTTTCAATAATGTTGATTTTGCTGCTGACTTGCAATATAGTGTTTCTATTGATTTTCTTCAAAACATATTTAAGGTCCACTGCATAATAGGTTTTAGCCCCCAAGACATGAGGTAGTTGTTGAATCATGTTTGATCCACCTTCTCTTGATGCTATTATGGAACTTCTATCCATTTTCCGGATGCCTCCATTTTTTTTTATTTTTTAATTTTTTATTTTTTTTATAACCATTTTACTTTGCTGGATTCATGGAAATACTTCGCCTTTGTTGGAACCAACGATCTTTTAGGCTTTGTTGAAATTGAGGGTGTACTCTGCTTTGTTGGAATTAAGGATCCTCAGTTTTATTGGGATCAAGGATCTCCCAAGCTTTACTTTCTTGGAGTCAAGGATCTCTTAGATTTTGCTGGAATTAAGGATGTACTCAGCCTTGTTGAAATAAAGGATCTCCTCAGTTTTGTTGGGATCAAGGATTTCTTAGGCTTTGCTGGGATCAAGGATTTCTTAGGCTTTGCTGGGATCAAGGATCTCCAAGGCTTTACTGGGATCATGGACCTACTCCATTTTGCTAAATCCATGGGTGGAGCCAAGGAACTTGTCCATTTTGTTAACCTGCGCCATATGATATTATTATCAAGTTGCTGCAAAATTATTTAGCCCTACAACGTGAGGAAATTGCTTTGCAATGTAATTTACATTTCATCAAATTTCTTTGATTCACTTACTTATCTTTCTTCTTTTTCTTTTTAAACAAATGAAACAATATCATGAATTTTTTTTTTTTTAAAAGAAAAAATACATTAGCCCCCAAATGTGGGGCCATTTCTCTATTATGTAGCTCATACAATCTTCATTTCATCAATCTCTATTTTTTTTTTTTTGGGCACACTTCTCCATTTTTTTTTAAAATAATGAGACAATGTTTTGATTGTTAAAATATTATTACATGACCCCTCTTATCCCCTTTTTGTAAAGAGTAGAATCCTCATGAGAAAAAAGATTTTGCTTCTTCTAGCTGAATTCAATATTTATTTTCAACTTTTTGGTTGTACTCTATAGGTTGGCTATACTCTCAAAACACTTTTAGTATTAGTTAAGTTTTTATGAAACCAGTGAGTTGCCTTTGGAGACCAATGGTACAAAGTAGTTTCACACCACCAATACCTCATTTAACAAGCATCTTCAAGTTTTGGACTTCAAAGTTTAGGACTAAACTAACTGCATAAATGCTAATCAAACTGACTAGCTTTCTTCTCATCACTCCTTCCTATCCTTTCTATTGCTTAGGGTGTGGAGTCATCAGCAGCCAATCCCATGCCATGTTCAAAACATTGTGAACTTTTGATCAATGTCAAAACTGATAGTTTTTAGACCCTTTAAACAATTGATTAAACCTAGGTAATTAGGCAAGTTGTTACTTAGTCCAATTAAACAAGTCTAGGTTATCACAATATAAAAGATCAAATCATGCAAAGCAGCGGAAAATAAATAACACAAGATATGATCACCCAGTAAACCAAACCGGTAAAAACCTGGGGAGGATTTGACCTAGCTATCCTCAAGGTAAACTTGAATCCACTATCTTGAAAGAATCGAAGTTCATACAATAAGACTTACAAGCCCCCACGCTCGACTTCTTATTGCTACCAACCAGTAGAACTTATTGACACGACCCTGTGCAATCTTCGAATCCACGGACTCCTTCTTTCTTGGATTCACCACCAGATACAAGCACACCTGCTTATGTTTTCTTTAAACTTTAATGGCAGCAACTGAATTGATCATCAAAGTGTAGATAAATCTTCTCCTTAAAAACCCTAAGTTTGTGTAAAGGAAAGCTCCTCGAGATCTCACAAGAGATTTACACAAACCGCAAATATGAGCAACGCTAAAACGTGGTTAGGGTTTGCCTTTTATACTTAAGACAAATAAGAAACCCTAAAAACGTTTTAAAACACTTAGGGCTGAGTTGGACGAATCTGCAGAAAAACATTCTGCCCGAGCTTCGATCGATCGAGCCTGTCTTTCGATCGATCGAGCCAGGCCGAAAGACATAATCCTTTCCTGCTTTAACTCGATTCCAACTTTACATAGACGCACAACTTTGAGCTAGACTTAAACACTTCTAAACACATTGTTTTGATTATGGTTTGCCAACAATACAAATTAGAGTTCTAAATACATAAAATCCTAAGACTTTAGAACCTAACAAACTCCCCCTTTGGCAATCCGTGACAAAACACAACTAGAAGCTCAAAGTTTACAAAATAAAAAGCCCTTTTACAAAATAATGCTCATAAAACAAATTCAATCCTAACTACTATCCATCAATTGCAAGTGTAGACAGCAGCTCAATTGAATCAACTTGTATATTTCCTGAAACACTAAACAAAATGCATAACCGCAAGTATGGAAACAATACAAGTAAACAAAATAACTTCTTGATTTCAAACAACACACAATTAAAGACATATATCAATGAATAACTCATAAAAATAAATCAATAAGCAGTTTGAAACAAGAAACATATAAAGTACCAACAAAAACATAAAACTCCCCCTAACATGAATATCCCATCAAAAACAAGGTAAGAGCTAAAAATGTTAAGTACAAAGTGAAGCACCTAGATACAAACTAAACTCCACAAGCTCCAACCAAAAACAAATAAACTCCCCCTGAAAGTAAAAACTCTACAAAGGACTCCCCCTTTTTGTGACGGAATGCCAAAGGGCAAACAAGATATCCATCATCAAAAGGGAGGTGGTCTAAACTGCGCCAACTCTGTCGCAAGGCACGGATCTCATTGAGCACGTTTACTAAAATCTGTCCTTGAGCCGCCTGAACGGTCAAGACATGATCCAACGTGCGACAAATGTTGGAATCATCCGAAGCAGTCGGTGGAGGAACATCAGTATCAGCAGCAGCACCTGACGTCTCAGCAGCAGTTATACCTGTAGAAGAGGGAGGAGGGGGAACACCACTAGATGGCGCACCTCTAGGACGAGAAGGAGCAACTCTCAACTGAGCAGCCCTCTGACGAAGAAAATTGGCACCTATGGGAGCAATCACATGAATAGGCTCACCAGACGGAAAACCATCTAGACCTAAGAAGAGCAAAATCCTATGAATGAAAATAGGATGAATCAGCGCATGCCCTATGGCAAAACTCCTATGAACCTCGTTCAAAGAACGAAGGAACAAGTGAGGAAAACTGATAGACGCCCCATAAACAAAGGCATACAAAAACACACATCGCTCTAAAGGGATGGTGTGGAAGTGAGAGATAGGCTACAAGGAATGACACGCTATCCTAAAGAAGAGATAGGTTGTCTCGGTAAGCTCAGCGGACGTGATCCGAGGATCAGAACCCCACTGGATAGATGACCCAGTGATGTAAGACATGACAACATCTAATGAGGGTGAATCATCATAGGGATAGTCAGCCTCTTGAACAACCGGCACCCTAAGAGCCTCAGCCACTACCCGAGGGGTAATGGTGAACTCTACACCTCGTATCCAACTCCTAACAAGGGTGTTGGAATCATAGATGTGGCAAGAGAGGTTCGAGAAGAACTCTCTAATCAGGGTGGTCGGGGGTGGATGATCTATCTCTAAAAGAGGCAACCAACCTCTAGACTTAAAATTGGCCCTAATGGCCGGATCAAGCTCATCCAACACAACAGCTCGCTCAGCCCATATCTTATGCTTACAGTTCAAGGAGTCAAAGGCTTCTCTACACTTATCATTCCTAAACAACTCAACCCTAGTGGGAGACTTAGAGGAAGTGGAAGTGGTCCTATGGGCTCTAGTTTTCCTAGGCATGGTGCTAGGATAAGGACCAACACATAGATAGAGAGAAAAAAAAACAAAACCAAGGGTAGATTGCAAGTTAGCGCAAAAACAGAATATAGAATAAAAATCTATATGATGCATGAACAAGTTAAATGACATGATGCATGTTCTAATGCAGTGAATTAAGTCCAAAAGGTTCAAATTCACAAAATTGGCTTGAACATTAAGGTTTTAACACAAAAACCCCAAAATTTGGAAAACCACTTGATCAATTTGAAAAATATTGACGAATTGATCATCACACATGATAGAATAACAAAAATAATGACCAAATACATCAATTTTATAAGCTAATTTCATCAATTTAACCCAATTAGACAAAATCCCCAATTCGGATCAAATTCAAAACCTAGAATTTCCAATTTTTCAAAAACCACAAAATTGATCAAATTAAACTATAAGAATCATCATTATAGCATCATAGAACGAAAACCCATTGATTAATTTCACCAAAATAGGTTCGAATCATCAAAAACCCCAATATTTTGAAAGTGTCGAAAATAGCCACAAGAATGCATGAAAAATGCATGAAATCATGAAATAAAATGGAAAAGGAAGGGCAAAAGAGACTTACCAGCCTCCAAGAACAAAAACCTTGCAAAAGTCTTGAAGGAAAACGACAAAAAATTGATGGTGGAGCCTATAGCCAACGCGGAAAGAGAGAAAAGTTGAAAAACTATTTGAAAAAGTGACTTTGAAAAGTCCAATATGTCTTTTTAAAAAACCTGTTTCACGAGTTTCGATCGATCGAAAATCAGCCTCGATCGATCGAAACAGACAAAGACTCTCTCTATCAAATTTAAAAATTTTCGATCAATCGAAAAATAGAATGGATCGATCGAAATAGGCAGAGGCTCACCAAATTTTGAGGAAAAAACACAGTTTTTGAAAAACATTTAGAATTAACTCAAAGTATTGAAATTTAAGAACAAAAATGCATGAGTATGTGATGATATGATTTTCAAAACAAGAATTTTAAGCCCAAATTCCCAAAAAAAAATTCTTGCATTCTCCACAAATTTTCCAGCAACAAATTAATTTTGCACCAAATTCGAAGTATTTGCAAAACTTGGTTGGTCAGACTATAAACACACACAATACCATGTACAATGTTTAGCAAAGAGTAACTCGTGTAGTGTGTGTAACTAGAAAAAGCTTGAGATACATGTGAGGTGATATATGAATAGCAATCAATCACAAAGTCTACAAAATTCATCACAAAGAATTTAAAAGAGACTATCACCTAAAGAGTTACATCATATAACTCCCACATCTCCTAGATCATAAGCTTGCAATCATGTAAGTTTCTTGTATTTATACCTCATAATATACATACCAATTTTAAGTTATGTGAGTTTGGCATCAAGCCTAATAGTATACACCAATTTTGATTTTAAGAATTAAGCAATTTAACCCGAGGCTTCACCTTATGTTCTTTTTGTGCATGTGCTACACTTTCTTGAGCACAAAATCTTATGATATGCACTAAAGTGTTCATGATTGGCTAGTGAACAGTGGTGAGATGGTTATTTATGCCTTTCTCTAAAAGTTCAAGTCAAACATTTAAACACATGTGACTTCAAGATTAAGACATAGTAATCAAAAGCCATAAACATCTTTCCCACACAACATGCACTACAAAACTTCAACTAGTAAAGTGCAATAAATAAGCTCATCAAAGCTAAATAAGGTACAAAAGACATGTTATGTGAAAATAAATTGACCAACCTTGTTCTCAAGAACCAAGAAGAATAGTACAAAAAAAAAATGTGCTTCCTTTTTCTTCTTTTTTTATTTTTATTTATATATATATATATATATATATTAAAAATAAAAAAACACCTAGAATGAAATGCATGAATGTTATGCTATGCAAATCCTAGAAACAAAAAAAAAAAAAAAAAAAAAAAAACCAAAGAACAATGGTCACAAAGGGTAGAGCAATGAAGCACAAGGACCATGTCAGAAAGACTCAGTTAGATCGAGTCTTTTGCATCCAAAACCTTTTAGATGCACCACGAGCATTGGAGTTCTTATTCTCATGAGAATGATTACCAACTCTAGGATTGGAATAAAGGTTTAAAGCCTTTACCAAATCACCAATAAGTACCATAGGATCAAGTGCTTGAGGCACAGGTACTTTTGGTTTGTTTGCTCTCTTAACAGCTTGCAGCTTGTAGCAGTTTGGACGGATGTGTCCAGACTTTCCACAAAAGTGACAAACCCATGCAGGCTTATCATGTGTCTTGTCCTTAGATAGGGTAGGCTTCTTAGATTTAGACTCTTTCAGATCAACCTTAATCTTCCTAGATAATGAACCTTTTAAGGGTTTAACAACCTCACTCACAGGAGGTTTGACAGTTTTACTCACTATCTCACTCATGGAAGGTTCAGAAGAAGAAGATGAAGGAACAAACTTTGTGGAATGGGGAGCAGACACAGAGATGCTTTCAACATAACCTAATCCAGTTTTGTCAGAAGAAGACTTTTGAACACTCAGCATTTGATCAAGTTTAGAACTAGTAGATCTAGCAACAGATAAATCAAATTCCAAAGATTTAACTTTATCAAGCTAAAGCATATTTTCAGTTTTCACATTGTTCAAAAGATCATTAGCATTAAACAGTTTAACAAACAAATTTTTCTTTTCAAGCTCAAGAGATTCAATTTTCTTCAGGCCAAGTTCAACATTCATAGCATCCTTTGCAGCAACTTTGCAAAGTTTATTATAGGCCTTTTGAAGATCTGCATCTTCAAAGAGTTCCCCATCAGAAGGGTTCTTTTCAACAGATATGTTGTCATCAACTACAGCAGTAGCGGTGAAAGAAATGAAGTTTCCATCCTCATCACAATCAGACTCATTATCAAAAACTTCACCATCACTAAGGGGTTATAGCCATAGCCTTACCCTTAGACTTTAAATAGGTTGGACATTCAGATTTCATGTGTCCATATCCTTGACATCCAAAACACTGAAAGCCCAAGGAATTATTGGAAGATTGACCTACTCTTTCTCTAGGTTTATCATTGTTGTTAACCTTAGTGGGATCATGCTTCCTAAAATTTCTAGGTTCAGCAGTGTTTGTGCCTCTTACCTTTCTATTACTATTCCTGAGAAAGTTTCTAAAGTTCTTGGCAAGGTAGGCAATCTCTGTAGTAGAGAGCTCATCATCAAATCCACCATCTTCAACATCATCAACTGACTTAAGAGCCATTGATTTGGATTTGGTAGTTTTTGGTAGATCCAACTCATAGGATTGAAGAGATCTTACAAGTTCATCAACAGGAATGGAGTCCACATTCTTGCTTTCAGTAATGGCAATCACCTTGGGTCTAAAGTCTTTAGTCAAAGATCTAAGAATCTTCCTAACAATTTTAGGTTAATCATAGATTTAACCCAAGTTAAAAGCAGAATTAACAATATCATTCAATTTAGCATAGAATTCATCAAAAGATTCATCATCAGACATCCTAATGCTTTCAAATTTCGAAGTCAATTGCTGCAATTTATTTATTTTGATAGCCTTTGTACCTTCATGCACAGTTTGGAGGATATTCCAAGCAATATGAGCGATCTCAACATTAGAGATTCTCTTAAATTCTTCCATAGAAACAGCGTTAAAGATCGCATTCATAGCCTTGCTATTAAACGAAGCTGCTTCTTTTTGAGAAGTTTCCCACTCACTAACAGGAGTAGTGGGCTTCTCTTATCTGTATTCAACGGAGTTCCACACCCTCTTATCAATGGATTTTAGGAATGCTTTCATCCTTACTTTCCAGTAAGCATAATTATTCCCATCAAAGTGAGGAGGAATAATTAGAGAGTGTCCGTGTTCCATGACAACAGGGGCCAAGGATTAGCTCAGTGATCAAAGGATCAACAACAGAAGAGCTACTCGCTCTGATACCACTTGATAGTTTTTAGACCCTTTAAACAATTGATTAAACCTAGGTAATTAGCCAAGTTGTTACTTAGTCCAATTAAACAAGTCTAGGTTATCACAATATAAAAGATCAAATCATATAAAGCAGCAGAAAATAAATAACACAAAATATGATCACCCAGGAAACCAAACTGGTAAAAACCTGGGGAGGATTTGACCTAACTATCCTCAAGGTAAACTTGAATCCACTATCTTGAAAGAATTGAAGTTCATACAATAAGACTTACAAGCCCCCACGCTTGACTTCTTATTGCTACCAATCAGTAGAACTTATTGACACGACCACGTGCAAGCTCCGAATCCACGGACTCCTTCTTTCTTGGATTCACCACCAGATACAAGCACACCTGCTTGTGTTTTCTTTAAGCTTCAATGGCAGCAACTGAATTGATCATCAAGGTGTAGATAAATCTTCTCCTTGAAAACCCTAAGTTTACGTAAAGGAAAACTCCTCTAGATCTCACAAGAGATTTACACAAACTGCAAATATGAGCAACGCTAAAACGTGGCTAGGGTTTGCCTTTTATACTTAGGACAAATAAGAAACCCTAAAAACGTTTTAAAACACTTAGGGCTGAGTTGGACGAATCTGCAGAAAAACATTCTACTCGAGCTTCGATCCATCGAGCCTGTCTTTCGATGGATCGAGCCAGGCCGAAAGGCACAATCCTTTCCTGCTTTAACTCGATTCCAACTTTACATAGACGCACAACTTTGAGCTAGACTTAAACACTTCTAAACACATTGTTTTGATCATGATTTGCCAACAATACAAATTAGAGTTCTAAATACATAAAATCCTAAGACTTTAGAACCTAACAAAAACCATTTAGCAACATGGTCTCAACCACCAATAAGCTGAAATAAAACAATATTGCAGTACCCCACCTCCAACACAAGGTTGAAGAAGAAGTTGAGCTGAGCTAAGGGTTTGGCTACCAGAGATTCCAAGTCCTTATGGAGCAAAGGAATTATCCAAGCCAAAATAAATTTTTTTTTTTTTTAAATAAACATGAGTTTTTTTTTTTTTTTGGTTAAAAAAATAAATTTATTTATTTATTATTTTTTGAAACTAATTAATTCAGCTAGGCAGTTATCTTTTATGAATATCTTTAAATGAGGTCCATTTAGTTGGAGGATGAGTATGACAACCAAACTTATCTATGATTCTATATTGTGTAGAACAAGTGTCTACTTCTATTACTAAACAATACAATGCTTTTGTTTTCATGCAACAATGATAGCTATCCATTTGAAAACCATAGATTTCAGTCCATTATGTTCAAAATATAAAATGAAGAAAATAATGATGCATAAAACTTATCTTGTGTTAGGAAATTCCCCAAAATTCCATATAGAGTCCCTCGGTAGAATGTTCGTTGGAGGAACCCACACTTTTGGGATCTTGATGTTGAATGCACTAAGAGGAAATTTCCTTCCTCTAGGTCTCTCCTAGCTTTGGAGCCATGCTTGCGAAGGGACTGCTTTTTCCCAGTCCCCAGCGGAGTCGCCAAAATGTGAGAGTATTTTTTTTTCTTTAGCACACAGGCCTAAGGATCCTAGGCCAAATAGTTATAGTTTGGTGGACTGGGCTTGGTTCACCGCAGCTAAATGGGGGCTAATTACGAACCAAGTTGTGCGCAAGTCACATAAATCTCCTCAAAGAAAAAATGCGATTCCTCCTAAGCAATAAAATACCATTACAAGTGTTTAGTATCATAAAATGACCCTTTACTCTTACAAAATAAGTAAAATAGATATTCATAATATTCACAGTGAGAAAGAGATTGAAATAGAATATTTAAGGCTTATCTTTTATCATATAAACATTTAAAAGAATTCCTTCACTTGGTACCCCGGGCGTACTGTCGTGGGATCTTGGGGTGTGTTAGGCCTGTAAGAACCCATAATCCTAAGATGAAATCCTAAGATGAAGATTCTAACTAGAGAAGGTTGTTGGCTACAAATTTCTTCAGTTCATCACACGATGAAGATCGAGAAGCTCCTTGGTTACAAAACCCTACGGTGCACAAACACAGCAACTTCTTCACAAGAAAGATGAACTAGGGTAGATTTTATCTCTAGTCACAATTTTCTTGAACAAACTTTGTTCAACACTTGTACAACTTGTGTCACTTTTGACGGCCCTTAAAATAATCCTTTTATATGTCTATGGTTATGAGAAAAGAAAGCCCAAACATATAATCATGGATTGGATGAAAACAGTCCTGAAAAACTGAATTTCATAAACCTCAATAGATGCCTATTTGTTGAGTTGCTGTCGAGCCATGGGCTAGAACAGCTTTCCAAGGCTCGATAGATGGCTAGCTGTCGAGCTAGCTGTTAAGCTTTAATGACAGACACTTTTCAGCTTAAATCTTGGACAGACTTGCATGGTTTTAACACTTGATCTTGAAACAAGGTTTCTTGAAGTATTAAACATATTCTAGATCTACCCAATTACAAGTAAAGTGCGTTTTGTCAAAGGATTAGCCAGTTACAAGAAATAGTGATATATGTTCCTAACAAGTGAATCACATATGTCCTAACCCACTGATCTCAACCCATAAACAACCCATAAACCCACCGAGAAAAGGATCCATAAAGAAGAAAGAATAAGAAAAAAATTATGTGAGGAGAGAGGCGAAAAGGAAAGGAGAAAAAAAGAAGAAGAAAGAAAGTAGAACTCAGTTGCTTGCTTCTTGGTGTTAACGAAGAAGAAAGAAAAAATAAAGAAAAGAGGAGAATGACTGGTGAGAGAGAGAAGCAATAGCTTGTTTGGATGGAGGGGGAGTAGAGTAGAGGAGGGAGAGTAAGTTAAATTACATTGTTTGGATGTTTTTTAAGGGTGATAGGCCACAAATTGAATGACCCCTTGTGATAGAAATTAATTAGCCAAGTTATTAATTAATCAATTTAACATGCAAACGTATGGTAGCACAAACAAATCACCAATAAACTAAATATGCAGTGGAAAATAAAAGATATGGTGATTTGTTTACGAATGGGGAAAACCTAACGGCAAAAACCCTACCGAGTGATTTTCAGGTCACCACTCCCAAAACTCCACTATTATCACAACAAGCGATTACAAGTAAACGAATCCCAGTACCTTACCAACCTACAGTTGAACCCTTACCCCAATACCCAATTGGACTTGTTCTGTAGTGACAGTTCCCCTTTTAGATGTACGACTCCCAGTACGTGACTAACCAATTGCACGGATCTCAGTATGCGACTTCAATCACCAACTTAGAAGGTTGTTGGTTGCAAATTTCTTTAGTTCATCCACACGATGAAGATCAAGAAGATGCTTGGTCACAAAATCCTACGGTGCACATACACAACAACTTCTTCAAGAGAAAAAGATGAACTAGGGTAAGAACTTCGTCTTCGGTCACAATTTGCTTGAACAGAGTTCGCTTAAAGCTTGTGCAACTTGTGAACTATTTGACGACCCTTAAACTGATCCTTTTATATGTCTAGGTTTAGGATAAAAGAAGGCCCAAAGACATATTCACGGATCCCAAGAAAATTAGATCGAAATTCTAAAAATCTTAAACCTCGATAGATAGCAGGTGTCGAGCACACCGAATGAAGAACAACTTCCTTAAGCTCGATAGATGCAACTGTCGACCAGCTGTTAAGTTTTAATGATTTTGCACTCTGAACTTGTTTTCTTGAACAGACTTGAAAGCTTCAATACTTGATCTTGAAACAAGGTTTCTTGAAGTATTTAAAACATCCTAAATCTACCCAAATACAAGTAAAGTGCGTTTTGTCAAAGGATAAGTCAATTACATAAAATCAAGACATATGTTCTTAACACGTGAAACACATATGTCCTAACAAAGGGATGAGGGGGAGGGATTTGGAGAGTTTCTAACTACTTCTAACCTATCTTTTTTAATTCCCCCAAATTGGAGAGATTTGGAGGGAGAGTAAAGCATAGAAATGCTTGACCAAATGAATTACCAAATTTACCCTTACTATACTAACAAAAATACAAACTATAAAAAGGCTAATTATTCTCCTCCCCCTTACTTAATTTTAAAAACTTCCAAACAAGGTGGAGGATAGCCATTTTCCTCTACTCTCCTCTCCCTCCAAACTTCTAAACATAACATAAATTCTAACTTGACAAAGCCTAGTGGGTCCCATCACTTTATTTTTTTACAAGTTTGCCATTGAACTCAGTTTTCATCACTTGAAAACATCTCAAATGTATTTTCAGTTTTCATAACTATAATAGATTTTTAAGTTTTGAGTGATGGGAGCATGACTAAAAACTCTTGCCAAACAATTTTTTTTTTTGGTGGGTCCCACATGTTTTGGGTTATGGGTGATGAAAACTGAGTTATATAACTCAGTTTTCACCCCATCCAAACACCCTCTGAGTATTCAAGAAAAGAAAGGTTTGAAGTTATCTCTTTGAATTGAAAGAAAAAAACTGTTAAGAGTCCAATAAGGTTACACCCCTATTTTAAAAGAGTTTTTGGAGGAGCTAAGGGGGCAATTGCCCCCTTGAACCCATTGGCTCCACCCCTGGTTATTCATATTGCTTTCAACACAATGTTTCATGAAAGTATCAAGCATATAGGGGTGAGTTTTGATTTTGTTCAAGAAAAAGAGGAGAGTGGTATAATTGCTACATTGCATATCTCTATAGGGGATCGAGTTCTTAATAAGGTCATGAAACCATTGTGATAAACTCATGTAGATTTGTTAAGTACAAGTTAGGGTTTTATGGATATATATGCCCAAGCTTGATGTTGATACCCAAATTTTCACACTTTGGGCCAATATATAAGGCCTAAAGCGCAGCAAACTATACCTTGGAGAATGGAGAGAAAACCTGAGATTTAATACCCAAATCCATGCCCCGGTTGAATTGGCTAAGAGTGAGTAAAGAACAGGTTTTGCTACAGAATGCCTAACTATAAGAACAAGTGGGCCCTTAAGTTACCCAAGACCCTTACATAAGGGAATGTCATGAAATAAGTCAAAAGTGGTCCAACCCTTTTGTATAAAAGAGGTAGAAGAAGTTAGAAGAACCTAGGACCTTCAATGGGCATCCAATGAAAAGATGAGAAAATAGAGAGAAGGCAGTAGAATGGAGGAAAACATGTTGTGAAAGAAGGAAGGAATCCCTAGGTTTAAACACCGCAGAACGTAGAAATTCTCAGATTTCAAGTGGCAATGAGAATCCCCATGTTCAAACACCGCAAAACACAAAAATTCTTAGATATTAAACGCTGCAGAATATCCAACAGGTAAAATACTACAGAACGGGGAAATTCCTAGGTTTCAAACTGTAGAATGAGATCCAATGGTTAAAGCAAGGTAGGCGAAGGGGTTCACCCAATCTGTATCCCAAACATAAAAATGAAGTTTAACTTGTCATTGTTGAGATTTAGGGAGGTGTGGTCTAGCAGAGGGGAGGAAGTTCCTAGTTGTGGTAATTTGCCACAACTCTTTTAAGGTTGCTTTTGCTTGGAAAAGCACCATACCAAAAGAGGAAAAATTTGTGGATTATCACGAGGTGCATGTCAAGCCAAATAGCATTAATGGACTTCCACCTTTTACACTAGAAAGAAACCAAGTTTTAATCGTAAACCCACCAAAAAAACCAAAGAATTCTTTTGTTGTTGTAATCCAAAAGAGAGCTAACAAGAATAAGCAAACATGGGGCTCGAGAAATAAAAAGAAAAGAAAAATGGGTAAAAGACCCACTCAATTTCAAGTATAAAAGGGGGAGATATCACCAAAGAGAGAGGTAACATAGGGAGAAGGGAGAAGAGAGGTAACGCAGAAGGAAGAGAAAAAAAGAGAAAACAAAGAAGAGAGAAAAAGAATGAGAGAATATAGGGAGAGAATATAATAGTTAGAAGAGAAATAGTAGAGAAAATGCTGAGAATTTGTACCTAGTAGTGTACTTGCATCCTTCCGCAAAATACACCTAGAGAGAGATTATTGCAGAATAGTAGTATTGACATGCACCACTAAGAAAACTTCCTCTTTCTCATGAGACACATCTCTCTTGAGTTTCTCAATATTCATCTTAATATGGCCAATTTGACTCACATTCCAAACCTCACAGTTTTGTGCCAACTTTAGGCAATAAGACTGTGTGAGTTGGAGTTGAACTCTTTGTGGCCCGAATCATTCTGCAGAATGCATTTTATACATATATGCGTGAATGCGTATCAGTATATATTCAAATATGTGTGTGTGTGTGTGTGTAAATATATAAATATATTTGAGAAAATGTATGCCAACATGTTATAACTAACATTTTCTTGATGAATACTTTCTTTGGACTTTAGTATTCTTTGTGCAGGACTTATAATAGTAGAGGAAGCAAAGTAATAATCAATTTGCAGAAACTGGAGAACAACTCATTTTATGGAGTAAATCTCATTATATAGTAGAATAGTGTTCCTTCTGCCAAAAGTGGAGAACAACCCCTTCAGTGGTAGTAGAAAAGGAGAATAAGCCCATTTCGCAACAACACTCCTTGGACTAGACTTAATGTTTGTGCACAAACTGGCAGTGGCAAAATGGGACCCTCTAGCCCATTCCGCAAAAGCGTCAAGCCCAACTTCCTTCTTTGAAAAGGCCTAGACTAAAAGATGTCTAATAGATGCTAGACACGTGGCTAGATATAAAACGTGAAAAAGAAACCCTCAATACTTGATATGACCAACTTGAGGGAGAGTGTTATGAGTAATATTGGTTTAGTTGTGAGGGCAATGGGATCATTTTGTATTGTCAGGCTAACAAATAAATATTATATGTGTATTAATATTAGTCAAATTATTCGGGTTGAGGAAATACAATTAATCTTTCTATCCACTATGGAAAATGTATAAGTTAATCAAGTACTTTGTGAACAATCTCGAGCTTATTTGAAAATAAAATGAATCAAGTTTGAGTATGTAATTTAGTTCAATAATGAGCTTGGGTTTGGCTTGTGTTCTATATAATAGTAAATGAACAATATTTGTTTAAAAAAAAAAAAAAAGTTCACTCATCTCTACTTGTTTATAGTTGCATGGATCCTTTCCAAGAAAATGCTCTTTGGACCTAACCCTACTGACTAAACCTGAGAAGCACGAGCCACCCACACAAACCCATGCATCTGTTAAGTTTAGATAAATCCCTGATTAGGGGTTGATCCTAGGATGTTTGGGTTTACAATTCATCCTAGTGCACCCTTTGACCATTGAGGCGACCCATAGTATTATTATAAAATATATATTAAATAAAGAAATATCCTATATTACTGATTAAGATTAGACAAGTATAGTAAATACAAATGAATAAGTGTGTACACTTGAATTCTTTGACTATATACTGTTCAAAAGTTGTAGGAGGAGAGTGAAGATTACGTGTCATCTTCTATTTTGGAATAGACTATGTTAATTATTATAAAATGGCTTTTGGTGGAAGCTAGAGGCTCATGACGTTGACACATGCATCTATACAATAGGTAAAAACAGATGTGTTAGTCAATAAAATAGGCTTTAACGAAGGGACAAAAGTTGGTTACAAACCTAGTTATAGCCTAAGACTACAATGTCCTTTAAAAAATTTAACATGACTACAAATTTTGAAAATCTAATCGTTGAATTGTATATTCTTTATACTTTAAATACACATATCAAATTTTGTTCTAGTCAGATGTTATTTACTATATGATCCATAAATTTATTTTTTATGCATAATTTTAAACTATAAAAACTTTCAATTTAAAAAATTGATTGATGACATAGCAATTGATATATATATATTTAAAATACCAAATTTAGACACTGTATTTTGTCTGCCTTCGATTTGTGTGCCGAACCCTGAAAATTCTAAAAATATTATCTTTTCTCCATGGGGCCACGGAAACATCTACATTGATGTGGCGCAACCCGTTCGTACAGCAGAGTACTTGAAGTGCCATTCCAGGTCAAATTGACCAAAATGCCCCTGATCAACCTTGGGTTGACCGAAAGTTAAAGTCAGTCAAAACCATCCCAAAATGACATTTTCCATGTTTCTACATCAAACCCGAGTTACTCGGTGATTTTCGTCAATTTTGACCAAGTTTGACCTGAGGTTAACTTTAGGGGCACTAGAAACTCTAATTTTAACCTGACTATCAAAGCAGGTTGGGACTAGTGCCATTGTAAAGATTATCAAATTCCCTTTTCCAATGACTATTCATGTGTCAAAATCAGACTTAAAATGGTTGAGATATCTAGAAAATCGTAAAAAGCGCATCAGCGCGCTTCTCAAGACCATAACTTTTGATCCGACCATTAGAATTTCAATTTCTTTAATGTTCTGAAAACTAGACATCTAGAACTTTCCAAGGAAACTAAGATCATCTCAATCAGAGTCTAGAAAGGCCTTCAAATATGTATATGAAGTTGAACCAAGAAAAGGCCAAAATTGCTGACATCAACAGGGTGGTTGGCAACCCTTCAAGGTGCGCCGGAAGCTAAAAATACCCCCAAACCCCTCATTTTACAAAAAAAAGATGAATTTTGGGCAATTTTGGGCAAATTCTGTCTTTCTCTCTCTCTTTCCTCCCTCTAATTTTTCACCCAAACACATTCAAACACCTTAGATTCTCATCTTTTCTCTACAATCTTTGAGGTAGTGTTCTTGCATTCCATACCTTGGATTTGAGATTTAGGGGTGTGGATGTAGCTCTTTAGCTACAATCAACACCCTTTGCTTTATCTTGGTTCATAGCATGTCTATTTTCTTTCCGTAAAATGCTTTATTGCTTTTCCTAGCATGTCTTATAGTTTTTATAGCATGTTTCCTTACTTACACCATGATTTTTCTTTGATGTTGTTGGCCTAGCCTTCTTGGGCTAGGATATGTCTAAATTTAATGTTTGTGCTTAGATCCACATGTTTTTAGGCTCCTTACCATGTTTATACTTAGATTTACATGCTTATGTGTTCTATGCCATGTTTGTGCTTAGATTTGCATCTTTATGCCTAGATCTATGTGTTCATGTACTCCATGCCATGCTTGTGTGCTCAGATCTATGTTGGTTTCTATGCCATGTGCTACTTTAGCCATTTTTGTCCCTTGATATCTCTCTTTCTTGTGTTTTGGCCCTTATTGGTGGGGTGTAGATCTAGATCCTGTGGTCTAGGCCTACATCCGTACACCTAGGCCTATATCAAAGGGTTTGGATCATTTCTTCACCATATCTATGTTTGCTTGCTTGCTTCTATGCTTTATCTCCATGTTAGCCTTTCTAGATCTAGGCATTGCCACGCTTTGTGCCCTCTGTGGGTTTATGCTCGTGTGGTCACATCTGTCCCTTCTAGGGTTTGTTTAGATGTAGCCACTTGTGAGATACACTTCTGTGGTGTTGGTGTGCTTGATTCACACCTTTCTTCGCTTTGTGTGATATTGATATGCTTGCCTTGCTTACTTTGTGCCACCCATTTGGCTTTCTTTGCTTTTTTGCATCTTTGCATGCTTCCCTACATGTTCATGCATGAGTTTGTGTGTTGTCCATACTCCAATCGAATGGAACTATGGACACTCAATCCAAACCTACATTTGTCCTCCTAGGACACCCCTTTTTGTTTGATAACATGTTTGTTTGCCCTTGTTTGGCATCTTTTGCTAGCTTGTCTTTTTAGCATGCTTTCCTTCTAATTGTTTCTTCCTTTACTTGTTTGTTGGCTTGTTTCTTTTGTCTTTGCATGTACATGCATGGAGCGAGGACGCTTGGAGCAAGAGCACAACCTCCTAGATGCGAGTAAAAAGGGTATAGATGCAAGCAAGAAAACGCAAGCCCACAAAGGGCAATGTTCAGAAGATTAGGGGGCCTAGCCCCTCCTGAGTGGTCATTTCTTTCTCCCTCTCTCTAAGCCTCTTCTCTAGAGCATGTATTAGGATTCCCCCTCTCCTTGTACCCTTTACTTTTCCTACTCTTTGCTTAGGCTGCGTTCCCTGGATATGACAATGTCTGTTTTACATTTCCTGTGCCTTAGTGGGCCATACCCTTGAAATGTTGGCAATGTCTGATTTACTTTCCTACTCTGTGTGATTGCATTGTGCATGATGTATGTGTATATATATATATATTTATATATATATGCCTATGCATGTGTGGGTGATTATGCACTTTGTATGATGGACTCTTGTGGCTACGTGAGTGACCCTCTCTAGTCACAAGAGCTCTTGACCTTGTAGTGTGGGTATGTGCTTAAGGCGATCATCGTATGTGCTTAAGGCGATCATCGTAGGTGCATATTCATGCTATATTGTGTGCATGATCACCATAGTATGATTGTCTTGGTTTGTATCACCAAGTGACATTGATTTCCCTTTGTATGCGACATGCATCTACATGCTTAACACTTTGGAGGGCTTTGGCTCGTCACGGTGCAAGCATGTTAATACGCGCCGTATACATAGATGCAAAACCCTGTCAGTGTGCCATAGCGCACCAAATGTGAAACTGTACCGTATTTTTGTCTTGAAAATGGGGTATCCCCATTGCTGTATTCTCACGTTGAAAGCTTTGTGAGAATAGCATTTTATGTGCTATGAGGCATTTAAGGAGAAGTGCTGCCGAATTTCTATCACGAAAATAAGGCGAAAGGCTACCGAATTTTCACCGTGGAAATTTGGCTATGATTCCAAACACACTTGGAAAGCATTGATTGAGACCACACCCATTTTGAAACCAAACCTCAAAGCCCAATACGTTTAAAGCCCTGAAAGCTAATGCCAATAGCTTGTTTTCAATTGCCAATGTCCAAAAATTATGATTTTACCAAAACAAAGGACTGTCTACGAACAGGTGTTGTGGGGTGCCAAACACCTTCCTCACACGTAACTAGACTTCTGAACTCAAGAATCAACATTTTTTGCCCATCCACATTAGATTAGGAAAAACGCCATTTTTTCTTAACCTAGGATCGATAATAAAATCAAATAGAGTCAGGTGACTAATTACACCTTAGAAAAAACTCAATGATTGGTGGTGACTTTACTTACCCTTGGTAATATCCTTAAAATTGACTCATATTCCAGTCACACACTCGAGGTATGACACACCTCCACATCTTCTCTCGCAATGAAGAGATACAAAAGGCACACAAGTGTCGCTATGATGGGTGGTTAAGCAGCCGTGAGGCATCAACAGCTTGGCCACTCTACTAGGGACACTTAGAGAGTTAACCTTTATAGCTTTTGATAAGATCCTAATCTTTGGACATTGGCTTTCAAAAACATTGAAATTGGCATTAGCCTTTGGGGCTTTCAATTTGAAAATTGCTTTTACTATATCCTAGTAAATTATTTTCAAAACTCAAAAATATTTTCCAAAAATTATTTTCAAAATGGTTTCCAAAACCGGCTTTGAGGTATTTTCATATGTGTGAGGCTTTCCTGCTTTCCTAAAGCATGCTTTACAGCTTTCCTTCACATGTGCAAACCTAGGGTAGTACGATTTAATTTCTGCTACACCTTTATCTGTTCATATGTTTGTTGTGCTTGGAAAGTCTTTCCCCCTCCATTTCAAAATGCATGGCATCACCCTTCATATTAGGTCGAACTCGGACTCAGCGTTGAAGGTTAATGCTGGATGCGTACACCTTAGATTGTTACTGGATGCCGAATTATAGGCTTTATTGGGTACATGGGTGGACAAAATTATGCTGAAATGGCCCCCTTGATCTGCTCTATTCCACAACTTCTATGAAGGGAAGGATTAGATGTGTTAGGTTCTAAAGACTTAGGTTTTTATGTATTTAGAACTCTAATGTGTATTGTTGGCAAACCATGATCAAAACAATATGGTTAGTAATGTTTAGTCTTGCTCAAAGTTGTATCTTTTATGTAAAGTTGGAATCGAGCTAATGCAGAAGTTACTGTGCATTTTGGCCTGGCTCGATCGATTGAAGCTTAGGCTCGATCGATCGAATCTCGAGCAAAATGCATTTTTTCTGCAGATTTCCAACTCAGCCCTAGTTTGTTTAAAACGTTTAGGGTTTTCTAATTTTTCCTAAGTATAAAAGGAAAACCCTAGTCACGTTTTAGTGCTACTCATATTGCTGTTTGTGTAAATCTCTTGTTAGATCTAGAGGAGCTTTCCTTTATACAAACTTAGGGTTTTCAAGGAGGAGATATTATCTACACCTTGATGATCAACTCAGTTGCTGCCATTGAAGCTTAAAGAAACACAAGCAGGTGTGCTTGTATCTGGTGGTGAATCCAAGAAAGAAGGAGTCCGTGGATTCGGAGCTTGCACGTGGTCGTGTCAGTAAGTTCTATTGGTGGGTAGCAATAAGAAGTCGAGCATGGGGGCTTGTAAGTCTTATTGTATGAACTTTGATTCTTTCAAGATAGTGGATTCAGGTTTACCTTGAGGATAGCTAGGTTAAAACCTCCCCAGGTTTTTATCGGTTTAGTTTTCTAGGTGATCATATCATTGTGTTATTTATCTTTCCGCAGCTTTGCATGATATGATTGTTTTGATTGTGATAACCTAGTTTTGTTAAATTGGACTAAGT